>NC_139166.1:34226833-34611833 GCF_965202585.1 Thalia democratica | reverse complement strand
ACTTGTTCAAATTTTTAGGTCAATTTTACTTGATTAAAATAATAAAGTTGACCTGTTGTTATACTCAAACTTTTTTTAAGACTAAAAATTAAACTTAACTGATTTAAAATGAAAATTTACAATTTTATAGATAATAAACATCTAAATTGATTTTATTAAACCAATTTTTTAGAAATTTGAATATTTAAGATAAAAAAAAGAAACACAGAAATACTGCAAATTAGTAAGGAAACAATAACTAAAAAATAACTTAATCAACTATGACAGAAATATATTTTTAAGTTATTACATTTATTGTTTATAAATCTTTTTTTATTTAACACAACAAAAATTAAGAAGTCTAAATGGCAATCTAAAACTTTAAAACATCTTAAGTTATCTAAGAAAGCTACTTCAAATGCACTTCAACTATATTTGTTTTGTTTTTAGACTGCTCGTATAATACTTATTATGACATAACTGTTTATTGATGCTTTTACATTTAAAATTTATAAAAACAAAATTCATTCAGTAAAACTCAACAAAAAGTTTAACAATCTGAAAAATTCAAGCTTTTAACTATGTTTTGTATTTTAAACAAATTATTTCAAATGTACTTTTAAATCGTTCATATGATGCTTATTTTACTTGCAGCAAAACCAAAAAATTACAAAATTAATTTTACTCTTCCAAAATATATTTTTATTAAGCACAATTTTTTAAAGCAGCTATCTAAGCTGGTTTATAAATTACATAAAGTTTTAAAGCTATAAACTGCTTAAATGGTATAAACTTAAGAAGCCTTCAGTAGCTTTTATTAAATCTTTTAGTGCACAGACGGTTAGTACTTTTTTAATACAGTTTTCCTTTCATAAAATTTATAGAAACTAAACTAGATTGCTGATATTTTTAAGCAAAACATTGATCCTCGTACAAATTTTCTTTTTATAAATGTATTAAAATTTAGTAAACTCTAGTTTTTATTTACTTATTTTAATTTTTATTGCTAACTTATTCTACTTTTTAAGTTTTATAGAAGGTTTTTTAGAAAAAAAATATTGTAAGTGCATAAATATTATAAAAAGGTTGAAAATCGGTATAAGACTCGAACAAGCTTTAAAAAAAGCTATTTATAACGTTAGTAGTATTAAGTTCTGAACTCTAAAATTTTTAGTGTGTAAATTATTCTATAAAATCCAAAATTATTAACTTGTATAAACTACAAATAGATATTGTAAACAAATTAAGTTTAGTATTGAAGTTTTTAATATTGATTAGTGATAAAGTATTGCATTATTAGTCTGAAAGAAAAGTGCCTCAGAGACTGATTGTAAAGTTACAATTATTACTGCAATAAATGTTTTGAAAAGTTTTAAAATTTTATAACTCTCTTGAAAAAATATACAAGCTATGTTTTATTAATTAATAATTTTAACAAAAGTAATAAATATTGTAAATTAAACTTTTAAAATTTCTAACCAAAACTATAAAACCAAAAGTTTCGCAAGGTTACATGACAATTCAAATTCTGACATTTAAAGCTCTTAAAATAATGTTTAAGGGACCATATATCTAATTTCAACAAAATAAAAAATTCTATAGAAGTTCTAAATAACATGATTATAATGGTCTAAAATCTTGAAAAAAACTTTTTATAATATACATAAAATAAATTACTACCATATTTTGTAAATTTTAAAACTTATTTTAGCAATATCTCAAAAATAATTAATTTTTTAGAAAACAAAAAGTGCTTATGTAATGTTTATGAACGACTTACATATTTTCAAAACGACTCGTTTTTTAGTCGACTTAAACTCTATCTTGTTCTTACTTTCTACCTTTTCGTTATAAACCACATTTTTAATTATTTTTAATTAAACAATAAATATTAAGTTGGAAGTTATTTTTGTTTATTTTACGACAATTACAGACCTTCAACATATTTTTTACTTTCTCATTAAAAAAAATATTTTTAATAATTAATAACAGTATTAGTATTTAGTGCGACACTCATAGTTTTTAAATTATCATGAATAACGTAGCTTAAACTTTCTTTTTCGACGTACTTGTAGCTACATATTTTGTATTGACATTTTTATGACTGTTTTTCTTAAGGTTATTACTGGTACTAATATTGTTAATATTTAAACTAGAAATACTGCCCCAATGCTTAAACTTAATTTACATTTTTTTATCGCTCTTAATGTTGTTAGATTTTGCAAAAAACTAACTTGAGTAAATTTAAATTTTTGTGACTCGAGTTTTAGAGAGCTTATACTGTCTTTGCTAATCAAATAAATTTTATTATATTGTTTACTACACATAGCATAAATACTAAATCTTTCTCATTTAATAGCGAAAGTGGTAAATGTTTTTTGTATAAAATTTTAGACATTTTGAATTAGTTTAGGTATTGATAATAGAAGAAAATTATTAATTGTTGGTTTAAGTAAAGTTGTTAAAATGTTTTAGTTATTAAAAATGATTTTAAATACAAACTTAAGCAACAAAACTATTAGATCGGTAGTTCCAAACCTTTTTGATGCCCCGCACCCCTAAAATATTTTTATTTGCTCTTGCACCCCTTACAGTACATGTAATGATTAATTTAAGAACAATTTTATTAAAAACGATAAAGATTTGTTTATTGATTTTTTTATAGTGGTTTATATTAACAGGAATTAAATATATGGAAATCAAAAAATACAACAAACTGCATAAGTTTTTTTTTCTAAGATAAAAAACAGCAGAACTCACACTCTTTCTGCAACGATCAACGTTTTCTGAAGGTCAAGCAAGTGAGTTTTAAGCATATCACTCTTATTCTACCTTCCCTATTCTAAATAAGTTAAAAAACAATTAACTTTTAATCGAGCGAAATAAATATGAATCTATGTTTCAACACAAAAACAAAACTTTTATTTTTAACTAACGAAAATAAAAACACAAAACTAATCCCATTTCTTTAAAAAAACTCCTATTGACACGTCGTTTGGCAAACACTCACAACGTATTTAACGGGAAATTAAGTTTTTATTTATGCTAGATTTTCTTGAAAAGATTTAGAATTCAACAAAAGGTCCACTTTAAATCTAATGACCATTTTTCCTTTTTATTATTAAATTTCAAATAAATGTTATTCTTTGTTACTAAATTAGTATTAAATTTGAAAGCATAGGTTAAAATTATTCAATTATACTATGGCGTAACTATAATTTTTTTTTTAATGATTTAAATTGCTTGTTAGCTTTAAAAATTGATAGTTATGTTCAGTGAACGAAGTTTTAGCTTACAGTCACCAAAATTAAAGAACAATTTCCTTATCTATCAAGCAACATTTAAAAGCCATCTTACACCCCTTTGAATGCTGCCTCGCACCACCAAGGGGTGCGAACACCCCTGGTTGGGAAACCCTGTATTAGATAATCATGAAAAAAAAATATTCGCTTAAGAAATTAAAACTGAAAATTTTAACCCGGTTTCTTTATTTGTAGTTAAATTTTTATAATACTTGATCAACAAAGGTATAAAACGTTAAAAGAATTTTTTAAAGATAAACTTAAAAGGCTAAATTTTTTACTTAAACAGAAGCAGAAAATATATTTAAAATTAATTAAAAAATATCTATTTTTAAAAATATTTTATATAACAAATAAATAAAAACTTAGTAATAACAAATTATTATTTTTATTTTCCAAAAAAGATTAACAAAAAGATAATAAACTTATACAGCATATTTTGCAAAAACTTGCTTTTATATTTATTTGAAGTTTTTAAATTTTTTTAAAATTTTAGTTTAGATATTTTGAGTAAGTCTTGGACTTGATTTACGATTTAATAACCGAGACTTAGAAGTCTTTTTGTCCTTAGACGAAACACTTTTTTCCTGGACACCTGTTTCCGAAACAAATTGTCCTAGACAAGGCGTTAAAAGGTATCCGTGGTGTGCGAATCGATAACCGAAAGGTTTTTTCGTGCACCAGGTCCTAAGACCAATTATTTTGAGCGTCTTATTTTTGAGCAGTTCGTTAATTATCGTTGTGTTAGATAAACTTACAGATACAAACGATATCAAAAATTATTTAAACTTTTGAATAAATAAACTTTTAAATGATAACTGTGTAACTAAGATATTTTTTTAAAACCAATTTTATTATGAAATAAAAAACTGAAAAAGATAACAGTTAGTAACTCATAAAGTTATTTTGATAATAACAAAACAAAACATGGAACATACTTTATAAGCGGTTAAAAAAATAATTGTCTTCATGAACCTAATATTCAAAGAATTAATTAATTTTTGTAATTTTAGAACTTGAGGGTTTTTGTTTTGTTATTCAAAAAATTATGTTTATAAAAGTTTGAAAATCTTATCTGCTACTTGCAACCCAAGTAATTTTGTTGATGAGCCTAGATAAACAAAGCCATATTAGTTTAGCTTATTTTAAATATTCAAAGCGCCTTTATTTCTTTAAATGTCTAAAACCTTCTTCACTGTTAAATACAGAATTCAACTGAATTAATATATTTCTTAGTATAAAACACTTAACTACTGTGAAATATCTGCTTATTACATTTGACTAAATAAAAGTATGTATTACAGACCCTAGTAACCTTTTAATGAAAAAAAAAACATTAAGATTTCATCTTTAAATGTTTCTATATATTATAGATATCTTATAGAAGTTAATTAAAATTTTTATATTCATTTATCCATATACTTTTTTCAAAATAAATTAGTTTAAAGGCATAGCTGGGGTAAATTACTTTAGTCACAACTAAATATTATTTTGTCGAGTTTTAACTAAGCTACAAGTTGCTTTTTTACAGATTCTTAAATTTCAAAATACTTTTTTAGGTAAAGCCAGCCAAAATTATTTAGTACAATGGGTTCCTTTAAAAACTAAATCGGAAAGGATAAACTAAAAAGAAATAAAGGTGAAATCTAAAACATAAAATAGATTGAAATTGCCAAAAGTCTATGTTGTTCTGTATTTTCTGTATTTTAAGAAAATTTTCTTTACTATATTTATAAAAATCGGCAGGAACAAATTTTAAAGGTTATTTGGATTATTGCAAAGAACATTTCCTGAAATTTTGAATTATTTATCTTAAAAACATACAGAGAAAATAGATTTTTAGTGATTTCTATTTATTTGCCATTATAGTTTTCTCCTCCAATTAAATATCCTAGATTTGTAAATATCCTAAAAATTGAAATGTTTCAAGTTCTTATAGAATAAATTATACCTTTTAAAAATTATTCTAAAGTACTCTTACACTTTAACTACTACATTGATCTACTATAATATTAATCCTGCACATATTCTAATCAGGGTTGCCACTTTACCTGGAAACCTGGAAAAACCTAGAATTTGACAATTTAGGCAAAAATAACCTGGGAAAACCTGGAATTTGAGAAATTTTGAAAAAAACCCGAAAAAAACCTGGAATCTTGATCAAAAAACCTGGGAAAACCTTGAATTTTTAATAATTTTAACAATTTTAGCAGTAAAATTTCAATTTGACACAAAAAATCTATCAAATAAATAAGAATTTTTTGTCATCATCAAAAATTTTTTTATTAAAAAACACATTTAAAGTAACTTTAAAGCATCTTTTAAATGTTTTTGTACTATTAAACACAGTTTCTTTTATAGAAATTAACTTAAAACTAAAAATGGACCCAAAAATGATTTTTTTTTCAAAAACCTGGAAGAAATTTGGAAAACCTGGAAAATTTTTGAAAAAACGAGTGGCAACCCTGTCTAATATTGTTTTAAACATATAGTTTTTATAACAACAAGTTTGCCACACACTCAGGGTACTCAGGATAATTTAATTTTCTATAAAATCTCAAAATATTTTAATTTTTTTTTTAAACTTAGGATGACCCGGAACAGTTTAGATTTTTAATTAAAATTTCAGGATATTATTTTTTTTAAATGTCAGGACATATTTTTTTCTAGATCTAGAATGAGATTTAGTTCATCTAGTTTCAGTATTTTGTGATATAAGTACAGTACACTACCGCTTAAGTACGCAAATTGAATCCGACCAAAAAGTGCGTACTTAGCACGGGTAGTGCGTACTTTTTGAAGACATAGTATAATATGAACTTTAGTTGTTTGTTTTCTTTCTTACAACTAGCCACCAAATAATTAAGCCAAATAAACAAGTCTTTTTATTTTAAATAACATTTAATACATATTTCTAATCTGAAAAACTTTTTATTAGATTTTAAAATGATTTATTTTGTCTATGAAAAGTTTCTACATAATTAATACATACTATTAATATAGAAAGTCAATGTCAGTCAATGGTATAAAAAAGAGTATTATGCCATATTTTGTTTTGTTAGAAGTAAAGTATCAAACTACATTGTGTTTACCAAACATTTGGAAAACATCAATGTTTGTACATTTAAATTAAGTTATGACTTAACTATGTTGTATTTGTAGGTTTTTTTAGTTTTGTCATCTAGATTTATTAATTTAATAGCATTACAGCTCAAATATCGTTATTCTTTTCACTTTTCTGCAACCACTACATAAGTATTTAATTTATTAACATTTAATAACAGGCCTGTCACAATTGGCCACTTAGACTACTCAGGATTACTCACCCTAGTTTAAAATTTCTGAAAGTCTTAGGCAATCTCAGCATGTTGGCCATTCTACCTTTCTTGATAAGTGCGTACTTAAGGCGTGATGCGTACCAAAAAAAGTGCGTACTTAAGCGGTAGTATACTGTAATTTTCTTCAAGAAAATGATTTTTATTGATTCTAAGATGCTTGTTTAAAAATATTTTAGTCTTGCGTCTAGTTTTTCACTGTTCTTATAAATGAAATTAGCCTTGTAGCTTTTGTGTCTGAAATTAATATTTTTTGAATAGTTTGAGTTAATATCAGCTGTTAAGTTGAAATATTTTATTTTCACAGTTTATTATAAACAAGTTAATGTTTCACTCTTATATTAAAATATAAGAGATCATCAGTTGTTGAAATAATTCTTAATCAAATACAAGTTAAACTAATATTGTAGTTAAGGGCATAGGGGAGTTTCATTTTTTTTTTTTTTTACAAAAATTCACATTGGCTGTTATATGAAAACTTGAGGGCATAAATCACTATTTTCACAACCTTATCTTATTGTAAAGAGTTTTAACTAAGCTAGAAGATGCTTTTTACAGATTTGAAAAATTCATATTAGTTTTTGAGATAGCAGGTCAAAGTTGGAGGCAATAATAGGTTCCTTATGGGAGGCGCAAACTAAAACAGCAAAAAAATAATATTTCTCTAAAAATCTATCTTCTCCTACATTGACTGAGATAAATGCCTAAAGGTAGTTATCTCAAAAAGTGTACCAGGAAAAAAATATTTAGTGATTTCTAGTTATATGCTGTTTTAGTTTGCCTCTCTCATAAGAAACCTATTGTAGTCCTGACTTTGACCGGCTATATCTTAAAAGTTATTTTGAATTTTAAAATCTGTAAAAAGCATCTTGTAGCTTTGTTAAAATTCAATAAAATAGGACTAAATTGTGAAAAAGGTGAATTATCCCCCCATGCATTAAAAATATAAACTACAAGCCAGTTGTTATAGATACAATTTTTTCAAATTAGATTTGAAGGTATAAATGATTTTGTAGGTAGTTTCCTATACAAACATATGGACAGCAATTTTTATATAGTCAATTTTCTATAAATTGATTAAAAATTTATTTTCATTTATTGAGCTAGAAACCTTAAATTTTCACAAAACATTCCTTTTATAGTAAAAAAGAATTAGAATGTTATTAAAAAAAATATTTAAATAAAATTTTAGAAAAAAATAGATGGTTAATTTAATTATTTTTTTCTTTCAAAATTAAAAAAATTCAGACTTTAAACCAGGGGTTGGCTGGCAACTGGTTCTTGCGGGCCAAATTTCAAGTTACAAAATTTTCTGAGATGCAGATTTAGTTTTAGTCAGTTTTTATTTTTAATCAGTTTTAGTCAAATTTAGCTACTTATAGAGGTCTAGCCTGGCCTATTTAAAATACCTTTTTATTTTAGAGTCTAAAATTAATATTTTATATAATACATATGTCCTAGTATTATTTCTATCATTATTTATAAATTTATTTAAATAAAAAACAATTTTGTTCTTTTCATTACCACCTAACTCTTAAACAATGAAATAAGCAATCTATCATATGTTTCGTGATTGAAAAAAATTTACACATACACAACAATAAAAGAACAACAACAAACACTGTGATGCAATAAAACAATTAATAAAAATTTTATATTCATTTCCTCTTCTAGCTTGGTATCATAAAATGTTGTTTTTTCTCTTTCTTCCAATCTTTTGCATTTTGTAGATAGCCATTTCACTTAGTCATTTACAAGCAACTCTCACTGACATCTGTAAAAGACTAAGCTGAAAAAACAGATGTGGATCACTTTGTATACTTTTTATATAATCAACATCTTTATATTTAGCTATTATTATATTTTAAGTTGTTGAAAGTAATCTTTTTATATTCAATACATTGCAGAGCACATATTTAAAGTTTCAGTTTTTTTAAAAGTTAACTAGAATATAAAAAAAAACTTACATTTCTTTTAAAGGTTTCTTTAATAGTTTCAATTAAGTGATGAAATAGTTATAAAAGAAAAAATTTTACAATCACATGTCAGAGCAAAGTTATAAAGAATTGACATGTTAGTAAAACACTGTAATGTTTGTACACATAAAATCCTTTATACTAATTTAAATTTCTTATTGCATTGTCAACTTACTGAATCTAAGAAACTTTCAAATTACGTAAGCTTTTGTATACACTCCCAAGATGTTGTTGTTTGAAAGGAAAAGTAAAATCTAAACTTTAAAGAAAAACTGCTAAAACTAGTATCTGTCTTTTTTTACATATTTAAGCTTAAGCAGTGAATAAATAGTTTTAAAATGATATGCTGAACTTAAATACAAAACTAATAAAAATACTGTTTTATTTTCAAAAAAGTCAATTTAAAATATAGTTTGCTTAGTGGGTCAAATTTACATGCTCAAGGGCCACATTTACATGCTTGAGGGCCTCAGCTTTTTTTTTTTGCAGGCCACATTACATTAAAATAAAAAAACATGCTTGAGGGCCACATTTACACTTATAGGGCCGCAGTTTGTTGACCCTGTTTTAAACTAGTTTAAATATTAGTAATGGAGTTACAGTGAGAATTTGGAGAAGATAGATTTTAAGTGAAATGTCTATTTTTGCCCTTTTAGTTTGTGCCTTCCATTATGAGCCTATTGAGATCACATTTATATATTGAAAGTTACTTTTAATTTTGTAAGTGCTAAAAAATGTCTGATAGCTCAGATTAACTGTACAAAATAAGATCAAATTGAAAAAATATAGGTGGACTCCCCTATCCCTTAAGGTCATAGGGGGTAAATACCTTTTTTACAATTTGATCTTAATATTTTGTTAAGTTTTAACTAAACTACAAGTTGCTTTTTACAAAATTTAAAATTCAAAATAATTTTTGATATATAACAGGTCATCAAACTCAGAGACTACAATAGGTTCTTTAAGGGGGGCGAAAACAAAAAAGACAAAAAAAAGACTATCTGCTACTATGTTTTTTGAGATAATTACCTCCAGAAAACTTCCAGAAAATTTTTGTTGCAGTATTTAAAAAATTCTGCAAAAAACAACTTTTTTTTGTGTGTTTGTCACAGAATTTTCTATATTATATTGCAAGGAACATTTCCCAAAAGTTTAAGTTAATTATCTCAAAAAACGTAGGACAAGACATATTTTTATTAATTTCTAGATATTTGCCATTTTAGTTTTTTCTTCCCATAAGGAACCTATTGTAATCTTGACTTTGACCAGCTATATCTCAAATAATATTTTGAGTATAAAAAAAATTTCAAACTATTTTTATCTTATATAAAATTAACAATCACAGTTACATAGAATTAGCCACAAATTTTGTTTTTAATCTCAATTAATTTAAACTTAATATTTTATCTTTTAAAATAGTATTTAGTGAATACCCAATGCAGAGAATACAAATATAACCTTATTTTCAATTATTAAGAAGAAAATGAACATGAGGTATTAGTAGTTTGCAGTAGAGAAATGTTGTTATAAAGATTTGAAAAAAAAACACTTAAACTTTAGGTTTATGGTCACTCAAAACAGTTTATTTTTGATGAAATCCTGTAATAAACTATAAAGTAGACATAAAGACTGAAACATCAAATTCTATTCTATAAAAGTAAAGTTAATAACTTGATAAAAAAGTACAGTAATATTAACATATAAATAGATATAAGATTTAAGTTAAAAAACAATATGAATCAGTAGCTTGATTTAGTTGTTCTCTAACTCCATCTAATAGAATAATTTTCCCTTGAAATTTGATATTTTTCCATGGCCTTCCCTAGAATATTTTTAACTTTAGTGGGATCCTGTATTGTACTCTCCAACTTTGACCAGCTATATCTCAAAAATTACTTTAAATTTTAGAAATATGTAAAAAGCAGTTTGTAGCTTAGTTAAAACTACAAAATATGATCATTTTGAAAAAAGTAACTCACCCTATGCCCTTATACTTAATAATGTGGACTGATGACGTAGGGGTCCTAATGGTGGATTAGTTTAATGCGCACAAAGACATTTTTGTTCAAAGATAAATCACTTTTTTCTTAATATTATGCAAAAGTGACCTTTCATGCAAAAATCAGGGTTTGTGCACGTCAGGCTAAGTCAGGCTAAATCAGTTTTTTTGAAAAAAATTGAAAAACGTCAGGCTAAATCAGTTTTTCTATTTAAAAATTTGAGAATCTTAGTTTTTCTCAGTTCAAATGCTTGAAAATTTTTGATTAAAAAAAATTGAGAAAATTTTTCACAAATATAAATGTAAATTTATTTCTTAATGAAGATTTAGTTATTAAAGACAAAATCAGTCAGTATTTGTAAAAATAAATGCTAAAACCTAATTCTAGAAATTTTTTTTAAAAATCTTTATTATTTTGTTTTTAGTAGATTGTATACCTCACAATTATGAAAATTCATTAAAAAATACAGTTTAAACATTACAGCTTAGTTCAACAATTTAGCTGTTTGTTTGAATTTTAATACTCGTTTAAACGTTTCATTTTAAATTTTAATAAAACTCAACAATGCACGTAGTTTTAATATAAATCTTCTGTTTATAATGTTTTTACTTAATGCTTAATTAAATTGAACAATTGTGTTTAGTACATATATATTATATTAAATTTTTACACCAGTAATAGATTAGATATAACACTTATATTAAAACTTATCACTGAATTTGTTATGCTAAGGGCATAGGGGGAGTCAATCACCTTTTTCACAATTTAGTCTCATTTCATTGAGTTGTAACTAAACTATGAGTTGCTTTTTGCAGATTTTAAAGGTCAAAATATTTTTGAGATAAAGCTTGTTGAAGTCGGAGACTACAATAGTACTAATCAAGACCCCCCAATACCTAAAATGACTTCTAAAGGGGATTTTCCATACTTTGAAAAAATGTCAGGCTAATTTGGTCTCAGTCAGGCTAAATGAAAAAAAATTTTGCGCACAAACCCTGAAAAATGTCTCTCTGTGCAAAAAAAAGTCTTCGTGTATATTTCACCCTTCGTGCAAAATTGTCTTCATACATATTTCTAATGACAGTTTTGAAATTTCTTGAGCTGAATGTTGCAAGATAGAAACGCATGGCGGGTACATATAAAAAACAAATGTCTTCAAAATTATTTATACAAACTTTTTTAACTGTATGTGCAGAAACATTTTTTTGAAAATCTTATGTTAATCAAATGAATTAAACAAAAAGTTATAAATTTACTATGGTCAACACAGTATTTTACACCAACTTACAATTTTGTAAATCAAACATTTTGTTCAAAACCAGTCATTATAAACAACAGGCTTGTTAGGGTCAGAGCAGGCACAACAACTTAATAATTTTTTTTGCTTACAAATAAAAGACTTAAGTTATAACCAGCAAAACTACCCCAGTAGTGAACAAAGGGATAAATAAACTATAATTCTTAATTATTAAAGAAGTTGTATCCAAATAGTATCCTAACTTTGACAAAACACAATGTAGACACTTAGATTGATTAGTAAGCACGTAAAGTATTTCTTGCCAATTAAGTATGTCAATCAAAATAATACTTTATATTTTATACTCTGCTAAATAACAAAACCAGTAGTAATTACACAAAAATAATTTTTTTTTAGTTTACATTCATTTAGTTTACCAGCCAAAAATGTTAATATATCTTTCAAACAAAGGTTGCTCAAAGTATTTGAAAAACAATATCTTGGGCTTTTATCAAGATTGCTACACACCCAAGATGTTTTGAAATTTTTGAAAATCTAATGGTATTTTTGATTTTTTTACTCAGGCTGACTTAAAAATATTTTCTTTATAAAAAACCTAGGATAGTTTTAAGATTAAAAAAGTCTCAGGACATTTTTTTTTAAATATTTTGAATGAGATTTAGTTCATTTAGTTACAATGCTTAATTCTTATATATGCAATTTTATTAAAGAACTTGACTTTTATAGTTTGAAAAAAATAAGTTTTTTACGTTTTCAATGAACTCAGGATGACTCAGAAAAATTTAAGGTGCTTCAGGACATATTTTTGGACTAAAAAAGTGGCAACTCTGTTTTATAACTCAGATATATTTTTTACAAGGTTGTCATTTAACCTGGAATAATCTTGATTTGAAAATTTAGGCAAATAAAATACTTGGAATAACCTAGAATTAAAAAAAAAATAAATTTTTGAAAAATTTCACATGTAAAATAACAAATTCGAGCTTAGGTAAGTAATACACTAATTTTTTATACTATTTAAAAGTTTGTTTTTCATAAAACACATTTAAAGTAACATTACACCATCTTGTCAGTAATTAAAAAAAAAGTTAACCATAATTTTTTTTTTATTAAAAACAAACAAGGAAACTTCTTTTAAAAACCTGAAAGAAATTTCTAATAGTCAGTGAAAACCCTGTTTATACTATAACAGTCTTTATTTTAAACTTTTTTTTTACTGTTATGGCTATAAAATAGAGTTATCAAAACAGATCTACTGAAAGAAACTCTTTAGGGCCACTTAATTTTGTTAATTTATACTCAATAGTTATTTGTCTTAATTTAAAAATATGTTTTATTTATTTAGTGTAATGTTTACTATATTTAATTTATTATACAGTAGTTTACTGTTTTATTAAACTTGAAAAGGTCGGAATTTTTTTTCACCAAAACCTGGTAGTGAATAAGATATTTAATTTGCACCAATATTACTATGTTAAATTAAACTTTTTAAATAAAAAAAATCCAAAATGAAAATTTAGTGGAACTAATTTTTTTATAAGCTATAATGTGTACTAGTTATGAAATTAAGTGTCAACTTCAAAACATTTGTTTTTAAAATGCTTAATTAATTGCATTGCAGAAGATGTTTTTAGGCTAAAAAATATATCACAGACCAGACTTCTATGGTGGCTGTATGTTTTTCACCCCTATCATAAGAAAAAAAAACCTTATTTTAAAGCTTGAATTATAAACAATAAAAATAACTTTAGAATGCTTTTACTTATACTTTAAAAAAAATGTGAAATAAACAGTTTTGTCAAAATGTAAAAAAAAAATTAATTAAAAATTATTATCTCCTAGGTTTTCTGTGCTAAACACCAGTTTTCAGGAAATGTTTATAACATATTTTAATGCTAAAAATTGATTTTTATAGTGAAAATTTTATAATATGAATTATTTGACTAACATTTAAAAGGTTTCAAGATATTTTTTTTGGAAAATGTTGTGATTAAATGACCTTAAATAATATTTTTTGTTATTATAAATAATGTATTATTATTGTTTATGTACTTAGTTTATATAAATATTACTTCAATTGAAACTACTGTTGGAAGTTGCTTGTATTGAAATTGAAAAATATGTTTTTAAAAGAAATTTCATTTTTTATAGTTAATATTAGTAAAATGACAGTTCTACCATATAAAGCTGGTGTAGTGTACAAGTAATTTAAAAGAAACCAAACAGATGATAAAAAGCTAACCTAATTTAATTACTTTTCATAAATATAATACATATGACAAAGAAAAATTAGCTTTATTTTTACTATTACCAATAAATATTTTAACTAAAATTATAATTAAGTTAGAAGTTGCATACAGAAAATTAGTTTATCTTAATTCAATTGAAATCATGTTAACAAATGAACTAAAATAAAAAAATCCTTAATTTAAAGTTCCATAGTTTTTCTTTTTTTTTGTTTAAAGTAGGGTTACCACCCTTTAAAGCAAAAAATTTAGCCTGGTTGAGTGACCAAAAACTGGTTGGAGTTCAAAGAAAAAAAACCATTAACTGAAAAAGTTACTGTTAATCAAGCTCAAATGCCTGAATATATACAAAAAGAAAACTTGATAAAAACACTATTTTAAGATAATTTTTTTTTGGATTTTTTAAAGAGGTCTAATTAAGTTAAATAAATTTAATCAACTAATTTACTAGTCATATTTTCAAGATTTTAAATCATTTTTATCACATTTAACCGGAATTTTTATAAATAAGATAAATTCAATAGCTATTTTATTTAGATTCATAAAGAAATCAATTATTTAAACTATTACAATGTTTGAAGCAAAACTGATCCAAGGAGGACTTTTGATCAAAATCACCAATGCTTTAAAAGACATAATATCTGAGGCATCATGGGATTGCAACTCTGTAGGAATCACCTTGCAAGCCATGGACAACTGTCATGTATCTCTTGTGCAGCTTTTGCTGAGAGCAGATGGTTTTGAAAAATACAGGTGTGATCGAAATTTAGCTATTGGAATTCCAATGGCCAGTTTTTCCAAGTTTCTTGCGTTTGGAGGTAAAGATGATGTTATCACTTTGAAAGCTGAAGATTCAGGAGATAATCTTGAAATGTTGTTTGAGTCACAAAATGGTGAAGAAGTATCTAATCATGTACTGAAACTCATGGATATTGATTGTGACCAGCTTGGAATTCCAGATCAGGAGTACAGCTGCACAATCAAAATGCCCTCTGAAAAATTTTCTCGCATTTGCCGTGATTTAAAGCAGCTTAGTGATTGTGTTGTCATTACATGCACTAAAGATGGTATCCAATTTTCAGCTAAAGGTGATATGGGTAGCAGTACAATCAAATTATCACAGAAGATGAATGTAGATGATGAAGATGAACAGGTTTCTGTGGACATAAAAGATCCAGTTCAACTTACTTTTGCCATTAAGTATCTTAACCTATTTACCAAGGCAACTCCTCTTTCTAAAACCGTGACTCTTTCAATGTCAAATGATGTGCCGCTTGTTGTAGAATACCCAATTGAAGAAATGGGGCATATCAAGTATTTCCTTGCTCCCAAGATTGATGATGAAGAACAGTCTTAATTTAAATGTAGTAGATAAATTGATTAAAGCATTTCGTTGGAAAAACTTTATGCATATATGTTTTTAGGAGAAATTGTATCCATAATTGAAATAATGCTATAATGAATCAAGTTGTAATTTTTTTTTTATAAAATTGTATAGATAATAATATGTCATAAAGTTTAAAATGTAAATATTATGTTTTAGTCTATTTAATATAATAAATGTTTTTCGAATTTAAATAATGTTTTTTAAGAATATAGTTCAAATTTTTTAATTTCTGGTATAAAGATTTTTGTTGAAGTTTATTGTTTTTTAGAGTGATAAAGTTTATTCTTAAACTTAAATAGGTTCTTAGAATCTATAATATCAAATGGAAGAAATAAGTACTAAAGAGAGTGGAATAAAAGTATGTATTCGAGCTAGACCTACATTGAAGCGGTTAGTTTATTTACACTGTAGATTCTACATCAGGGTTTCCAGGTTAATTTTGGCTATCATGGGTAGTATTTAATTATTAAGGTAGTGAAAAAGTTGATAGGTAATTAATTAGTAAATGGGTTATATCTTGAAAATAAGATCCATTTTTATATAATTTCTCTCAAGGGTTTATTTAAAAAAATAAGTTAGTAAAATCCTGTGGTACAGTGTATTTATATTTTATAACTTTACTAAGTAAATCAATTCTGTAGAATAAAAAAAAATTCTGGAGGTTAGAGTTATAGTATGTCTTTATTATTGATCTGCTTATTCCACAAAGTAAGCTTGGTAAAATCTGGATGTTAAAAAATATAAAAAGCATGCTGGAACCAAATCTACATATTAGAGTAGGGGCGGGCAACGCACGGCAACAACCTGCCCCCAAACCTTTTTTGAATTTAAATGGAATCCGGCCTGCGGACAAAATTGATCCGGCCCGCGAGTGGATGATCCGGCCCGCTAAGCATTTTCAAAATTTAAAGGAAATCCATCCTGCCAATGTAATTATTACAAAATTTGTACAAAACCTTTTTTAAGTTGTTTTCACAAAACAAAACTGTAAGACTTTGACCCTGAAAACATTTTTTAAATGGCTTTTTATTTTATAGTGTTAACAACACTCTTTTGTTATAGTCCCTCGTACTGCTTCAAGTCAGTTAAAATAATTGTTTCTCAAATTACCTAAAAATAATTGTTAGCTGAACTATCCTTAATGATCTTACCTACCATAATGACTTTTGTAAAAATTGACGTGTCAAAAATTGCTGTCTTTCCCAGATTAGTAGTGAGTTGTTTTTATAAATTTTAATATTTTATTCCTTATAACATTGACAATTATTTGAAGTCAAACTGCTCAACTTTACACTTCAGTTAAATATTCCAAGTGACTTCTTTTTAGTATAAGTATTCTTGGTAAACTCTTAAAACTTTACATTTAAAATATAATGTGACAGTTTTATGTGTTAGTTTTTCGTTAGTAGAGTTGATCTTAATATAAAAGTCTATTAAGTTGATATGTTTATCATATTAAATATATTATTTAAACTCTTTTTTAATTCAATATTTCGTTATTTTATGTTAGTATTTTTTTGAAAGTTTTTTAAATGCATTGTTTGATAACATTATTTTAAAGTACAGAAGTTAGTTAAATTTTATAAGTTATTCATAACTGTTTGATATTTTCAAATTAAAGGTATTAAAATTCTAAGCCAAAGTAATTTGCTATCTAAGTTTACCTGTTTTTTAGATAAGTTGGTATAAAAATTTAAACCAAACATATAATTTTCATTACTTTAAATATATTTTTTTGTCAAAAAGTAACAGTCAAAATTTGTCAACTTAAAAAAATGACCATGAAACTATTTGTATTGTTTGAGACTTCATACATTTGCAGACAAACATTTCCGACCATAAACATCAACAAGGATTTCAAACCTAATTGGTTAACCAGAGCACTTGCATATTTTACAAAACGTCATTAAATAGATTTAACAACTCTAATATATGATCAACTTTAAGTGTTTCATTTACATCTTTTTTTTTGCTTTTTATGGTAAAACTGTTTATTATATCAGAATTTTTTGTTGTTTTGTTTCTTGTATACGTGCTAAATGTGTAATGAATCTCTTTTAATTTATTTAAATTGTAAGGTAGTATAGTTTATTATTGTAATATTAAATAACTTCTGAAAAACATTATCAATGTAAACTCCAGCCAAGGATTGCCAAAATTAGATAATTTCGAATAATTAACAATTTGTTGATGTTTTATCTTAAAATTTTAAATTCGAGTCACTTTTAGTAAGTAAACTATTGTTTTTAAAAGATTATTCTTATTTATTATTAATTATTATTTCGGTCCTGAGTTATAATAAATATATAGTTATGAATACTTGGTCAAAACTAACATAAAATTTCATACTTGAGAACCTTGGTATTAAAAAGTTGATTCAAAATTCTGAAATACCCGATCAATTAGTATCAAGCCGGATCCAAACCTTTTTGAAATTAGTTTCCATTGGGGTCGGGATCTTTGTTCTAAATTAGTATCTAGCCGGATCCGGATAACTATTTCAAGTTGATCCGGATCTAAAAAAGATCACTAACCCGAAATGCTCCGGCCCGATGAGAACTTATTTTTTTAGGATCCGGCCTGTCAATTTTTTACGTTGCCCACCCCTTTATTAGAGGTAGGCAATGGATCGTATTTACCAGAAACACCTTTTGCAGGCCCATAAATAACTTTTGCATACCTAGTTCTTTACAAAACTATTTTAGATGGCCTGCGTAATCAAATATAATCTTCATTTTTAATTGTTAAAACAAAATAATTTTAAGTTTGTTAAAATAAGCACTGTATTAAGGGCATAGGGGGGGGGGGGGAGGGGTAAACACCCTTTTTTGGTTTTTGATCTTATTTTATTTAGTTTTTACTAATCTACAAGATGCTTTTTACAGACTTAAAAAATTCAAAATAATTTTTGAGATATAGCCGGTCAAAGTTGGAGGCAACAATAGGTTCCTTATGGGAGGCGCAAACTAAAACAGCAAATAACTAGAAATCACTAAAAATCTATCTTCTCCTACGTTTTTTCAGATAACTACCTTAAATTTTCAGGAAATGTTTGTTGCAATATTTGAAAGTTCTGTTGGAACAAAATTTAAAAAAATTAAAAAATAAAAATTTTAAAGCAAAAAAACAAAAAAAAAATGTTTTTTTTTGTTTATTTTTATAAAAAGATTATAATTTTGAATTTTATATAAATTCCTTCCGACAGAATTTTCTAAATATATCAAGGAACATGTCCTAAACATTTGAGGTAGTTATCTCAAAAAACGTAGAAGATAAATTTTTAGTGAAATAGTCTATTTTTGCCATTTTAGTTTGCGCCTCTCCATAAGGGACCTATAGTTGCCTCCAACTTTGACCGGCTATATCAAAAAAATTATTTTGAATTTTTTATATCTTTAAAAAGCATTTTGTAGCTTAGTGAAAACTATATAAAACAAGATCAAAAACCAAAAAAGGGTGTTTACCCCCCTATGCCCTTAATGTGTATAGAAAATAAAATGAACAGCATATTTCTAACTGTTTCAAAAGAACTTAATTAATGTTTTTTTTGCCCAACCTGATTTTAGACTTAAAAATATAATGTGTGCTAGAGCTTTTTGCTGTAAGTATGCCTTTCCATAAGTTAAGATTATGTTCTAGCTATTAACTTGTGGGGTAAGATAAAAAAAAGTTTTTAGATTTGCATTCCATAAATTTTTTCATTGAGTTTGGGTGAAAAACATACAACATGAGGATAAGATCAAGTCTGCAACTAAGTTTTTTATGATAAGAATATCACCTAAGTAAAGAAATTGATAAAAAATATTAAAAATGAAATAAATTAAATGAGACACTAATGTTATAGTGCGATTTTTCATGGTTTATTCTTATAGTTTGAAGCAAAGGCAACTTAAAATATTTTTTTAGTTCAAGTTTTATAACAGTAAATTGCCTGTAGAAGTCCATGTTTAACAAATCTGGTCTGCTATGTACAAAAAGATATTAAATCTTGATTATAGACTAGAGAAAATCAATCTTGACTCACTTTCAGCATGTTTTATTTTAGCAATTAAAACCAGACTCCTAGATTTAGAAAATTGGAATTATTGCTAGTTGAAAATCTGAATCAAAACTAAATACTCAGATTGCTTCAAACAGAAACAATAGCATTTCTAACCATTTATTTGCTAATATATTCTTTTTCTAACCCTTTTTTAAATTAAGTGTTCTAAGATACCAATATTAGTTAAGTATTATAAATGTAAACCTAAAATATCTTCGGCCCAATTTAAAATAAACTAAATGATATTTTTACCTAAATTCATTTATCACTTGGTAAGTGTATAAAGTTATAGCAAAAAAGCTTTGCAAAAAAAAAAAAACAACTAGAGAATTATTGTTGATTTTTTATTTTAAATTTGTTTGTCTACTTAGCCTAGTAAGTTATTCTTTGAGGTGGGTAAAAAATACTCTTGGTTGCCTTAAATTGACTTGATTTACATATTTTAGACTAAGTGTTAGAACAATTTTAAGATTAAATTGTTAATTCTTAAACATATTAGTTAGCAGAAGTTACTAATTGTAAGTTAAATTTATAAATAAAAATACTTTAATGCATTGGGGGTCTACATTGTTTTTACAAGTTGATCTTGTTTTGTAGAATTTTATCTAGGCGATCAGACATTTATAACTGCTTATCAAAATTCAAAGTAACTTTTGAGATATAAGGGATAGTCACAAAGTTGGTGAGCTCAGTAAGTTCCTTACAAAAGGTGCGAACCAAAAACGCAAAAAAAAAACTTCAATCTAACAGTTTATCTTCTCCTTCATTTTTTAACCGATTTTCTTCAAATTGTTGCAGTAAATAGATTAATAATATTATCTTTTTAATGCTGATTTTTTTTCATTTTTTTTTAGATTTCAACATATAAAGTCTTCTAAAATACGTAAAGAGTGTTTTTCGAAAATTTAAGGTCTAACTTTCAAATGAAGGAGAAGATAGATATTTAGTGATTTTTTATATTTTTCAAAATGTTGCTAAATAAGAAATTGCGATCCATACGTTTGTATTGGAAACTTCTACAAAATATCTCTATCTCAAAAGTTCTTTAAAGTTTTTATATTCTATAATTACTGACTTATAGTTAATACTCAAAATTTTGATATAAGAACTAATGTTAAATTTTCAATTAAGAAAATTTCTAATCCCCCTATGCCCTTAATACACAAATTCATATTGCTCCAGTTTTTTGTATGTTTTTATAAGGTTTTTTATAATATTTTCATCTGATAATGTTAGTCTTGATCTTTAGAATTTATCTTTCAATTACATCATTTCCGATTTATTTTCTAAATTTCTGTAATTTTATTTCCACACTTCAAAAAACATAAAGTTTTGACTCCAACTACTTATTTTTTAAATGCAAAAAAAAGACAAATAGTTATATTTATTCCAAGTGGCAGTTAAAAATAATATTTGTGTAGGCTTAAAATATATTTATATATTTTTATAGATTTATACTGCTATCATATATTTAATAAGTGTTTTTTTAATGTTATTTTCTAATTTTGTAATATTATGATTACAGTGAAAATGAAAGCAGCATTTTCTGGGAAGTTGAATCTAATGCAGTTAGGGATGTGGCAAAAAATGAACTTTATGAGTTTGGTTAGAAAAATTGTTAAATTATTCGTTTTAAAGAAGCAGATTTGTTTTGCATTCATTCATGCATACCATTGACTTAGGATTAAGTAAAAAGTAATCAAATAGTATTTAAATTCTAAAAATTTAAATGTTATTAATTATTATTTTTGTTGTTAAAATGAAATATTTACATTGTAAAACATTGGACCCGGGCATTAGAACCTGAGCCACTTAACAGAAGGTAAAGTTAAGAAAAAGTTAAATGATGAAATAAACAAATAAATGAAAATTTCTTAAGACCAAATATTTTTAGACATGTAGTTATTATTGAATTTAAACACAATTATAAGAATAAAAAGAACTAATAAATTTGATAAAGCTTGAGTATCAAATACAATATAGTTAATAGCATTTAGATTTCCTACATACCTTAAAACATTGAAAGAACTCAATTTCGTAATAAAATTCTGAATGAAAATTTTAGAAATTCTAAAATAAGGCATAGTTTTATATTCTCGCTCAGTGGTGGACCATTTAAATGATAATTACCACTTTTTTTTCATTTATTGCGGAGCCTAAAGGTGGTGATAATCATTATATATTTTTAAAGCTTGACTTAAACAAATAAAACACTTGGATTTTAAATTCTACACAAGAATTGAAAAAAAGATTGCTTTGAAACTTAAATGTTTGCAGTTAAAAGTTGGTTAAATTAAATTTTATTTTGAAAAGAGCTCGATTGCATAACGCTATTTTTTTTTTTGAATGTATTGGTAATATGTCAGTTTTTGTTGGTTTATGTTTAAAACGTTTCTGAATTTCTAAAAAAAAGTTAAAGTATAAGTTTTTCTTTTGAGTAACAATTAAATTTTGAATTTCTTTCTAAATAGGCATTTGATTTTTGTAGTCTTAATATTTAATTTTACTAACTTTGGAAAATATAGGCAATATATCAGTATTTTTAAGTGCAAATGCTTGAAAATTTATAAGTTTCCTAAAGAAAATTGAGGATAAAGTTTTTTTTAATTCCTTACCAATAATAGTGTACTTTTTATTTGACATAATCAGGAATTATTTGTAAACAACTAAGTATATTTACCGGGAACGGGTCTAAATTGCATGAGGTTACTAAATTGACAAGGGGACAAAATTGCACAAGAACAATTTTGCACAAAGCTAAATTTGCACAAGGGCACAACATTGCACGAAGGAGAGTTTGCACCAAGGGTCAATTTTGCACAAGTTACATTTTTGCATAAGAGTAAAAAAATAGAAAAACAAATAAAATAAACAGAAAAAAATACAAAAAAAAAAGTTACTGACCGAGGGTAAGGGTTAGGGGTAACAGTAATAGTAAAAAAAAACCATAAGAAACAAAAAAAATATTTAAGTTGATAAAAAAAAAATAATCCGTGTAAAAGTGTCTTTGTGCAAAAGTGACCCTTCGTGCAATTTTATCTCCTCGTGCAAAAGTATCTTTGTGCACTAGAGCAATTTTGTCCCCTCGTTTAATTTTGTACGCTCATGCAATTTAGACAGCTACCGATACTTATCAGTTAGAGGATCAGTTAAAGAAGAAAATTATAAAGTGATTAGTTAAAGTTAATAAAAAAGATTCAAGATTCTTTCTTAAAGTAAATTGTTAAATATATCTCTAGCGGTTATATGACAATTCAAGACCCATAAACTCAAATTAATATGATAGTTTTCAGAGGCAATATCTAATTAATAAATATTAATATCAATACAAAAAATATATTTACCTTGAAGTCCTATTATTAGTAAGCTCCGTAATACAGTTAAGCTATAAGATCTATTGTTTTTCTGATTAAAAGTACAAATGGCGCTGACCAACAATTTTTAGACAAAGTGTCAGTCTTTTAATCGAGACTTTTCTGTCTAAAATTGCAAGTTTTCGCGTATGAACCCTGTTTTATATTTTACTTTATGTTGTTAATAGTTCAAGAAGGTAAAGCTTACAATTTGATCAATTTATGATTCTATGTTGCATACTTAAATTGCTTTTAGATATTTTTTTTTGTAATACTTTTTGTACTAAAGTTATAAAAAGTGCAGGCATTACTAGTTAAAAAAACGGTGTACAATGAAGAACTTTTTATTTTTAACAGGAGAGGTTTTCGATGGGAGCAGAACAAATGAAGACGTGTTTAATGCAATAGCTTTACCAATTGTTGATAAAGTAATGGAAGGATTTGATGGTTGGGCCTATATTTTAATAATTTTTTTCAAATTTACTTATTTGTAAAATATTTTGTTTTCTGAAAATTTTTTGCATAATGTTTTGTTTTGATAAAGTAGTATTTAGTTGAGTTTAATGTTTTTTGTAAATTATAGAATGCTTATTTTAATATTAAATAAAATCTTAGTGATAAAACTTTTGTTATTGTGTAAATTTTTCAAACAAATTTTGAATGATATATGTTTTTTCTTAGTTTTTACGGTTACTTCTCTTAGTTGATTTCAGGCTAATTCTAAAGATTAGGAATACTAAAGTTTATTTGAAATTTTTGAATTTTACTTGAATATTTTTCTAACTTAAGCTATTATATGTTAATGTGAACTCAAATTTTTTTATTGTAGATTTTCGACTATTTTTTCAAATTTTATTGAGATTTAGCCAATGTTGTTTTACTTAATTTAGTAATACTTTATGCTATCCATAATATAATTTTGCACACTTCTTATGTATAATTAGTTTTAAGCAACAGAACAATTTCAGTACCAAATTTTAGTAAATTTATTCTAGTCGTTTCAATTCTTATCTTTTCCTAAACACAGTTCCACGAAATATGTTGAACTTAATACGTATATCGCAAGTTTTATTTAATATCTAGTTAAAAGTAAGTGTAGTTGATATGTCAAATATTAAAGTAAATTTATGAACCAGTTTTTCTAGATGTTAAAAAAAATTTTACACCTATAAATTCAATCTGACTTAAGTATAAAATAGATTAATAAGTTTCTGGTATTTAATGATTTTTGAATAAAGTATTAATAATCATATAGTAAAGTTTAAGTAACGAAATTCTTAATATATATTGTTTAACCAGGAACTATATTTGCTTATGGTCAAACATCTTCTGGTAAAACACACACAATGATGGGAAATGAAAGTTTTCCGGGACTTATACCTTTGTCTGTAAAGCGAATTTTTCAACGCATTAAAAACATCAAGCAGGTTGAATATATATTATTTAACTTCGTATTTACTTACTGCAAGATGTTTTTCTTAATGCAAGATATATATTAAACTGATTATTATTATAAAGTTTATCTAGCTGTTTTTTTCCTCCAGAAACATGATTGTGTCATTACTGTCAAGATATCTTATTTTGAGATTTACAATGAAACTCTTCGTGACTTGCTGAATTCAGAAAAAGCCGAGTTGAAAATAAGAGAAACCATTGTAAGACCATTAAACGTTTTTCTAAACTGTGTTTTTTATTTAAATATATTTTACTGAAATATAAAAATTTAAAAGTTGTAATTGGTCTTTTTAAGATTAATTTAAAAGTACAATGCAGCAGCTACTAAAAAATGTATGTGTTTCAAATACCAAATGGATAAAACCCTTGAATATTTCTTCAAAATGTTAAGATTTTGTTGACTTATTCTAAAATTTAGTTTATTAAAATTCATTAAAATACGTAATTCTTAAGTGTATTTTTTTCTTAATTGTTTGTTTTAATTTTTAATAAAAAAAAAGTACACTTGTCAACTATGAGTTTATTTAAACCCAATAGAAGTTTAAATAAATAGAAATTTAAATTAAAACTATGTAAATGTTATATTCTTAATTGTTTCAATATTTTACTATTAACTTAATTTTAAATTTATTTTATAAATAGTAAAAAAAAATCATACTTTAGAGTTTTTAAATATATCAAGAATTGTTTTAAAATCCTTTAGTGAAATTTAAAAAGGTTTGGCGACTTTGTTGAAAAACAACAATTTTTTAAATTATGAACTAACTTCTAATTATAACTCTATTAGAAAGGGGTATTTTACGTTTCGAACTTAAAAAGTGTTGAAGTTAAAAGTGTAGAAAGTGTAATGCAGCTAGTTGAAGAAGGCTTGAAACACAGAACTACTGCCCAAACAAAAATGAATGAAAGTAGTAGCAGATCTCATGCGGTTTTTCAAGTTGTACGTTATTTAGTTTCTAATTTGTATTGGATATTTCCAACTTTAAAGATCAAAATTAAATATTTTTATACAATAAAATCGAGTAAATTAAGTACTAGTCATAAGTTGTAGAAACTAGTAGTTGAATGTTAAAAATATTTTTAGACTGTAGACAGTCGAGATCTTATGTCCTACACAATTGATGACCCAGAACGAAAGGAAGAAAAAAATCAGTTGGACATAGCAGCTGGTACAATTGCTCAACTGGTTTGTTGGTATATTGTAGTACATTTTACCTAAATACTTATACATAGTATTCAATTATTAAAAATAGATTCAGTTTTTGTAATTTTATGCACTTAACATTTTAAACACATGAAAAGCTTATTATAGTATTATTTATAACTTAAGTAATTTTTTATTTACATAAAACTAAATATATTGTCTAAATGTATTTTAGTTCATGAAGTTTTATTTCAACTTTGTACTTATTTAAAAAAGTTATATACATCATGATGTACAATCAAAAAAAAGTAATAAAAATGTAAGTTAAAAAGATTCAAATTATTTGTGCTTTATGTTACAACGTTGTTTTATTTACTTGAAAAAATTTATAAACATTAGAATCGATTTTAAAACAGAACATGGTAGACCTTGCTGGGTCTGAACGTGCAAGCCAGACAGGTACTGTTGGTAAACAGTTTACTGAAGGTGTTAATATCAATAAGTCACTCACAACATTGACCAGAGTTATTCAACAAATCGTTACTAAACAATCGTATGTTTTACAATTGGTTACATGCTTTCGTTTCTCCGTCATTGTAGAATCTATCAGTTAATCATAATGCAAAGTTTATTACTTTATAACTATAATTTGTATCATTTTTTATTTATATACAGGTATAATATCAATTACTTTTAATAAAGAACAATAAAAACTGTTTTTTGTCCAGAATATGTTAAGCGTTATGGTATAAATCTAATTAATAATTAAAATTAAATCTTGCATGGTTTTTAGAGATATATTCAGGGTTGCCACTTTACCTGGAAACCTGGAATTTTGAACAAAAATCGCTTGAAAAACCTGGAATTTTTAACATGTTAAGTCGTAAAATGTCGATTTGACTCGAAAAATCTATCATATAGGCAAAAAAAATTTGTCATCATCAAAAGTTTTTTTATTTAAAAACACATTTAAAATAGCTTTAGAGTGTCTTTTCAATGATTTTATACTATTTAACACAGTTTCTTACCTTTAACTTAACTTACTAAAAATATACCCAAAAATGTGTACTTTTAAAAACCTGGAAAATTTTTTGTAAAAAAAAAGTGGCAACCCTGTATGTTGTAAAGTAAACTAGTTACAAAATTACGTTAAACAGGCATGCATCATTTCGTGACAGCAAACTCACTCGAATTTTAAAGTCTTCGTTGGGTGGTAACCAACTCACTGCTATTATTTGCAACATTACTCTTGTATCTGAAACTGAGACTTTTAGCACTTTACAAGTTTGTTTAAAGTCAATAATTTTATCTAATTACGTATATTGACACAGCTTACAGTAACTATATAAATTAACTGGAAAATGGTCTGAAAGGCTACTAAAATGTTAAGTTCTATGTAACTAATTTTATAGGACAATGAATTAAAGTTACTAATCAGTCCTTTGAATTTATATATTAGAACACTTTCTTTTTAAATATGTGATAATCTTAAATTGAAAATGAAAAGTATGTGTAAAGTTTAAGCTGTTTTTTTCAAATAAATATATTTCTAGTTTGCAAGAAATGCCCTTCAAATAAAAAACAAGCCAAAGGTTAACAAAGTTCTCACTAAAGATGCAATTATGCAGCAGAACGAAAGAGAAATCAGAGAGCTTAAAAGAACTATTGTTAAAGTTAGAACTTGTTTAGTGTTGTTCTTTATTATATGAAAATTTTTGAAATAGACATATTACTTGGGTATTAAAGATAAATTTTATGATAAGCTGAGTTACATGGAGCATATTCTTCTGTTATCAAATTTTTAATATGCATTTATTAATTTTGTTTTACCATCATATTAGATAAGTTAATATATACAACTTTTTACATGTTTATTGAATATTGATTTAGTATATACAGTAATCTTCCTCTTGAGTACGCATTTTGAGCACATTCCATAAGTGTTTACTCAACCGGAAGATTACTGTGTGTCTTAGTTTGCATCGCTATTTTTGTTAAAGCCAAAAAAGCTTAACTGTTTTATTTATTTATACAAGTAAAAAGTTTTTTGTTTGAAAATCATCTTAATATAAATCAGTTGCAAAAAGAAAAATCAGAAAGAGACAACAATCCAATGCAAGAAAATGAGCTGAAAGACAATCTTCGCAAAAAAATTGATATATACAACAACAATTTGTTACAACAAAGCAGCGTTGATATTAGCAAACTCGAACAAGTAGTTTATTTTTACAGTGTCTTAGAAATTTTGTTTAATTAAAAATGTATAAAAAAATTCAAATTTTGAGGTTTTAAACATCACACTTAAAATAAAGTATATTTAGTAATAGAAGCCTAATTAAGTTGATCTCCAAAAAAAGTAAACAGTTACATGTAAGGTACAACTTAAAAATCTTAGGTTTCCACCCTTTTGAGCTAATTTAAGATTTTTGAAAACTGATGTTTGTTTAAAGTAGTACTCAGAGTAACGTTTTAGAATAGGCCTATTAAAATTCAAGCAATTTTTTTTATTCAGCGACTATAAACTATGTTGTATAAACAGGGTTGCCACTATACCTGGAATTTGACAATTTAGGCAAAAATAAGCTGGAAAAACCTGGAATTTTAACAGTTTTCACATGTTCAGTAGTAAAATTTCGATTTGACTCAAAAAGTCCAACATATAGATAAAGTTTAATTGTCATCATCAAAAAATTTTTATATAGAAAAACATATTTAAAGTAGCTTTACAGTATCTTTTCAATGTTTTTATACTATTTATCATAGTTTCTTACCTTAAACTTAACTTAAAATTTTTTGAAAAAACGAGTGGCAACCCTGTATAAAGTTAAGTTTTGTCCTTAGGATGTTCTGGATAAAATTTGTTAGCTAGGTAAGTTCTACTAAAAAACAAAATTAATTTCAGGACACGCGACGAATGACTTGGGCACCTGGAAATGTGCAATTAAAAAACACGACTCAATTAAGACCTTCTTGTGAAGAAGATTTAGGTAAAATATTTTAAAATGAATTAGAATTAAACTAATCAAATCAGTAGAAAACAGTTTATAAATTTTAAATATAGTTAAAAATTTTTTAGGTAAATAATGAAGTTATGATTGAGGTTTTTATGTATTATAAAATTACTTAAATGTTTTGTAAGTAATTAAATTATCTTCTACTAAACAACATCAAGCTTTGAAAATTTATAGTAGCAGTAGTTGGAATTTACTTTAAACTGTTTTTTTTTGTACATAGCAGGAAGTAACTCTACTCACAGTTATTCAAAAAGATCGATTGATTCAGAGTCAGGCGGTAAGACGTAAACCGTTGCTGCACTTGTAGCATGTTTTTTAAACAGTTGAATAAAAAAATTATTTAACTTAAAGTATAATAGTTATTTCATAAAATATAAAATAAATCTAAATAAAAAAAATAAGTCCAATTTTTTCATACCAAAATCTGTAAATTTCTCTCTGTGAATTTGTTTTCCCTAATTAAAATTTTTAGTATCCTTAACGTTACATTTATTAATAGTTCTTATTCAACTAGATTTTTTGACTGAAACCTAAGTTTTTTTGACAAGTAGTTTCAATAAAGTAAAATGTTTTTTAAGAAGTAAAACTTAATAAAACAACATTTATTTTCTGAAAAAAAAAATTGTTAGTAACTTAGAATAAAAAAATTTAAATAAAAAAAAGAAACTTAAAAACAAAATTGCAGAGAACTTTCAGCCAGGCAAAGAGTTCTTTGAAAGTTTGAATGAAACAATGCCTTCTGCGTCCATTCACCCTCATTCTGATGATGATAGTGCAAGAATTGTCCCAAAGCGAGAAAAAAGAAAAGGAATTTCTATAAATCCTGATTTCAGTGCTAAACGATTAAAATCGGTAGATTATAAATTATTATCTATTTTTTAATTGATGTTGGTTTTGTATAGTGATGTACCGGACCCGAATCAGGACTTTTTTTCAAATTAGAATCCGGCGGACCCGGATCCGGATTTTTTTTTAAATTAAGATCCGGCCGGAACCGGATATTTTTTTCGAATTAAAATCCTGCCGGTTCCGGAACCGAATTCTTAATACTCTAAGTTATTTGTAATGTAAGTAGTATAAAAACTACTATGAACGATAATGCAATTTTATATAACTAACTACTAACTAAGTATAATTGTGCGAAGTTTATCTTTTATGTGTTATATCTAACTATATAATTTTGAATTTTAGAAAAAATTTAGACTAAAAAATATTAATGTGCCGCTAAAATAATTAAATAATAAGAAAGTGTATGATCTGTTATTAAGGTCTAGTTGACGATTAAAAATAGTAGCTGGTATGTTTGCTAATTTTCTGAACAATATTTGCATTTAAATTTTATTAAAATTGAAAGAACAAAATAAAAACTTGAAATTGAAAGAACAGTAAAAAAAAACTTGAAATTGAAAGAACAATAAAAAACACTAAATATCTTTTTTGCTAAACTAATAAACTTTCCATGATTTTTGGCAATCAGAATAGCACCTAATTTTAGCTAATACCAGGGTTGCCACTCTTTGATTCAAAAAAACTAACCTGAATGATTATAAACTTTCCTTGGTCAGAATGAGGTTTCGAAAAACCAAAAAAATAGATACTTTAAGCTAATAATCAGTCGAACGCTAGCCACAAGGTTGAACATTTTAAGTAATGTTTACAATTAAGGCTATAGTGGGGTTAAACATTTTTTTTTCCAAGTTGATCTTATTTAATAGAATACTATCTTAGCTATCAGGTTCTTTTTATAGCTTTACAAAATTCAAAGTAGTTTTTGAGATATAAGCGGTCAAAGCCGGAGAGTTCCATAGGGACCTAGTGGAAGGCGCAAGCTAAAAACACGGAAATATCCATTTAACTTAAAATCTATTTCCTCCTAGGTTTTTTATACTAGGTACCTCCAATTTTTGAAAAAGTATTCCTTACATAGTTTAAAAGCTTTTGAGTGTTGGAATTTCAAATAATTGAAATTTACAAATTTGAGGTCTAAAATTAAAAAAAAAAACCTTTTTTTGAAAAAATATAACTTTTTCTCCAAAGAAAAAAAATTTCCTACACTCAAATGATTTAAAATTTAGTAAAGAGTAAACTGTGAAAATTTAAATAAGATTGCTTTAAAACTGTAGGAGGAGATAGATTTTTGATAAAATGGTTTTTTTTTTTTCGCCTTTTTAGTTTGCACCTTCTATAAGGAAGCTATTGAGCTGGCCGGCTTTGACCCCTTGTATCTCGAAAACTACTTTGAATTTTGTTAAGCTGTAAAAAGTATCTGGTAGCAAGATTAAAATCTATCAAATAAGATCAACTTGTAAAAATCAAGGTGGACCCCCCTGTAGCCTTACCAATCTTAAATCAATTAAAATCAAGTTCTTGAACAAAATTAACTAGAAAATCACTAAATATTGAAAACTGGATCATCTAAAACTCATTCAAAATCTAAAAGAAAACTAGCCTGAGTTTTTTAAAAAATCTTAAAACTAGCCTGAGTTTTTATAAAAAACTAAACTAGCCTGAGGCAATCTTAGACTTTTAAAAATTTTCAAACTAGCAGGGTTGCCACTGTTTAAGTCAAAAAAAAAACTAGCTAGAGTGAGTATAAACTAGCCTGAGTCTAAAATTACTTTAATCTAATAATCAGTAGAACAGCTAGCCATAAGGTTGACAATTTGGTAGTAAAGTTTTTAATTTTACAACATAGGTAAAGAGTTGCATTTCTGAAATGTTTGTATCATAGTTCAAATGTAAACAAATGTAAATTAGTCGTGAACAAAATGAGCCAATTACGGTAGGTGTTTAATTTTTGAACGTATTTTCTGACGAAAATGACTCTTTTTAATTTACACAGGGTTTGTTTTTGAAAAAATACTTTTCTGTATGCTCTTTTTGACTAACTAGATCCGAATCGGCCGGATCTCTGTTAGGATCCGGCCGGGCCCGGACTTTTTTTCAAATTAGGATCCGGCCGGACCCGGATCTGGATTTTTTTTCATATCAAGATCCGGCCGTATCCGGGTATCAGGCAAAAATGGCAATATCCGGCCGGACCCGGATAGTGAGTCCGGTACATCACTAGTTTTCTATTAATTTTAAATTTTCAAGTAAATAAATAAGCAGCAGATAGTTAAGCGCTTGCTAAGAACAACTTCGTATTTAAAAAATTAAAAAAGAAAGTTACGAAAAAATGTATAAATATATTTTTTATTTATTTGACGTATTTGTCAACATACTTTTCTAATCTTTTGTTCACGGAAAACTTATTTATTCAATGATTAACATACTGTTTTAATCGTAGTTCGATAAACAACTATTGTTTGTACACATCTATGTTAGTAACTATTAAAATATATTAAGTATTTGTAATTCCCTTATATATTGTACTTAACAATAAATTTTTTAATATGTAAAATAAACTTTAATACTTTGTAATGTTTAATGAAATAAATAAATAAACAGAGCAATTCTACTAAATCTGCTTATGAAGATCATGTCCTGTTAACAAAGTTTAAAGTTGAAGAAGAAAAAAATGCGAGACTTGAAAATCAAATTAAAATTTATCAAAAAAATGTCAGTTAATTAACAATATTTAAACTCTTGAGTCGTTAAGCTTTCTAGAAATATTTTTTTAGTATTAAATAGTATTTGTATTCAAACTATATAATTACCTATTTAAATCAGTTTAATTTCTGTCATCACAGGGTTGCCACAAAATCAGGGGATTCAGGGTAACTCAGGGAATTTTGATTACTTTTTTAAACTCAGGGCAGTTAAGATTATTTCTTAAATTTAAGGAAGTTTTAATATTAGAAAAAATATCAGGGATTTTCTTCTAGATCTAAAATGAGGTGTAGTTAATCCAGTTTTAATATTTAGTTCAAAAAAATTAGTTATGTTTATTTTTATGTGCTTATTTAGAAATTTTTTAGCCTTGATGTTAGTTCTTCAATATTCTTAAATTAACATTGTAGTTTTTTTTAAGATTTAAATTTATGTTTTTCATGACTAAAGTTAAGTTAAAACAAACAGTTTAGAGGTATAAAAGTTGTGGTTAACTATGCATCGAAAAGTTTTGATAAATTTTTTGTGTTTAATTGCTTATGTAGTTAAATAAAACTCTATTGTACTTAAGTCCTTTTTTTTTCTTAAATAAAGTTATTTGTTTATAACTATTTGTTTTCAGTAAAAGAAATTAATTAATATGCCAAAAAAATTAAACTATTTTCTATTATGTATAAAGTTAACTAACATGTTTACACGAAATACAAATTTTGTTTTTTAATCTCAATTGAAATAACCTTTTAACATTGAATATTTAAAACTGTTTATATTTTTAGTAAGCATCTAACACAGAAGCATAAACATACAACCTTCTTTTTATTATTAAAGAAGGAAAATGAGCATAATGTATTAGTAAATTGCACCAGAAGCAAAAAAAAAGATTAAGGATTTGAAAAAAACTTAGGGAAACTCAGGGAAGATTTTTTGACTCTAACAGTGGCAACCCCGTATTGAAACTGTAATTTTTGTGAAAATAAATAACCTAGAGGTAATATACACATTCTTTTTGCTTGAACCAAATTACAAGTTTGAATGTTTGCTTAAAAAATTAAAGTCGATTATTACATAATTTATAATTAAATTAAACTAAGGCATCAGCATCACCTACTTTTGTAAAACATCGTTTTGCACGAGGAACCCTGGTTTTTAGAGAAGTTTTATTAAATGTCAAAAGTACTGTTTAATCATTAAGATACAGTTTATTACGACATAGCTATGTCATACGTAGTTGTTTAAAGATAAACTGTTAAGGGCATAGCTGGTAAGTTTTTTTTTACAGCTTTGTTTTAATATGCAAAATGTTAACTAAGATTTAAATTGCTTTTTGCAGGTTTTTTATATTCAAATAATTGTTTAAGCTATATATACGATTAAAATCTGAGAGTAATTTAGGTTCCCTAATGGAGTAGAAAACTAAAACGGTGAATAATAAAAAAACACTATGAATTTGTCTCCTCTTACGTTTTTTTTAGATAAATACCTCAACTTTTAAAGAAGTTTTTTTAATAGTATTTAGAGAACTCTCAAGTGACTAATTCAAAAAAAAATTAAAATTAAATGAAAAAAGCAAAAAATTCAGGAAAATTTAAAAAAAGTGATAAAATTTACATAAAATTAAGAAATGCCTTTGTGAAACTTTATTTAAATCGTCTAAAACTCTGCAAAATGTGTTTAAATGATAATTGCCACATGTAAAACAATTTCCAGCTAAAAACTTTAAGGTCGCTTTTTGGATCCCCATACAGCTCTATAAGGTTGTTTTCCGAAAATTAAAGTTTGATAGCATAAAAATTTCTTCAAATCATCTAAGTTTTGCACAGAGTGTTCTTGTGATAATTGTCAGATATAAAAAAAATTAAGCTGAAAACTCAAAAGGCATCTTTTTAATTAGCACCCTAATGCACATTGCACAGCTGATTTTCAGATTCATTGGACTAGAATACAAATTCCCTTGTTTAAAATTTTTCTAATTGATTTTGTTGTTAATAAAATGCAATATGCTATGTATTTCTTAATATAAGAATTTTAAACTCTGTACTTTGTAACTCAATTAGTTGAAGTAGATTACTGGTGTGTTACAATATTTAAATGAAAGTAGATTAACAGGCAGTTTTATCTCAGTTTAAGTTAAGTTTTAGTAGAACTTATTCCATGAAAAAGCTGTTTACTTTTCTTTAAGATAATTAAAACTACTGGAGCTTTTGTAATATCAAAAAAAATTGATAAAATTTTAATTATTTGTTAATATTAGTTTTAAAATTTCAATTATTTGTAGGTAAGTGACATGACAAAAGAAATGAATGAAATAAACCAAAAAAATGATAAATTAAAAGAAACGATAAACCAAATGACAAAGCAAGAAAATCCTGACATAGCAGGTTTGTTATAAAATCCTTTAAAATCATTGTATCTTACTATAAGCAAAATTACTGAAAAATAAAATATTCTTTAACAGTAAAATTTTTTAGATACCATTTTATCAATTCTTTTTATTTGTTTACTAAGCTCTAAAGCAAGTGAAACCTTTTTGAATATTTTGGTATATCAGGAGACAATAACTAGTAATTTTGAAAATTTAGGGAGTAATGGGAGCGATAATTAATAAGGCAACAACAACTAATTAAGCTCGAGTTGCCACAAAACCTGGAATTTGAGAAATTTGAAAAAAAAATCTTAAAGAACCTGGAATTGTGAATAAAAGTCATTAAAAAACATGGAATTTTAAACAATTTTTACATGTTAAGTAGTAAAATTTTGATTTGACATAAAAAATCTGATATAGATAATATAGATAAAAAAGTTTGTCATCATCAAAATCCCTTTTAAGTAAAAACACATTTAAAGTAGCTTAACAGTATCTTTTCATTGTTATTATACTATTTAACACAGTTTTTTACTTAAACTTAACTTTCAATTAAACATAGACCCAAAAACGTGTACTTTCAAAAACCTGGAAGAAAATCTCAAAAACCAATGGCAACCCTGTAAACTAGATATTTTAGGGTTTGTAATGAAGAGTAAAACATATGTGAGGTATAATTACAGGATAACTTTTTGTAAAAAAAAACGTAAGTGATAACAAGTAAGGCAACAAAAACTAACCAGGGTTGCTAAAAAACGTAGAATCCTGGGAAAATCTGGATTTTGAATAGAAATAACTATACCCCTGGAATTTTAAACAATTTTTACATGAAAAGTAATGAAATTTCGATTTGACACCAAAATTTATTTGTATTCTATTTTATAGACTTATTTGTTATCTTTAAAATTTTTTATTAAAAGCACATTTAAAGTAGCTTTACTGTATCTTTTCAAAGCTGTTAAGATAGTTTTTTTACCTTTAACTTAATTTTAAACTAAAATTAGACCCAAAAACTTGTACTTCTTAAAACCTGGAAGGAATTTCTCGAAAACATTTGACAACCCCTGACTAACATACACTAAGTATTCTAGGGTTTGTAATGAGGAGTAAAAAAAAGTAATAGGAGATTTGAAACTTACACTAAATATAATGAAAAGAGGCGACTATTTTTTAGTTTTTGAAAAAAAAAAGCTATAAAACCATCTAGTTTTTGTCTCAATTCAATATCAATAAATTAAAACCACAAAAGACTAAAAAATAAGCTATAATTTCTATCATTAGTTTTGTTTTTACTTATAAGGCTCACTAAATATAATAACCAAATGCTTAAATCTACCAAAAAATTTTGTTTCTTACTATATAACTAATTAAACTTTAACAGCGATTAAGCAAGCATACAACAGCAATTTAGTCCAGTTGCAAGATGCCATGACTAACAATAGAAAAACACAGCAACAATGTGATGAGTTGAGAAAGAAAAATTCAATTCTCAAGTCAGAAGTCAGTGGGCTTACTCTTGAGATGAGTCAGATAAAAGCTGAAAATGACAACAAAGTAATTTGTTTTTATTGTTTTTGCGGAAGTATTTGAAATATTTTTATACTCAAGAATCAATTAATAAGTTTTGATTTTAATACGTAAAGGAAACATGCTTGCGTTAGAAAGAATAAGACATACTGCAGCCTTGGATGTTTTGTCAATTAAGTTTATAATTGGACACATTCGTTTAAATATTATTTATTTAGTCTTACAACCATTATTATTAATTATTTCTTCGACTACTTTTTATTTGAAAATATTTTCCACTAAATAACTTCATAAAGAAGTTTCAAATCGTTCAACCGACGAAAAAGTTTTAATAAAACAGTTAAGTTTTCTTTTACAGACATTGACAAAAACAGTGATAGTTTACGAAGAAGAAATATCAAAATTGAAAATTGAACTTGCAGACAACAAAGAACAGTTCAACGAGATTAAAGAACGGCTTGGTATAGCTAGTGAGGGAAAATCTAAGATTAATGGTTAGAAAGAGTTCAGTTTTATGTCAATATCTTTTATTACCACGAACAATAAATACCAAGAACAAAAAGTAAGATCAAAAATAAAGTTAATTATTATCAAAGTTTTCAATTTTCTTAAGATCCTTATAACATACACTTGGGATGAAAAAACTATTATTATCTAAATACGTCAATTAGTTGGCTTTATAGCTAACATAGTTATTTTAGATGGATTAACCAACTACTAAATATATATTGTTAAACTATTAATGATACACTGTTTTAAATTTATTCATGTTAAAATTGTGAAATTTATGTAAAAACTTAAAACTAAGATAATTACATATTCAAATTTACTTAAGATACAATTTTATTGATATGTTTACTAAAAGTTGTTGAAACAGTTTGTTATACCGTAGTGTAAACCCTTATGTATTTTAAAACTATTAATGACTATTTACTTAGTTAAATACAATCAAATTACCATTTATATAAAAAAAAATTATCAAACTACTTTAACTAAAAGTGGTATAACAATTTAAAGTAATCAAAAGTGTATAAAGTATAATAATATATGATCGTTTCAGGCAGTGGTTCGTTTTTCGGTGGAATTCATGATGTTTCGACCCTTAAAGAACCTTTCTTTAACACGTCAGTTTTAATAAATTTAAATTCTAGGCCAAAAATACACAATTCAGTACTTTATGCTTAAAATATAAAATTTTAGTTTTACGTTTAGTTTTAGTATAAATAACTAAATTAAAACTAAGTAAGTAAAATACATTATTTTTAACATGAAACTGTCGAACTATTTTTAGTTTTTTGCTTATTCAGGGTTGCCACGGGTCAGCCTAAGTCATTTTTTTTGGAAAAGTCTAAGCTAATTCGGATTTATTAAGTCCAAATAGCCAAAAGTCAGTTTTTTGGGTCAAAATGTCATATTTTTTCAGTTCGAATTTACAAAATTCCTTAATTTCCAAAGCCTTCACCTGGTAAAAAATAAATAAAAAATCTTTAAAAGCCAGACTAAAATAGAATTTTCTACAAATTTACAAAATTCATTAATTTCAAAAGCCTTTAAATAGTAAAAATTGAAAAAAAAATTTTATAAAGTTCGGACTAAAAATTCAAATTTTTCCGAGAATCATTTACACTCTAAACCAGGGTTTTCCAAAAGGCCCCCTTTAAAGAAATCTAAAAGCTATGGCCCCCTTCTACAATATTTCTCAAAACTACCATCATTAAAACCGCGTGAGCCTTTTTTTGCTCTTCATAATTATGGCTTTGTGGCTCCCTCTTTTACGGCTTGTTGCCGCTAAAATTCCTAATTTTTTTTTCATAATATCTAATATAAGTTTCAAAACTACCATTTGAAAATGCCTTTTTTTTGCTCTTCATCATTATAAGAATATAAAACTCAAGAATATCTAGTTTAAGTTTCAAATTATGACCTCATGGCCCCAGTTTAGGAAACCCTGCTCTAAACTGTTTCTTAGTAAGAGTTGTATTATTTATACATCATGATTTCATACTAGTACATAAGTTTATAGTTTATATATTTTTTAAAGTTTTTAAAGAGAGCCTCTTGTTTACAATTATAGTTACGGTTTCATTCCATGTAATTTCGTATACTTTTGTAAGGTTTTTTTTTATATTTTAAGTAAGATTATGGATATTTATTTTTTAGTATACTTCATGATATACATTAAAAAAAAATTTAATTAACATTTTTTGTTTTGCAAAGTTGATTATGATTTAGTTAAAATATTTTAATAACAATTTCCTTGCCAGTAATTAACTTCACATTTGTGACACTTAGAGATTATTTGCATAGAGGTAAGTATATCTAGCAATGAGAAAAAAGTATTCATAGTTTAGTGCAAAAAAAATATATTTAATTTTATATTATTTATTTTTATTTTCCAATAAGTACTTATTTCAGTTCTCTTCCGCTGAAGTACACATTTTGAACTTAGCAGCTACTCAATAGAAAGTTTGTAGCTAAGAATTACTAGTCTAAATAAAAAAGAAATCCAACAGCAAGTTTTTATTTCGCTTCAAAAATTACTACGAAACAAGAAGTTCGTACTAAAATACGTACTTAATAAAATAATGTAATATAAATGCGTACTTGTCAAAATATGCGTTTTTAAATGAGTATTAAACTATAAGTGTGTACTCAAATTGCGTACCTAAAAGGAAGGTAAAGGTTCGGCTGTAGGTCAAAATCTTGAAAAGTCCGGCTGTAGGTCAAAATCTTGAAAAGTCCGGCTAAATTTACCAAATTTTATGTGGCAACTCCTGTTACTATGTATTTAAATATATTAAACTTTTCTATGTAAAACCTTATTAGGCAGGTATTTAGAAATAGACACCGTTATTAACAAATATAAGAGCTAGATATACAATTTTTAACTTAAATATTTTAAATCTGCAAATTTTAACAGTCCTGTAACAAAGTTGAACTCTCCAGCTAAGCAGCAGATTGAATCACCCGCTATCAGATTGAAGAGCATTATTAATGAAACTATTTGGAATGATAAAGATCTCGAAATAAAAAATCTGTATGTCATTAGCTTTTACAAAATACTTACTTTAAAATTATACATTTTAACTATTAAATACCGACGAACTATATTACCTGCCTTTCATTGAGTTTAAAGCTTGACTAGTTTTTTAAAGTTATCAAAAAAAAACATATGCTTATGAATATATAGTTATAATAAACGTTAAATAATAATATATTAATCTAAAAGTAGTGCATTATAAATACATTATTTTATTTATTTAAACTACTTAAGGGTATAGGTGTGTCCACCTTGTTTTTTACAAGTTGATGTTATAAAACAATCTTTAAAATTTAAAAAAATCTCACATTGATTTTTTTATACGGCTTCTGTGCTGCACTAGTGCACACTTTAAGAAATACTGTACAGGATTCGTACGTGTCAGACTAAATCAGTCTATTTGAAAATATAAGAAAAATGTCAGAAATTCTCAATAAAATACTTGAAATTTTCTGAATTTTAAAAGATAATTGAAAATTGGTAATTTTTTTTTTACATAACCATTTAGTTTGAGAGCCTAAATTTTAATGAGATAAAAACATACAATAAAACCATTGCTTTATTATTCAATCTGTTTGTGTAACATCATAAATAAGGTAGCTACTTTATTTTTATTATTTTAATTTAGAAAACTTGGTTCAGTAAAGCAAAGGTTAAGGCATAAGTAATTAAGCTCTATTTATTTACATGTTGATTTTATTTTAAAATTAGCCTATAGTTGCTTTTTACCGTTTAGTAAAATTAAAGTTAGTTTTTGAGATATGAGGGTACAAAGTCAGAGATCCTAATAGCTTCCTTATGGAGATAAAAAAAGACAAAAAAACTATTTCATTAAAAATATATCTTCTCTTACAGTTGTTAGCAATCTTTCTGAAACTTTTTCAGTTTAGTCTTAACTAATTAATAAACACTTCTTCTATTGTAAGATTTTTTTTTGATTTAAAATATTTTTTGTTATTTTTATTTTTTTGATTGTAAAATTCTTATATTTATTTTGATTTTAAATGCTACAATAAGAATTTTTTTATTAAGCAAGGAAGATTTCCTGAAAACTTGTTGTTAATTGATCTAAAAATGAAGGAGAAGATAGATTTTTAGTGAATTTTTCCCTAGTCAAAAATTCCCAGAAAACAGGCAAATATTTTTTTCCTCCATACGTTTGTATCAGAAACTTTTTACACAATTGACGATGTCTTAAAAATCTATTAATATTTTTTATTAGGTAAAAAGTATATAATAGTATATAGTTATAGCTTTCATATAATATATAATGTTAATTTTTGTAAAAAAAGTGTTGACCCCTTTCCTATGGCCTTAATTACTTATCAATTCAAAGTCAGTATTTCAAGAAGCCATATCTAAAAAATGATTGGGAATGAAAATGTCAGAACAGGGCATGTTTTAGGGGTAGGGAGTACTTGGGTGATGTTTGCTAGATACATGAGGAGTCTTGATTTGGATGTGTTTTGGTCTAATTAACAAGAATTAAAAAAAAAATTTAAAAAATTCCTAAAAAAAAAACTGCACCCCAAAAAACTGATCTGGACCCCAAAAATCACATAATTTTTGATTTTTCGACTTAAATAGTAATAAAGTCATTCATACATGTCCTAGACTTATATATTATATCTTAAATGAAAGCTAATAATTATAGGCATACCTTTAATGACATATCAACTGCTTTTGATATATTATGACGTCATAATTACACAAAATATGCAAATTTTGTCTGGTTTAACTGTTTCTTCCCAAGAATCAGTTAAACCTGTTCAGCTTCGGCAAAATACAACTTCGATCATGACAGATTCTGTTAGCAAAAACTTAACCATTGGGGAGGAAGTGTCTAAAAATTTTAAATCAACTGTTCCACCACTAACTCATTTGTTGTGCAAATCCCATCCAGTGGAGGCCTTTGATCGTTCTAACTTGACAGTATTGGCTGAAATAGAATCAAAGTTAGATTTTCGAAAAAAGCTTCAAGCTTTAAATCCATCGGTTAAACCATTTTTGCGAGGAAAAAAAAAGTATAACTGAGTGTGCAATTTCATCAATATTAAGTTTGGTCAGTCATGAAAAGTCAGCGCACAGTACAAATCAAGCAGATCTCTTTGACTACATTTTAAACAGAGAAAACCAAGTTAATCGCCTTGCAATCTATCACGAACGCAGGTTTACCAAACTTGGGTATTCTGCTTCATCTATTTTGCAAAGCCTTCCGTTTATTCGCATGCTTATAAATGAAACGCACCTAAGCAACCAGCATGTGGAAGTTGTCAAACTACTGCTTGACTCTGAATTTCTAATGACTGAACTTGAGGCACTTTTTTACTTTACTCACAAGGTAACACTACCATTTTTACACTTTGTTGAGGTTAGCTCTTAACAAGACCTTCTCAAAGTATTTCCTAAACTATACGAAGATCTCAGCAATGGAATAATGAATACTTTGGATGCCTATGTTGTACATTATCCACATATTAAAGTGTTAAACCCAACTTCTGAGATATGTTGTAAAATTCTTAAGAAGATGTGTCTCCATGCCGCTCAAGTTTTTGATCGCCAAACAGGTAGAGAATATGGTTTTGGAAAGTTTTGTTTGTCAAATCCACCACGTGCTACTGAGCTCAACCTATTAAGTAATGAAGAACTGGTTGGACTCCCAACAAAAAACTTGGAATCTGAAAGACACCTTGCTGGTTTTGGAAGGCGAGCAGCAGTGGCAAAGTTTAGAAACCAACGATTCACAGCAAAAGGGATAAGAAATGACTGTACATTACTTATATCTGATTCTTTTCAAACTAAAAATGAAAAAAAAAATAATAAAGTCGTTCAATTTCTGAATGAGATGGAACAAAGGTGGGTAGCAGATCAAAAAAATTTAAAGCTCAAACAGATAAATGAAAAAATTGAAAAAGGGAAAAAAAGGGATCAATATGTGCAGAAACGTCTCAAACTGTGTAAAAGTTGGGGTGGGCCTGTAGTGAGCGTGGAAGAGCTGCGTTCTATTTTAAAATCTCATCCTGATCGAAATGAAGTTATTGTTCGTGATGAGTTAATTTACTTTAGAGAGTCTCACAAATCTGAAGTGTTATACAATCCAGAACTTTTTAAAGTTTATGGTAATACTCACGAAGAAAGACTTCTAAACTTACGTGCTCTTGTTGCAGAAGATGATGAGTGCTCTCTATGTTCTTTACCAACAAACACTGATGCATTATTAATTGTAGGGGGTTCTTCCCCCAATATACAGAAAGAAAAAAATGAAGATATTATGGAAGGGAATTTTTATGTCACATTAATTAGTGAAGGGTTATCAGACACATGGTATATTGCTATGTGTGAAGGTAAAAATGATGATGGGACTTATAAGATGGACCACCTCATGAGAGTTCAAGACAGAAGAAATTCGAAGTGGAAACACCCACCTAAACGTGATTTGCTAAACTTGCATTTAGATTTTATTCTTGATTGTAAAGTTGATGGGGAATGGGATGTTTCTAATGAAAGATCTATTACTTTTTCACTGAGAAACCATGTCCAAATAGATTTAATAGTAGAACAGATGTCTTTTACATAAAGTTAAAAAGTAGTTTTTATGTATTTTTATGAGTATTATGTACATATAGTCAGTAAGATTTTTATCAATCATTTAACATTTATTTTATACTAGTATTTTTAAAAGTATCAGTCATTTTGCAGTAATCTTAAGTGTAAATACTAAATGATACAGTGCAATGTTCGTTTTATTATGCAATGTTCTTTATTTCTTTATTATACTAGTCTCTATTTATTTTGCAATCATTAACTTAATGTTTAATGCCATACAACATTATGTTGCCTATAATAAATTATAACTTTTTTGTAATTCGTTATGTTTTTGTAATGCAAATTGAATAACATTCTTAGGTTATTTTTAAATACTTATAGCTAAATGAATTATGACATCAAATATCCCATTAATATACATACAACATCACCTAAATTTTAAAGGTAAGTAAGTATATCTACAAAGTTTTATTTTAGAATATTTTGTTTTAATTAAATTAGACAACCAGCTATGCTTCTTAATTTTTCAAAACGCACCATTTTACAGATAAAATTTACATATTTTGTGTGATTATGACGTCAAAATATTCCAAAAGCAGTTGAAATGTCATTAAGTGTATGCCTATAATTATTAGCTTTAATTTAAGATATAAAATATAAGTCTAGGACGTGTATGAGTGACTTTATTACTATTTAAGTCAAAAAATCAAAAATTATGTGATTTTTGGGGTCCAGATCAGTTTTTTGGGGTGCAGTTTTTTTTTAGGGATTTTTTAAATTTTTTTTGAAATTCTTCTTAATGATACCAAAACACATCCAAATCAAGACTCCTCATATGAATTTTACAACATAACCAAAAAAATGTGCTGTACTCCCTACCCCTACATGTTTGGCTAAATGTGCAAATTTATATACGAACCCTGACTGTAACGCAATCAAAAGTTTTTTTTATAAAGTTAAATTAAAAGAACCACGTCAAAATATTAATAAAGCTATTATAAACAGTAAAAATGAGTTGCAATCTGTGATGGAAACTTTGGAATTTCACGAAATGGAAAAAGTTGCAATTATGGAAGAACAAGTAAGTTTATAGTTACTAAAATATTTACTTTTTTACGTTTAAATAAAATTGTTAAAGCCATAGAGGGCAGTCCAACATTTTTAAGCAAAAATTATCACTGACTTTATTTGAAAGGAAGCTTAAATTATTTAACATCAAAACTTTTTTTTATGAAAAAAAGAAGATATTTAATTTTGTAGATTCAGTCCCAAGTATCAGATATAAACTTTTAGATAAATGTTTTTATTGCTAACTTCTCGAGACTAAAATATGCTTAAAACTATCTTCTACTTCATTTTTTAAGCAATTGACCTCAAATTTTAGGAAATTTTCCATGCTTTTAAAATGTGAAATCGTATTCTAACTATTAAAATAAAGTATATTACGAGTTAAGTAAAGAAATAATTGTTTCATTTTTTTAGATAAAAAACAAACTCAAATTTTTTACAACACAAATCTTTTAAAATTTTATAAAGATTAGACTGGGAAAGTTAAAGAATAAGTGCTTCAGATTTGTAACAGAAGTTAGATTTTTAATGAAATAGTCTTTTCCCCTTTTTAAATATAGTCTTTCCATAAGGAATCTTATGAACTTGATACCCTTATATTAGCAATTTATAATTTAAAAAAAGTGGTAAGAAGCAACTACTAGCATAGTTTAATATTAATTTATGCAGTTAGCTTGTTTCACCTTATTTTATATTTAAGTTTTGTAGTTAAAAATTTTAAAAGTTGATAAGTTGTTAAGTACTTTTTTAAGTAATAACTTTATTATTTTAGAAAACATCTAGGGCAACTATTGAAGAGCAAAAAGTGATACTTGCTAATCTTAACCAACAAATTGAAGAAAAGCAGATATCATCTAATGTAAAGTTTTTTTATATATAGTAGTTAATAAGTAAAAAAATAGTTATAAAAGTAACATTGCAGTATTTATACTTAGTGTTCTTTAAAACACTAAATCAATTAAAAATATAATTCTGAAAGAATTTTTTTTCTAAAATATTGTTAATAACACTAACATAATTTTTTGCATACGGTTCTTAATGGATGTTTTCCAATTATTTAATAGTTGGGTTTTAAATTTAAAAGTTCGGTTGATCATTAAAATTACAACTAATGTTGTCAAAAATTAAAAAGAAATACTCTTTATTACAGTTGGAATCTAAAGTAAAATCATGTGAGCAAATTGAACTGTTGGAATCTACAATAAGAACTCTAAAAAACCAAATAAAAGAGCAAAAGTTGAATTTTGCAGAAAATTTCGGGCCAACGAACGAGGTTACAGTTTTACTAGAACTATTATATTTCTTTTAGTAATTTTAGTTGTGTATATGTTAAGTTAGTCAATACACATCAGTCTCCTTGCAATTAATGCGACCTTTGAGTTTTCAGCTAAAAATGGTTTTACATTTGGAAATTATCACCAAAACAACTTGTGCAAAATTTTAGCTGATGAAACGTAGATCAAGGCAAAATCAATTTTTTATGTAAACAACCCCAATGTAAACTGTGATTTACTTAGAAAGTTTGTCTTAAACTTTTTAGCTAGAAATTTTTCTACATGTACCAATTATCACAAAAACACGTTCTGCGGAATTTAAGATATTTTAAAGAAAGTTTCACGTAGGTTTTTTTTTTGTTTTTTAGTTTTATCATTTTAAGTTTTTTTTTCTTATCAAGAAGCGCATCCATAAAACTTTCTTCAAATCGTCTTAAATTCTGCAGCACGTGCTTAAGTGATAATTGCTACATGAAGAAAAAATTCCAGCAAAAAACTAAGATTAAATTTTTTTGGTAAATTAAGTTTTACATTAGGGTTGTTTTCAAAAAAGTTGATTTCGCCTAGATATATGAGGCTTCAATTTAGCTAGAATTTTGCACAAGGTGTTCCTGTGAAAATTTCGAAACGGAAAACAATTTCCAGCTGAAAGTTTAAAGACTGCTTTTTTTATAAACACCCTAATGCACATTTAGTTATACTTAAGATTGGTAGCTGTCAAATTTTTACTAGCGTACAAAATTGCACGAGGGGACAAAATTGCACAAATACATTTTTGCACGGGTTGAATTTTTTTTTACTATCACTGTAACCTAATCCTTACCCTCGGTCGATAGCTTATTTTTTAATTTTTTTTTTAATGAAATTTAGTAATTTGTTTTCTTTTTTTTTTTTTTTTTTATTAATTTGTCTTTTTTTACTTATTTTAATTTTATTCTGTTTTTTACTCTCGTCCAAAAATGTAAATCGTGCAAAAATGTTAAAACTGACCCTTGGTGCAAAATTGTCTTCGTTCAATTTAGACCCGTTCCCACTTTAGATACCAATATTGTTAACACGTTTGAATTTTAGTATGCACGTTTATTTTATAATTTATTTTATTATCACATATAAAGTATAAAATCTAATATTAATAATAATACCAAACAAGTTTAAATAGTAGAACTTAATTTTTAAATAATCTTATATAATTTTACTTTTATTTATTTATAAATTTTTGTCTGTTTTTATTTTTAATGTTATTGTATATTACTGAAACAAAATCGAACACAAAAATTGTATACTATACATATCAAACCTTATCAACTAATAAACATTTTTTGATTATCTTTTTCTACCAAGACCATTAAGTTTAAAGCAAAAACTTGTTACTTAATTATTAACATAACATTACAAGTAGGTACTTATAATTTAGTCGTGGGTGTATATTTATCGTCTTCGAGTTTAATTAGTAAATACTCAAATACAGACAGAAAAAAAGCAGATAAGCGAGTTGTTGGAAGTAGTTAAAAGATCAGAAAAAAATGCTCTTGATGCTCAATCTATGTTTTCTGACACAAACCGCAAGTTGAGCGAAATGAAAACCAAAAAAGAAGATCTTGAACTTGAATTGGTTTGTTTTGTTGTTTACTTAGTAGCTGCTAGGTATATTGTATAATATTTATTGTTGACTAACCTCATTTAGAAAATATATCTGGAAGTTTATTAAACTTATAATTTAAAATTACTTGTGTAGTAATTTTATGTCGTAAGATTAGTGGTAGGCAGGGTTGCCACTTACCTGGAAACCTGGAATTTGAGAAAATTTGAAAAAAACTAGAATTATTAATAATTTTAACATTTTCAGTAGTAAAATTTCGATTTGACACAAAAAATTCTGTCATATAAATAAGACTTTTTTGTCATCATCAAAAAATTTTTTTATCAAAAAACGCATTTAAAGTAACTTTCCAGTATCTTTTCAATGTTTTTATACTGTTTAACACAGTTTCTTATATCGAAATTATTTTAAAACTAAAAATAGACCCAAAAATGTGTGCTTTTAAAAACCTGGAAAAAATTTGGACAAACGAGTGGCAACCGTGGGTAGGCAACTTATCTAGTGCGGTAGTCCAGATGTGGCAGCCATTATACATAACGAGCCGGACCTACTAAAATAACTTTATATGGAACGTTATAATTTGGTAAACTAGTTAAGAGTTTTTATATGTTCAACCACAAGATTATATCAATATAATCATTAAACTTAAACCATAGTTTACTCATTAGAAAATTTATACAATATCGTACATGTAAATTACTTATAAATTTATTTAACTCAAAATCAGTTACGGGCCGTAAGTTGCCAACCATAGAACACATAGCTCCTACAGAATTTGCAAACTTAGTTATATTTTTCACTAGTTTTAATTATTATCTTAATATCTTAGTCAACCTTATTGTGTAGAATTGACGTTAAGTTTTCTGCTTGTTTTTAACTATTAGAGTTCAGTTGATAACTAATTTTTCAGCTTTACCTAGAAACTAATGTTGACTTGGTAACTTCAAAGAATTATATCGTAGTTTTTTTTCTGTTACCATATTTGACTAATACAATGCCCAATTTAAAAATTTCTAGATAACTACATCATATGGTTATTTATTGTTTGATAAATACAACTTTTGATTAACTATTGAGTGTTTTTAGAGAGAACAAACGGAAAAACTAAAGTTACTTGAAAAGGATCTTGACAGCTACAAAGCAATGTGCGATTTCTCTTCAGGTATGTCATCTTCGCGACCTCCAAAAATGCGTAGGTCTGTTACGACTTCTTCCATTGAAAGTGAGATGAAAGAAGCTGATGCTGAAGTCATCGAAAATCTGCACCAGCAAGTGAATGATCTTAAAGCACAAATTAAAGATCAAAATGAAGAAAAATTAAAGTCAGTTTCCGCCTAGCAATTGTTTGATACCTTTTAGTGTAATAATTTTTGTAAACAATTTTTAATTATGTTATATATAAAATTTACCATGCTTTATAAACAGTTTATATATTAGATGTTTGTATAAAACCAAAACTGATCTCAGATTACTTTTTGTCAATTTACTATTTTTTCAAGAATAGCTCGTTGAAAAAGCAACATTATTCATGAGATTTATTATTTTTAAGCTTTAATTTATAAGCTTAAAGTGAATTGGAAAGTTCTTGTGAACATGATTAAACTTGATAAAAAAATATTTACAACAGGAAAGCAGTTAAAAATACGCAGACTTGTATTACCAATACTGATCAAAAAGTATCAGGTAAGCAACTAGATCATTTTCTAATGTTTACATCGTACTTTCAATTTAATTTTTGTTTCTTTATAGTTGAGCAACACGAAAAATTGCAGTCTGAATTGCTTAATATGAAAGAAAAACAAGAGAAGGAAATACAACCACTGGTGGAAGCTATGAAAGAAAAAATAAAACATTTACAAGGTTTTTTATTTTATTTACTGAATAAGAAAAGTTGACCTTTGCAAATTTTAAAACTATACCTAATTATAATTTTAAAAATACTATAATTAAATACACAAGAATAGTATAACAACCTCACAACTTACTTTATATACACAACTATTCAAACCAGCCAGGAGTTAAAAAAGTTTAAACGTAGTTTTTAAAATAAAGATGTGCAGATTAAGTATTTTATTTACAACCAGGTTTCGGTGACAAAAAAAGTTGCGACCTAAAATAATAAACTGAAAAATATAAACGCATTTTTTTATAAACTGTATTAAATACAGGGTTGCCACTTTACCTGGAAAACCTGGAACTCGACAATTTAGGCAAAAATAACCTGGAAAAACCTTGAATTTAGGAAATTTTGAAATAAACCTGGAAAAACCTGGAAAATCCTGGAATTTTAAATAGTTTTAACATTTTTAGTAGTAAAATTTCGATTTGACACAAAAAATCTATCATATAAGTAAGATTTTTTTGTCATCATCAGAAATTTTTTTGTTAAAAAAACACATTTAAAGTAACTGTACAGTATCTTTTCAATATTTTTATACTATTTAACACAGTTTCTTTTATAGAAATTAACTTAAAACTAAAAATAGAACCGAAAATGTGTAGTTTTAAAAACCTGGAAGAAATTTGGAAAACCTAGAATTTTTTTTGAAAAAACGAGTGGCAACCCTGTATATATTAAAGTTTTTAAATACTCTTAATCTGTTACTAAAATTTTAGAAGCGTGTGAACAGTCGTCTAAAAGGCAGGAAGAACAAAAGTTTACAATCATAGAGCTAAACAAAGAAACTAATAATCTAAAGGGAGAACTTGGTGTAAAAGATGAGCTGATGATCGAACTAAAAAAACAAAGTTTTGAACTTGAAGGAAAAGTTGATATTATGAAAGTCATTGAGACTGAAAAACAAGAATTGTTAGAATGTAAGAATGCATTAGAAAAGCAGCTAGCTGATAAATCTGAACAGCTTTCTTTGCATTCGGTTGAAAATAAAGATTTAAACGATAAAAAACGTATGCTAGCAGAAACGTTAGCAGAAAAATGTGAAATTATCGCATCTAAAGCTGATGAAAATGACAAATTAGAAAGTAAAATCTACTTGCTATCAACAGAACTTGATAACTTTAAACAGCAATACAAAGAAAACGTAGAGAAACAAAATCAACTTCAATATCATTTACAATTAAAAGAAAATGCAGAAGCTGATCTCATAAAAGTTAAAGAGCAACTGCAAAATCAATGCGCTATCATAAAAGAACTCAAGTCAAAAGAAATTGAAGCTGTGAATGCAGAAGACTTAAAACAAAAGTGTGTAATCTTAAATGAAAACTTATTGGCCATGTCGAACAATAAATCTCAGTTGGAAGAAAAAAATGTATCTCTTACTTCTGAACTTGAAAATTTAAGACGTAAGTACGAAGAAGGTCAGGAAAAGCTACAAGTTGTTGAATCTTCGCTGGCTACCAAAAAAAATATAACTACCGAAGAATGTGGTAGTTTGAAATTGCAAAATGATATGTTCAAAAAGGACATCTCTAGCTTGACTAAACAAAAATCAGACCTCGAAAATGAAATCGAAAAAGTTAAAAGTAGGTTTCATTCCAAGGTTGAAAGCACTGAAAAACTACTTGAAGAAAAAGATGAAATTGTATCTAGATTTAATGCTATGCAAGAAGAACTGAATTCAGTTCTAAATTTAAAAACTTCTCTTGAAGAAAAAGTAGTTGAAATAGAAAGCAAGCTTAAAAACAATCAAATTGAACTGAATAATCTAAAAATGGAAAACGATAATGTTTTAGGCATGAAATCAGAGTTGCATAAAATGAACCAGAATCTTTGTAGTAATCATAGTGTAGAGATAAACAGCTTCAAATTACAAATAGAAAACCTGCAAGCTCAAGCCGCCGAAGAGAAGCAAAATCTTAATTCTAAACTATCAGAATTGCAGCAGGAAATTGTGAAGCTTGAAGGCGAGAAGGAAAACAAAAAAACTTTTGATGAAAGTTGTTTTAAACTAAAGCTCGACAAAATGACTGAAGCAAAGAAGTTAGTTGAAGCTGAGAAAGAAGAACTTCTTTCAAAACTGGACAAAGGCAATACTTCATTGCAATCTGAAAATAAAGCTTTGGTAGATCAAGTAAGTGAACTCAAGAAAACAATTAAAAACAACCTGTTTTCTAAAGAAGAATTAGAAAAAAAGTTACAAGTTGCTGAATCAGAAAAGAATCAAATTGAAATAGATTTTCAAGAATCTTTGGAAAAAGCTGAAAACTTTATTACCGAAGAGTCAGCTAAATTATGTTCCCTAAAAGAGTCATATGAGGCGAAGGTGCAAACCCTTCAGAGTGATTTGAGAAGAAAATATCAAGAAAACGAAAACAGCTTACGGAAAGAAATAGTTACCTTGCAAAAAGAAAATAAAAAAGACAACAGTGGACTGATGGAAGCAAAAGAGCAACTTCAAAAACAATGTGATAATCTCAATGTCAACGTGGCTGCATTGTCAACTAGCAATAAGCTTCTGAAAAATGAAAATAAACAATTGTTAGACTTTAAGGCTTCATTAGAAAAGCAACTTAGTGAAACGTGTGAAAAACTATCAGGATTTTCAGATGACAACAGAAGTTTGAAAGATAAAGTAAGCATATTGACAGCTGATCTTGACAGTATAAAGAAACAGTACAATGAAAATGTCGAAAAACAATTAATGCTTCAATCTTCTTTAAAATCTAAAGAAAACCTTGAAGCAGATCTTTTAGAAATTAAAGAAGAACTCAAAATAAAATGTAAAATTTTAAAAGAATTAGAATTTAAAGGTGATAAGGCTGTTAATGCAGAGACAGAACTGTTAAAAATTAAAGAAGATCTGGAACATAAAAGCAAATGCTTATCAGATATGTCGACTAACTATGATACCGTACGTATCGAAAGAGAAAAGGTATCTAAAACAAACCTTAACTTACAAAAGGAGTTAGCTGACAATCGTGATCAACTTTTAAGTGCATCTAAAAAAGTTTCGGAATTGAATAAAGAAATAAAGCATTTGCTAGAGTCAAAATTAACCGCTGAAGAAAAACTGACTGAAACAAAAAACAAGTTTTCCTCTCAGTTGACCGATTTTGAAAATTTAAATAACAAAAACTTATCTCTTTCAACTGAACTCGGAAATTTGAAGCAGAAATATCAAACAAGTCAAGAAAAACTTCAAGAGATTGAAAATTCATTGGTGTTAAAAGAAAGTCAAACTAATAAAGAAAGTGAGAGTATAAAACTTCAACAAGAAAATTTGCTAAAAAAAATCACTAACTTAACTCAACAAAAATCAGACTTTGAAAGTGAAATTGAAAAGATGAAACACTTAATGACATCTAAAGAAAAAGAAGCTGAAAAGCTATATAAAGAAAAAGATAATTTTTTGACTGAAATATGTACATTAAAAGAAGAGCTAAATGAAGTTTCAAAAAGTAAATTTTCTCTCGAAGAAAAGTTAAAAGAACAAAATGTTTTATTAAAAGAAACAGGAAGCAACGATAAGTTAGAGGAGATGAAAGATGAAATTGATGACTTAAAATTAGAACGCAGGAGAAGAAAAATGTACGTTGACGGGTTAGAACAAGAAAAAGACGAAGCTATTGAATACATGAACAAGTTCAAAATTGAGATAGCAGAAGTAAAAATGCAATTAACTGAAACTGAAAGTAAACTTGTTGAAGCTCAAAATGAATGCAACCTTTTAAAGGAAAAAGCAGCTGACGACGTCAAATTTGCAAAGCATTTCAAAGAAAACTTAAATGAGCAGCTTGAAACTTGCAAAGAAGAACTTGGTAAGTCTGAAAGAAAACTGCAAGACATGACTACCGACAACAACAAACTGAAGCGAGAGGTGTGCAGTTTGCAATTATGCGAAGATCCACAGTTTCTTCAAAGAAAAGCTCTTCTCGAAGAAAACGCAGAAAACATGACTGAGTTTGAAAAACAGTTTTTGCTCGCCTGCAATGAATTAAAAAGATGGCAGGAAAAAACTTCATATTTTGAAAACAAAGTAAAACTATTGGAAATTAGCGTTGCAGACAAGCAAGTTGAATTTGAAGAAGTTGAAAAGAAGCTAGAAGTTGAAGTAGAAAACAAAAACGGTGATAAAGAAAAAGTTATTAAACTCGAAGAAGAAAAAGAAAAGTTGGTTGAAAAATTGAAGCGTGTTGATAATGAACTAGACGAATATCTAAGCAGTAATAAGGAGCTTGAAGGAGAAAAAGAAAAACTAGAAAGTCAGTACAAAAGTGTCGAAGAAGAAAAAAGTTTGCTATTGCAAGAAGTCAGCAGCTTATCAAGTCAAGTAAAAGACGTTGAGAAGTTTAAAAAAAGTCTTGAGCGTAGGATCGAGTCTTTGGAAGAAAGCTTGCAGTCTTCGGAACTTGAATGCGAGAAGTTAAAGAAAAGTGCAGAGGCGGGAAAAGTATCCCTGGCTGATAAAAAAACGATTCAGCAGTTGACTGCGGAAAGAGATGCAGCTATTGAAGAAAAATCTGCGGTCAATACGAAGTTCGAGGATTACAAACAATTTGCTACTAAATCATTAGAAGAAAATTACGTTAGTTTACGTGTTTCATATATTTATTTTAAATATTTTTATAAAACTTAATTTTTAAAAGATAATGTTATAGTTCGGAAACAAATTGGAGGAACACGAGAGTATTATTATTAACAATTTTTTCAATATTATCATTTATTTCATACTTACTAAGTTTGATCGTAAAGTAGTTTTTAGTTTTTTTTTTTTTTTTAGTTCTAACATAGGAAAAAATCTAAAAAATTTGATTATTTTACGCTATTATAATATGCATTTTTAATTAATAAAAAATAAAGGTAATTAACATTGTTTATACCTAAAAAAACTAAAAAATTCTCAATTTTTGTAAGAATCCTTATTTTCATGCTTGTATCTGAAGATTTTAAACTTTTTAGCTCATGTTATTTTACTAAGTCAATTTTTTATGTAATGAAGTTTTTTTTTAATTGAAGTAAGACATTCTTTAAAGTTTTACGTATGACTTTTATATGATATAAAAACTTTTTAAATGTATTTATTGGTGTTTTTCTTTCTAGGAAATGATACAAGAGTCGTCGGAACGAGAAAGAAATAACATTAAAATTTGGTCAGATAAATACTTCAAAGCTAATGAAGAGGTTTTTTTTTACTTTATAAAGTATGTTTTATGGTACATAACTTAATTAACTTTTATTTTAGCTAGAGAAGCAAAATTATTATCTTAATGAATCGGAAAGGAAAAAAGAAGAATACGTTAGTAATATATTTTGAACATTAAAATTTGTCACAAAATTATGTGTACGTCAGGAATATTATTGAATTTTAATTTAATATAGTTTTTTTAGTTTTAGTTATTGTGCTTGATTTAAACCATGTATTTATTGATAAGTTTACTTTTTCCAATTGGCACTTTAATGATATGTTTGTGTAGTTAACCATTGTTTATATGGTTCTCATAATTTAGGAGCTGAAGGTTAAACGTCTAGAAAAGGAAATACAAAATCAACGTGTTTTATTGGATAGTGCCCTAAATGAAAAGCAGTCACGTGTTGGAGAAGTGAGTCATTGTAATATGTTTTTATATGTAGTTTTGATGAAATAACGTTATCTTTGAAATAAAGTTAAATTTAATTCCCTTCTGCTTTAGGGATTTGGTTTTTTTTTAAACAAAAAACTAGTTAAATTCGAAGTAGTTTTAAGTTTATTTTACTAAAATGGTAATTTTTTTTTGTTCTACTACATACTTACATTTTTAATTATTAAATAAGTATACTATTATATTTAGTCTATAATTTAAAAGGATAAATACTTTATTTATATACCATTTGCAACTGGTATATAAATACGTTCAAAAACCTTCCTATAATAGTACTTATAAATACTTTAAGTGTTGAAATAAAATAATAAATATTAATTAAAAAATTAAGTATGGTAAATAATAATAATAAAGTATAAAATTAATTTTATGTAGTTGACCTCAAAAGACAAAGAATGTGTGCAGTTACGGATCGCAATCAGAGATAAAGTTTGTTCTTAATTATTGCTAATTTTTTATAATTTTGAAAGTATATATTTTGATAGGTTTCTTCTTAACCTGCTTTAAGTATTTGTTTTTTTTATTATTTCATTTCAATTTTTAAACACGGTTTGTCTTTTATCTAAAAAGTTTACATACTAAAACAGTATCCAGGCTTGCTAATTCCAGGTTAAACCTTGAAACCTGGAATTTTTTAACAATTTTAACATGTTAAGTAGTAAAATTTCGATTTGACTCAAAAAATCTGTCATATAGATAAAATTTTATTATCATCATCAAAAAAAAAAATTTATTGAAAACATAATTATAGTAACTTTACAGTATCTTTTCATGTTTTTATACTATTTAACACAGTATCTTACCTTAAACTTAACTTTAAACTAAAAATAGACCAAAAATTGTATACTTTTAAAAACCTGGTGAAAATTTGCCAAAAACATTTAGCAACCCTGAGTATCACATTTCTACTGCTTAGTGACAGTATTAATTTTTTCCTTAACTTTTGTTATAAACTTTCAAATACAGAATGCTGAAATAGAAAGGTTAAATAATCAATGGAAAGAAAGTCAAGCCAAATCAGAAGCTCAAATATTTTCTTTTAAAGAAAATACTCATGCTGAAATTCGTGAGGTAAAAACAACAACTTAAAATTCATGATTAATTTTTAACTACATAGTTACAAATTTCTTAGTGCGTTTTTTAGCAAATTCATCAGTTAATCTAAGTTTTTTTTGGTACAATATTTTGTTACATGTTTTTCAATTTTAGTCATATAAAGATGTTTAGGGTTAAATAAAGAAAATGCGTAATTTCAATTTGATTTCAGTCGACTGGAATAAACTAGATCTTAAAAGTTTGTGTAGGTCTTTTGTACGGTGAAAAATAAACGGTATTAAAAGTTGATAAAAAATAAAATGCGCGTGGAGATAGTAAATTCTACCTAAGTATACTTTTCTTTCAACTGTAAAAACTCTGTCTTACTAACTTTCTTTTTGACCAGTATTTCTTGAGGTTGTACGTAAAAATTTTGCTTTTTGAACTACTGTAATTAGTTAATTTGTGTATATCAACAACACTTATAATACATTTTAGACAAAATTAGTGAGACTAGTTTATGTTTGGTATTGTTTTTTGGTAATAGAGTACTTTTTTTACTAAATAATTAATCTTGCTTTACAGTTTTTAGCTAAATTCTCAGATTTTGGGTAATTTAATAGGTCCCTAATGGAAGAAAAAACAACCTAACACGAAAAAAAACTTCGTTCTTTCAGAGTTTTAAACATTTGTTTTCTCACTTTGTCATTTTAATCTTTGTAGAATAATAAAAAAATTGTAGTTTAGAGTTTTTCCAAAAAAAAAAAAGTTTTTAATTATTTTACTCGTACTTTATTTATTCTCTAAATTTGTTTAAAATATGTGCAACAAACGTTTGCTGAAAGTTCTAGGTCCCTCGCTTAAAAAACCTGCAAAATATTTTTTTCTTTAAAAGTTTACATGAAATTCTTTTCTTTCCACTTTTGCGTTGGAAACTTTTTAGAAAACTTAATATTATTTAAATTTTACAATGGATAAAAGTATAACTATAAATTAATATACTAAAAGCTTATAAATTAAAGCAAAATTAGTAATGATAAATGCTTAGACCCACCCAATAGTGGTTTGGTGTTCTCATCGCCTTAAGTTCCGCTTGTATACCCTACTGATAATAGGTTATTTTAATAAAACTAGTATTCAAATTATTATATTTTTAATACTAGTATGTTTTTGTGCAGTACCAAACGAAGTTGGCAGATTATGAACAAATTAAACAAGAACATGCTCAAAACGTAAGTTTTTAGATTTTATAACAAATTTTTTTTTTTTTATTTATATTGATTAAACAGAAGGAAAAGTTAGGCGAAATGAAACTTAATCTTGCTGAGTCAAAATCCTGTAATTTAAAATTACAAAGCGATGTAGAATTCATAAAAGACAAAGTAATTTGTTATACTTATTTACATTAAACTAAGTAGTTCATATTTGCAAGTAAGTTTATATATACGGGTGGTCACTAAACCTAGAGTTAATGAAATTTTGAAATAAACCTAGAATTTTAAGCATTTTTTGCGTTCAAGTAGTAAAATTTTGATTTGACACGAAAAATCTTTCATATAAATTAAGAAAGTTGTTATCATCAAAATGTATTTTATAAAAAAAAACACATTTAAACTAGCTTTACAGTATCTTTTCAATGTTGTTATACTATTTAACACAGTTTTTTAACTTAAACTTAACTTTACACTAAAAATAGACCAAAAATGTGTACTTTCAAAAACATAAAAGAAATTCATAAAACCTGGAAAAAATTCTCAAAAGCCAGTGGCCACCCTGTATATAGTTTAATATAGACTTTTAAATAAAGTATTTTTATTAATAAAAAATTTCACTTTAAACACTTAATTTTACATTTCAACTACATTTATATTATTCCAGTTAAAGAAAAAAGAAACAGAGTTTTTAAACATAAAAGAAGAATTAAACACGCAAGTTAGTTTTGTTGAATAAGCATTTTAAATTAAGTTTTTGGAATACTAACAAAATAGTTTTATAGACATCTGAAGTTTCAAATTTACAAAAAGAAAAGGTTATTTTGGTTAGTTTTTACTTTGTTTTTCTTTGTATTATACTTGAACTTTAATTTATTTATTTTTCAGCAATGTAGTAAAATGCAATTGGAATCAGAGAATAAAAAACTTGTAAGTTATACATTTGAATTTGTTTAGCAATTAAATAGTATTTATTTGTGTAGTACGACTATTAGTTTAAAACTCATAGAATACTTTGTCGCAGGCTGAAAGCAAGCAAAAAGAAATCAATGAAGACACTCGAACGAATAAGCTTAGACCTTCAGAGTATGAAATGTAAGTTTTATAATTATTTTTTGTTAGCCTTAATTGTATAAAGGTTTAAATAATAATAAATTTCTAGGGTAAGAGAAAAACGAGTGAGCTTCGCACCAAGTACTTCAATTGCTGAAAGTAAGTCAATCGTACAAGTTTATATATATTACAATTTTGTTATTCTTATTTCGATAAATGATTGTTATTATCTAGTTCTACAACCAATGTTGCATACAGATTATTATATCTTATTTTAATTTAAAGTTTTAAATTCAAGTTATTTATATTGTTTGTCCATAATATCCTTAAAAGTTGTGTATTTCTAATTTTTTAGGAAATTAATGAGTATTCTTAAAAATACTATCAAATAAATGTACAGTAACCTCTCGCTTATTTACGCACATTGTGTCCACAGAAAAAATGCGTAAAGATATGAGAGATCGTAAAGATACGAGAGGTACCAAATATATTTACTATAATGGCTGTTTTTTGATGTTGCTTTTTGTTTAAAGCAGACTGGGGACTTTTCCACTTTTAACAATTGTTTTCTTTATTTATAAATATAAAAACAAAAGATAAACTATACATAAAAAAAAAGATTTAAATTTATATAAAATAATATTACTTGTAGAAAAATTTTACTTACTTTAATAAAAAATAGTTTTTATCTTTATCTTTGTTTTTATGTGACTTATTTGATTCTATACATTAATATTATATTCTAAAAAGCAAGTTCAATTTATAATTAAGCACTTGTTTACAATTAAGAAATGGTGTGTTGTATCTATTAAAATTTGTTTCTATAGCCTTTTACAACAATATGCTTTTGGTGCTGTAATGGATTTCTTCGTTTGAACAATAATGTATAAAATATATGAAAATCTTTAATAAAAACTGTTTATGTTACTACAGCTTTTTTAATTTAAATTAAACTGAAGTATAAATGTTTATCAATCAGTCAAGGAACACAAGTTTACAAAGTCTAAAGATATAGAGAGATGAGTTATTATTTAAAATCATATTTTAAACAAAAAATTTTCAATAAACCTAGTTTGTGCAATATTAAAAAAAAATTAGAATTTTTTAGAATTCTAAAATGCGTAACTAAACGAGAGTGCGTGACGTCACGATTGCGTAAAGATGTGAGAGGTTACTGTAGTTCAAATGTGAGTTGCTATTCACATCTATTGCCTTTATTAAAAGTACTAGGTTAAAAATAATTAAATATTTATCAAATAAAGCTCATGCAGTGAACTGGTAACTAGCAACTCTCACAAAATATTGGATCAAATTTTTATTTAATGAGATCCTCAGACAAATTTTATTGATATTAATATTTTGTGATGACCATAATAACTACACCCTTTTTTAATTATAATTGAATGAAAAATATTAACCTTATATTTTAATGGATTAAATATTCTGTTATTTTCTTAATTTAGAATTTACATTGGAGAAGGGCAGAAAAAGTATAAATTTTAATATTTTTCTTAATAAATCCTGTAATAAAATTTCAGTTTCTTAAATGTAAACACTTAGTTTATTTCATTGTTTACTAAAGTTTAATTTTATTACTGTATATTTTTGTAAGGTAACAAAAAAAATATTTTTGATATTTTTAGAAATTACGAAAAGCCAGATAACTCCAGAACGCCGTGAAAAGATGAAGAAAAAAATTGAAAGTACTCGAGCTTTAATAGCAGACAGAGAGTTAGATTTTATATATTTTATTGTAAATACTTAAAAAACGTTTTAAAAGTCAACTTGAATAATTAACACCAATTATTTTACCTGTGATGTTTTTAAAGCTAATTTATATTGATACTGCAGATTTTTTTTTTCTTTAATAAAAATTTGTATTTTAGTATAACTATTCAAAATATAAATTTAAGCGTTTGTTAACAAAAGATCGTAGAAAAACAAGTTCAAAGGAATATATCATAAAAACAAATTATACGCTATCCTTCTTTTATTACAGTGACATATGTTTTTGTGTGTTAAATGGGTCAATACACTTCAACTGAGCTCTGTATCAAAATAAATACTGTAAGGAAAGAATAGAAGCTAAAGTAGGTATATACATGTGTCCATTTAAAATAAAAATCATTGCTACAGATTTTTATAAGTTAATAATAGATAAAATACTTAACATTAAATTCGACTATTGTAAAAGTATATAATATTTATAAGTATTCAGTCTAAATTAAATAAATTAAAGTAAAAATGCAAAATAATGTACAAACTACTTACATAAGTTTAAAGAAAGTAATAATTCTTATTTTTTACTATTAACTAATCATTATAAAAAATATAACTAATAATTACGTCACAATAAATATGAACATTAGGACTGGCTAGTTAATTTATACAACAATGCTAAATAATTTATTCATTATGTTTGGAAAAAGTATTAGAGCGCTTTAATTTAAAAAAGTAATGTGTAATCTATTGTGAATAAAAAGTAAAACAACAGACATTAATTATTGAATTAATAAATTAGACAATAGTAAAGGCAATAAAAGCCACTGAAACTTGGTATAATGTATATTTTATTTATTAAATGTTTATATGCAAGGATTATTCCTTGGGCACAACAGGTCTCGACAATTTTGGTTTTGGAGACAAAGTTAATTTTTAAATTTATTTATTTACAAAGGCAACAATGTTTCTCCCCTAAGGGATCTTCAGGCCTGTAAAATAAAATAAACATAAGACGATGGACAACTTAAGAAAATACAATACTGCAAAAAATTATAATTGAATTCAAATTAAAATTAAAAATGTATAGTGCTATTACTAGATAATTAGTTAACAAAATTAAAAGTTTTATAATAATGAAAAAGACTTTTTAAATTTTGAATATGATTTATACTTACAATAGATGATTTGTTCTATATAGATTTGGATTTAGCTTATAACAACACAAAACTAAATGGCGCTTAACAAATGAGGGTACAAGTAATAACAAAAATAGAATTAAGTGATAAAAGAATTAATACGTTAAGTTAAAAAAAAAAATTTCCTAAAGTTCCTAGGTAAAATAAGTAAGAATATACTAGAAAATATTATGAACCAAATAAAAAAGAAGTCAACGTTAATCCAATGGAAGAATTCTTACGAAGTCATTAAATGGTTTTTCAGTATAAATGAAAAATCGAAAAAATGCTTTGTTAATTTCGATATCTAAAAATTTTACCCGAGTATCAAACTAACACACCTTATGAATGCTATAGAGTTTGCAAGAAAGTTCACTGAGATAAGTGAAGAAGATGTGAAGATTGTATCACACACTTGTAATTCAGTTCTTACCTACGATGGAAAAGTATGGACCAAGAAAAATCAAGAATCATCGTTTGACGTCCCTATGGGGTTGTACTTCGGAGCTGAGTTATGCGACCTTATTGGTCTGCACATTCTTGATAGATTAGGGAAAACATACAAGTCAAACCAGATAGGCCTATATAGGGATGATGGCTTGGCGATTATCAAGCACAAAAACAACCAGGACCTCGAGAATATAAAAAAACAAACAATAAAGACCTTTAAAGACATTGGTTTCAAGATAACAATGGAAATTGGTATGACTAAATGCAACTTCTTGGACATCACACTAGACCTCGCAAACAATTGCTATATGCCATACAGAAAAGAAAACTCCTCAATCAGATATATCAGTAGTGACTCCAACCACCCGAAGATAATCAAGAAAAACCTACCCAAATGATTGAGAAAAGACTAAATAGACTGTCAACAGACCTAAGAACCTTTGATAATGCAAAACATAGCTACCAAGTTGCACTGCTCCAATCCAACTTCAAACACAAGCTTGAATATGAAAACAAAACCAACCCTGTTGACAAGAAGAAACGTAAACGAACAAGAAGAATTATGTATTTTAATCCCCCATACTGCCAGTCAGTAAAAACCAACATTGGGAGGAAATTCTTAGACCTAATTGACAAACATTTCAAAACAGAGAGCATGAAAAAGATCTTCAACAGAAGTAATTGCAAAATATCATACTGTTGTATGGATAATTTCAAATCACTAATAAGTAGCCACAATAAGAAGATACTAAATAAACTGAATCATAAGAACAACCAAGAGGAAAAAACGTGCAACTGCCGCGACAAAAACTCTTGCCCCTTAAGTGGCAAATGTTTGCAGGGGAATGTTGTTTATAAGGCGACGATTACCAGTCAGATCGAAACAAAAGAATACATAGGATCCACAGGAAGCCAGTTCAAAAAGAGATGGTGTGCGCACATTAGTGACATTAAGAATGAAAATAACAAGGGAACAGAGCTTTCCAAGTACATTTGGAGATTAAAAACAATAACACCAGCTACGATTTAAGATGGAGCATAATGCACAAGATCAGGGAAATGAAGAATATAGGTAAAATCTGTAAGACTTGCAATTTGGAAAAAATAGAAATAGCACTTGCTAATAAGAAACGAATTTTAAACAAAAGACAAGAGCTCTTCTACACCTGCCCGCACTTTAGGAATTTTTTTTTTTTTAATTTAACGTATTAATTCTTTTATAACTTAATTCTATTTTTGTTATTACTTGTACCCTCATTTGTTAAGCGCCATTTTGTTTTGTGTTGTTATAAGCTAAATCCAAATCTATATAGAACAAATCATCTATTGTAAGTATAAATCATATTCAAAATTTAAAAAGTCTTTTTCATTATTATAAAACTTTTAATTTTGTTAACTAATTATCTAGTAATAGCACTATACATTTTTAATTTTAATTTGAATTCAATTATAATTTTTTGCAGTATTGTATTTTCTTAAGTTGTCCATCGTCTTATGTTTATTTTATTTTACAGGCCTGAAGATCCCTTAGGGGAGAAACATTGTTGCCTTTGTAAATAAATAAATTTAAAAATTATTAAATGTTTATAATGGTTAAATCTAAATTATAACAAAATTAAAGTTAGATACAATTAGAAAGCAGATTGCATTTAAATTGAAAAATTTTAAAACAAAGCACAAAAATCAAACTTGTTATTAAGCTTTCAAAGTCTGACCAACAATTAAGTTACAGCACCACACATAAAACCACCATAACTTAAACTACATGTATATTATACAATAAGTAACATAATTAATTAATTAGTGTCTTTGAAAGGAGCAATCGGGTATCTAAATTAAGGATCTTATATAGATGTTTTAACTATTTGTTAATTAAACTATGTTATAAATTACTGATTTTTGTTTAATATGAAAGTTAAAATGTAAAACATAAATCAACAAGGTGCTAAGTATAACCCTGCAGTAAAAAGACCTCTAGCTGTTCTATTGGGCGTAGTAGGTAAAAAATTGTGATTTGAATACAAGATACAGATAAACCGTGCTTTTTTTACCTACTATGCTAAATAGAACGGCTAGAGGTCTTTTTACTGCAGGTTTATACTTAGCATATAAACACCTTGTTGTTTTATGTTTTACAAAACGTTTTTAAAAACTTAAAACGGTCTGAGAATAGGAAACTTTTAACGTACACTAGATATTCCGGGGTTTAAATATCCATAGGATACTTAACGGGAGATTTGAAACTTACACTAGATATTCCAGGGTTTGTAATAAAGAGGTGCTTTTTTTTGAATAAGGGGTGTTTGAAAACAAGTTTAGGAAATCCTGATCTAAACCTTAATAATAAATGCAGACAGTTGAACCACCAACTATTTATAATGTTCGTAAAATTAACTAATATTATTTAGAAAATAATTGATTGTAGTTCTTACAGATGTTTTAAATAAGTTATAAGTTTGAAGAATATTACAGAAAAGAATTTGAAGAGATGTCTTATGACATCGAGTGGAGAGTATTAATGTACCAAGAAGTGATGCAATTAGCCCGACGTGATGTAGAAATTGAAAATATATGCAAAAAGTGGCACCCTAAAATCAGTAAGTTAAAATTTTTTGTACTCATAAGTTTTTAGTATTTGTGTTTTAAATATAACCTAATTATTTTTGTAAAGAACTACTTCTTATTGTAATTTTTAATTACTTGAAAACAGTTTTATTATATATTCAAAATGTTTAATAACTTTAGGTAAGTCTGCAGAAGTAGTAGACAAATCCAAAAAGTCTGTCATTAAAAGTGAGTTTTATAAAATAAAGCATAATTAACTATATAAGTAGCAAGCATTTGAGAATTTATTTATTCAATAATACTTGTAAAATAAATCCAATCATAAATTTTTATCTTTTTTTCTTTGTTTACACAGTTCATAAAAGATCATGTTAAAAGTTTCATTGTTGTTTTCTTTCTTAAAAATAACTCAGAGTATTAATTTTGTTCGTTTTATGAATCTGCTTGTTAGGTTTATTTATTCAACAGCATACCAACAACCACCTAAAACTGAGGTTATACAAGAACGAAGTGGTCGTGTGACTAGATCGAGTAAACAAACATCAATAACTATCTGTACCGATTTGCCTTGTCCTGAAAGTAATGTTAAACATGAAGTCACCTGGTTACAACTAACTAGCAAATTATTAGATGAAAAATACAGCTGCTTATAGTTAGTTAGATTACATACAAAATCAACTATTGCTATATAGTGCAAATGATATTTATTTTTTATTACTGCTTTCTAAAAGATAAGAAGTTGAACAGCGATTATATGTATTTTAATAGTTTTATACTACGTTATTATGAATGAATGTTTGATTACTATATATCAGTATTTACATTCTCATTTATCCAGTAAATATTACTTAAAGACTTTGTTTTTCGGACTTTACCCACAAACGGTCGCTTCAGTGCATTTGCACTTAATCCCGCTTGGTTAGATCACAACAGCTGTTTCTCGCGACTATTCCTGCCTGATGAGTCCTAATTAGGACGAAACCGGTCGTAGGATTGTCTCGGATGCCGTTGTTGTTGATCGTGCGGTGAAGTTCATTGTTTATATAAGTCAGAAAAAAAATCTGATCAAATTTACTACATTTTTTAACTTCAATAAGATTTTATTTAACTGAGATATTTGTTTTATTTTATTAGATCATTAGCCTTTAGTAATATCATAACGTAACAGTACTGAGTTGAGTTCAATGATTGATATCCAAAACAACAACAGAAGATTTAGGCGAGACTTATTAGCGTACTTGAAACAACCTCAAAACACCCAAATTTTGGAAAGATTTAATGAAATTTGTGACAAAGGTAAGTGAACTTTAACTAAAAAAAATTATCGTTCAAGCATGTGCTTTACAAATTTTTAGAACTTTACGAAAATACACTAACATGCCTATTATCAAAATAATTAGTGTTCACGTACATGAGACAGGGTAGCCACTTAAACTGGAATTTGACAATTTAGGCTTAAATTAAACCTAGAACTTTTAACAAAAATCACTAACCTTGAATTTTAAACAATTTTCACATGTTAAGTAGTAAAATTTTGATTTGATACAAAAAGTCTATCATATAGATAAAAAAAATTGTCGTCATCAAATTTTTTTTTTTAACAAAAACACATTTAAAGTAATTTTTCAGTATATTTTTAATATTGTTATACTATATAACACAGTTTTTTTTACCTTAAACTTAACTTTAAACTAAAAATAGACCCAAAAACGTGTACTTTTGAAAAGCTCAAAGAATTTCTTCAAAATCAGTGGCCACACTGCTGAAACTTTATTAGTAAAGATCTTTCTTTTTAATAAGATATTTGTGTGTATAATATATATTTTTTTTTTAATTTGAATTTAGTATACACAAACAGAAACAAAAACTTTGACATTTAAATTTTTACTGCAGTTTTTAAGATATTTTTATCTCAACCTTTAATCATAAATAAGTTAGTTTTTATTAATACCCCGTCATTAAAAAAAAATTTGAAATCATTTAGAATGAGGTCGGCAGCCTCTTATTAGGTATGAATCACAATTACTAAAAAAAGTAACATTAAAAGAAAAAAATGTTTGTCAGTCGTAGTATTTTTGGACAGTTTAATAGTAGACACGACAGCTTACTAACAAACAAAAAAAACTAGTTTGTTTAAAGAAGCTGTTTTTTAAGTAAAAAGCACGTAATGGGCCTAATATTTTTGCTTGGCATGCCACATTTGACTAGCGGGCTGCGGTTTGCTTACTCCTAATGGAGATATTACAAAAAAAATATTATAAGTAATTTTAAATTGTCTAAAAATAAAATAAATTTTCAATTACAGCTCAGGAAAGCGCTGCAAAAATTGGAGTAAAGATAAACGAACGTAAGTTATAAAAAAAAATTATAAGTTTAATATTTTAAATAAAACTTTAAAATTATACTTATACAGTTCAATTTTAAGACTGTTTTTGTAATAATGTTTACTAAAGCACAATAGTCTTGTTTGATTATGCTAAAAACAAAAGTATATCAAAATAATACTTTTATAAGCTGTTTGTGTTTACAAAATCTAAAACATTTGAACACCAAAACTTACTTAGAGTTACTTATTTGTTAAAAACATGTGATTATTTTTACGCTTTGTTTTTAAATATAAATATTTCATTGTGTTTGTAAATATTCTTTAGTTAAAAGATGTGATAAGTCCCCACCATCTGCAGCAAAAACAAATCCTCAACCAAAGTTGTCTTCCCTACAAGAACAAGCTGAACATAACACAATTCAGCAACAGCCTAAATTGAGTTAGTTGTTTTTTAAGCAAGTTGTTGTTGTTTCAATTAAATAGTTACGATTACTTTTTGCAAAATCTGCTACGATATAAAATTAATTCCCAACTTATGATGTGCAAGTTGTTTTCCTTATGGTACTTGAATATTTTTTTAAATAACTTAATTTATTTTTACGACGTGTGTTAAAATTATTTTTTAGCTAGCTTTTATTTTTATAATAAATTTCAAGTTTTTAATGTTAATTTTTATGGATACAATTCTTTGTATGTTTTTAAACTAATAGTTAGTATTTTGAAGTAGTTCAAATCTGATAATCAAAAAAATTTTAATTGCAGCAAAAGAACTTCCTCCAGGAACAACGGACTGCAAGCAGCAATAATTATTTATATTTTAAATTTTCACTTTTCAATTTTTCTTTTTTTGTTGTTTAATACTAAACAACATAGGCGTTTCGTTTTATGTCAATGCTCTAACAAATTTATTTGCATTGAATTATAAAACCCTTCTTTTACTTTTATCTTTACAAATAAAGAAATAAGTTTATTTTTACTTATTATAATCTGCAGATTAGTTTTAAAGTTTTAGTTAGCAGCCAGTCGTACTGATTTCACTTAAAATGCTATGTGGCAAGTATGATTTTTTTTAATTTAATGTTTATTTAAAAATTAGTGCTTTTGTTATTTTATCTGTTTGCCTTGATAAAATATTAAATATATTACCATTGTCCGTTTCACATCATATAAACTAAAAATGTTTTCATAAAACTTTGGAAATATTAGTTTTCAGTTCTTTGAATTTTTATATACTATATTCTTATTGATTTATAAATTCAGTTTAAAAAAATGCAAATAAATGGCATAATAAAAATTTACCTTTAAATATTTCTTTAAACTTTTTTGGCAATTTCTATAGCATATAGAAAAAATAAAATGTGTTTGTAAGTCTTCACAGCATAGACAAGTTACTAATTGTAAAAAGTTAATACTAGACTTTTCTGTGCTTGTTGGCTTGTTAAAATCTTCTGTATTATCATGGCAGTTTCTAACTTATTTAATCTTCTTTAAAATCGAGATCTTTGCAAAAAAAAAGGTTCTACAAAAAGATTACTATTTAGAACATTAGAATTGTTTAAGATAATTAGTAAACCACAGTTTTTACAACGAACATAAAGTACCTAAAGTTTTGTTAAAGATTAATTTAAAACGAAACATTAAAACTATTAGTTAAATTAGTGAAATTTTTATCACTAATAATTTTTTCACTCTTGGCAGAAGATCAGGTAAAACAAACTTATATCAAATATAATATTTTTTTAAGCTAAACATTATTCGTTAACAGACAAGACATTTAATAGATTTCTTAAGATAATTTGTACAAAAAAAACGAGTTTAAAATGTTAAACAAACTGATAAATGTATAATAAGTAACGCTTACCATAAATTTAATTGGTTCAAAGAATACTTGATTTCAAATGAGATTTTTTTTTTTAGCTTACTTATTACATGTTTAGTTACCTTATTTATTATAAAATTTAATTATATGTATTATATCTAATAAAACGAAACACTAAGATTTTATTCATAAACATTTTAGCAACTTATTCCAGATAATTAAAGATTGCAATGATACTTATTTGCTTAAAACTTATAAAGGTTTGATAAAAGCTGAAATAGTTATTATCATTAAACAACAAGAAAAGATTTACGAAACTGTATTATCAAAACAAATTTTTATTGCTATTTCAAATTAGTAATAAAAATTGCTTAATTAGATGAAATACAATTTTTAAGATACTAAAGTAGATTCAGTATAATAGACTGAGTAGCTCGGACTGTTCAAAATAGTCTCCGCTTTAGATGCATTCATAGTTTTAATAAATGTTTAATTAACTTTATTGTTTCAATTTTTTTCTAGATTTTAAATGAGTTATGATTATATTTTTTGTTTATAACAAATTTTGTTGAAGGACTTAATTTTGAAAAGTTTTTTAAAGATTATGGGATTTGAAAAAACTCAAGACAGTTTTTTGACTCAAAGAGTGGCAACACTGTATTTGTCATTCCATCTTAGTATCAGAATCGCATAAAATGTAAAATATATCTGCCTTTAGCAGCATAGTAGACTTGTTCTGTCATTTGCTCAATTTTAACTTTGATTCGATCCCTTTATTCATAAGTGCTAACCTATCAATGTAAACAATAGAATCTACCAACTAACATGTAAGTTAACATAGATAAACTGACTCGTTTGCTAATCTATACTAGTAGTATAAACTATTATAAAATAGTAGTGTTTTAAATCTAACACAGCTATCTGCATTATAAAGAGTAATTATGTATAACGGTATTTTTGTTATTTTAACACTTTCATGTGTTACTTTGTAAACATCTAATCTTATTAAGTCTTGGGCGCCAATTCAATTAGTGAAATTTTTTTTTATAAATTACTAAAAAACTCTTATCTTTAAACTATTTAATATACTTCAGCGAATCCGTCAAAACTACGCTGTTTTTCTAAGATTGTTTTCGGTATTTAGATTATTTATTATTGCTGTTTTAAGATCTATTATCATTAGTTTAACTTTTTTTTTTTTCTTCTTAAACTTCTTAAAATTTAACTTCCTAAAAAATTTTTATTTTCAAAACTTACTTCAAACTATTTTTTTAGACAACAGCTTTACTGAAACTTTTTTTTTTTATCTGCCGTACATATAACTAAACTATTTTTAAAATTTACAATTTTTCATTTTAAAAAGCAAGAAAATTTACAACAAGAATTTTTCTGTTATAAAAAATAAAAAAGAAGTATTTTAAGCTTAAACAAAGGAAGTTTTTTTATGTTATAGTTATTAGTGTGTAAAGACTACATTTTTAAGTTAATACTAGGCAAGCTAAAACTATTGAGTATTTTTTATTAAAGACAAAAAGTTTGGTCTGGTGTATAAAAAATTCTTTCAATCAGCAAGTTATACACTACGGATAAAGTTTATTGACTTGTTCAGGGGACATATGTAAAACTTTCCTCTTTATGTAAACAAAATAAATATTAAAATTTCAAGTACGCTGTGTTATGTAAGCAATAACAATTAAATAGATATAAATAACATCATTGTCACTTAGAAAAGTAGTTAAAGATGTAATCTTAAATCACGCAATATATATTACTTAAATTAAATTAAAATTTTAAAATTACAAAATGAATAATTTTAAAGTTTAAAAAAGTTAAGTTTTTTAATAAAAACTGATGATCCGCTAAAAGTATTTTTTTGCTTCTACATAAGCTGTTTTTATAACTAAAAAACTTTTAAAGACTTTGTTCATACTGCTTAGAAAATGAGCTGAGCAAATTAAACATAAAGTAAAAAATCACTTTGTACCTTACTAAATGTTTGTATCATTCTAGAGAGCTTTTTAATCGTAAATAAAGACTTATATATGTGTTTTAAATATAATAGCTATTTAGTTAAACTATGATAAAAAAATGATTTTTCTTGTCTTAGTAATTTATTTGGACACGTTCAAAATCCATCCGATCAAAATCCACCCAGTCAAATTCGAGAACCGCTTACCGAACGAGGGTAAGGGTTAGGGGTAACAGTAATAGTGAGAAATAAATAAAAAGCATATAAAAAAGTTCAAAAAGTATATAAAATAAATTAATAAATAAAAAAAATGTAAAAAAAATCGGGTAGATTTTGAACACGGGTGGATTTTGATAGTATACCAATTTATTAATAGCTTTGTATCAAATCAAACTTTTAGTAACAGAGAAAAAATAATTAATCATTCAAGTAAATATTTAAAAGACAGTGTTGTTTTGTAAAGAAAGTTAGTTTTTATGTTTGAACACAACAACATTTATTAATATTTAAACTAACAAGTTTTCTATAATAGTACTGTTTTTTTAATTTTATAATAATGAAACTATTTCTAAATGTTGAATTATTTTGCCTACTGAGAAGTATTATAAAATTTTTTATTTACGCTAATCTTCATTTAAAACATAAAAGGCTCGGTAAATGAGTTTTTATGAAAATGAAGTGTATTAAATAGATTCCAGATTTAGAAAACATTGTTAAAACTTAACTTTATATAGATAACTTTTACTAGATTCAATTATAACTAGTTCATTTTCTACTTGTTTCTATGAATGGGATTTTGAAGTTTTCAATGTCAGTTCACTGTAGTTCTTTTATAATCGATTCTTTTATAACCGATAACCGAAAGGTTTTTCGTATACCAGGTCCTAGGACTAAATACTTTGGGCGTAATTTTTGTTGTTAAATAAACCAAAAATACTTAATGAGATTTCACCATTTTCTATAATGAAATATTTCTAAATCATTTAATCCGATCATTTCACATCCATTAATAACGTTTATTGAAAAAAAAAAAAATTTGCTTAAATTTTTTTGGTTCAAGGACCTAGGTACACAAAAATACCTCTCGGTCATCGACTTGCATACCCAACTTTAATTAAAGTTATAATGAGCTAAAATATAGATTAAAATAATATATAGATATTATATAGATATTTATATAGATTAAAACACAAATATTCAAAAAAAAAGCAAAACAAAGCTTTACCCAAATAAAGAGATTTATTTTTCTTAAACTAAATAAAAAATATAAAATAAATGGGTAGTTGTCAAATTTGCACGAGCGTACAAAATTGCACGAAGACACTTTTGCACGAACAGACAATTTTGCACGGAGATATTTTTGCACGTGTTGAATTTTTTTTTATCTTTGTTACCCCTAACCCTTACCCTTGGTTGGTAACTTATTATTTTTTTATTTTTATTAATTTTATTTTAATTTTTTAATTTAATTTTTACTATCACTGTTACGCCTAACCCTCGATCGGTAGCTTTTTTTCAATCAATCTGTTTTCATTTATTTATTTCTTTAAATTATTACTATCACTGTTACCATTAACTCTTACTCTCGGTCAGTATCTATTTTTTTGTTTTTTATCAAGTTATCTTTTACTTTATTTAATTTTTATTTTTTAATTTTCTGTTATTTTTTTTTTATTCACTTGCAAAAATGACCCTCCGTGCAAAAATTTTACTCCGGCAATATTGACCCTAAGTGAAAAATTGTCTTCGTGCAATTTTGTCTTTGTGCAAATGTATCTTCTTGCAATTTAGTCCCCTCGTGCAATTTAGTAACCTTGTGCAATTTTGTCTTCGTGCAATTTTTACCCGTTCCCAAAATAAATATACCCTTAGAATTAAAACTATCAGTTTTTACAAATTTGAATAAATATCTAAATATAGGAAGTTTAACTAAACCAAAATAATTATGTAAACAATCACAAAAAACACTTATAATAGTCAATAAGTTTTTTTGAAAAAAAAAAGTTTATAAACAAAATAAAAAACAATAATAATCATAAAATAAGTCAATCTATTACTAGTTTCAAATTTTGATACTAATTTCAGCTTATGATTTAAATATTCAACTTTTGTTTGTTTTCTTGCAAAAATGTACATAAAATTAATAATTTTATTTACACAGATCAAATGTAGACTATTAAATGAAATAGTTTACTAATACACTATCAAACTATAAACAGAAAAAAAGACATATTAAAACTTCCTATAAACTAGACTGGACCAATGCTATTGAAACCCAAGTCTTGTATTCAAAAAAATATAAATACCTACTCAAATGAAAATAAATACTAATTTACTGTTTATAGATAAAAAAATAAAGTTCCTTTTCATCTTATGTAAACTCTATTTATTTAGTTGATCATTTAATAAATTATCCTTTAATTCAACTTGGAAACTTCCAAGATGGCTTTAATCTTCTAAATTGGTAGGTCTGTACAAAGCTTACTTACCTTGATAAGCTAGTAATTTATGACCGTTACTGTTTTTAAATCTTGATATAAAAAAAAATTATATGTTTTGGTTTTAAGAAAACAAATAGAGAGATCTCAACTGCTGGAGGAGAAGTAATATATTTATTCTTTTAAAAATTTATTTTGCAAACTAAGTTTCGGTCAAAGACCTCGTCAGTGCTTAAATAAATCTTATTCAAATAGAATTCTACCGAAACTTAGTTTGCAAAATAAATTTTTGAAAGAATAAATATAAAAAAAATTTAACGACTTTGTTGAATGGCTATGTGCTTTAGTTATATTTTTAAAGTAATACTTAAAACTTACTGGTAAAAAACTATTTACAAATTTGAACATAAAAACTCCCACCTCATACTTGAATAATTTTCAACATATAATATTTTTTTGTTATTTTCAAGTTACTTACACTCTCGTTGTACATTTTGCAGTGAATGCACTCGAGTGCTTAATTTATGAGTATATTGATTTCATTTACTTGTTTTTATTAGTTCTGTCCCAGCATAACAGACCATACCTTATATGGCTCATATAAAGAAAATTATAAATTAAGTATAAATACTTTTCATTTAGAAAGTACCTTGTTTTATAAAGAATACCAATCGCCTTTAATAATTTCCTTTTATCATTTCAATATGTTCTGCTAAACTTAAATTATTGTCTATTGTTATTACTAAGTACTTGTAACTTTTTACCATTTTTACTACTGTTTTACCTATTTTAACTTTAAATTTTATACTTTTCAAAAAATTGTTTTAACTGGATGAAATAGAATATATCTAGTTTTATTTATATTTAATTTAAGTCTATTTTCTTTAAGCCAACTTGACACTTTTTGAAGTTCAAAATTAAGTTTGTGACTGTCTTGTAAATATGTGTTTTTTTAAATGTTCTATACAGTGTTGTCTGCAAAATTTAATACTTTTAAGCTATGATTGATTTGTAGATCATTAATGTGTACAAGAAATAAAAGAGGTCTTAGGACTGAACTTTGTGGTACTCCTACGTCAATTTGTTCACGTGTTGATTCATACCTGCAAAAATTACAGACGTTTCCTTTCAGTCAAGTAAGATTTAATTAACAATTGCATTTTCCCTCTTACACCATAACAATCTAATTTGTTTAGCAAAATCCTTCTACCAACACTGTCAAATGCTTTACTTAAATCAAGTAATACCGCTTATACTGCTTCTCCCTTATTAAACCTGTTCAGAACACCTTCTACAAATTCAGACAAAGCCATAGTAGTAGAGTGGTTCTCTCGAAAACCAAATTGTGAAATTTTTAAAACATTATTTTTAGCAAAAAACTATATAAACGATTGTATATTACTTTTTATTTAAGTTAGATAAAATTGAGATTGGTCTAGAGTTTCCTGGTAACTTTTTTGATCCTGGTTTGAATATTGGAATTACTTTTTCTAGTTTTAAACTATTTGGATATTATATTCATGATATGCTTGATAATCAATTCACTTAAAACTTAAGAGACAGGACTGTTGAATTTTTTAAGAATTTTTACTGAGATATTAATGTCCTGGACAAGACGTTAAAAGGTGTCCGTTGTGTGCGACTTGATAACCGAAAGGTTTTTTCGTACACAAGGTCCTACGACCAAATATTTTTAGCGTATTTTTTGTCGTTCAATAAACTATATATATTATCATAACCATTGGCTTTGTTTGAATCTAAGTTTTTTATAATGTTAAATATTTCTAATTCTGTTACTTCTAACCTGAAGAAAGTGTTACTAACATTTTTTATTTTATTACCTGAGTTTAAAGTATGACTTTTTTTGTACAGGTCTTTAACCCAATGTTCGCAAAATAAATATCTAATTCATTAAATATTTTAACTGGTTTGGTATAAGCATTTACATTTATATCTAGCTGGTCCGGGAACTGGTTTTCTTGTGTTTTCCTATTGGTTATGTTATTTATTATTCTCCAAATTTTAAATGTATTTTTTTAGAAGTTTTAAGCATGTTTTCATAGTATATGCCTTTTTTGATATTGTTTTAATTTTTGTAAGTTTGTTTTTATACTTTTTGTTTTCTTGAATTTTAGTTGTATTTTTGAAAATACTTTTGCAGATATTTTTGAATATTTTTTTTTCTGTTTTATGGATTTTAATATTGCTTTAGTTATCCAAAGTTTTGATTTCAACTTTAGTTTAGCTTTAGATAGCTTTGTATTTAAAACATTTTTGTAAGTTATTTCTTTAATTTTTCCTATCAAGTTATAAAACTTTGTATCAATAGAACTTTTTGGTTAAATTAAATTATTAGTTTCGTGTATGCTATAAATAGGTGAAGCATCTGCTGAAAGTTTTTTGGTATTGATTTATGAAAAGCAATGAAAGTACTGATTTTTATTTTTGAAATTATTTTTCATTAGGTTGCAATTTTTTAGTTTTATTAAAAGGAGAAACTGACCTGATATAACTGACAAAAGTACTTTGTACTGAATAACTTTTTCTGGTGTTGAAATGGTCTATCAATGTACCTTAGAATTTTTAATTCTAATGGGGACTTTGATGATATTTGTAAGACTAAAGCCATTAATTTTATTTAAGTAAGTTGATAAGTATTCACTGAGGTAACTTTATAATTTAAACAGTTTAAACTAACATCTCCAAATATACAAATATATTCATAATTCTTTATATTTTTTAACAAAAATCTGAGAATTTTTTACTGAATTCATGAATCGAACCTCCGGGATGACGATATAACAATCATATTAAAAAAAAATTACATTTTTTATTATTAATTCCTACTAATATTTCTAAACATATTGATTCATAATTAACACTTGTAAAATTTAGGGAGCAGGTCAGAATGACACAGCGACAAAATGACACGGTCGTCAAATAGACACGGTGCGTCACTTTAGCACAGCGACAAAATGACACGATGCGTCAGTTTGGCACGGTGCGGCAGTTTGGCATGGAGGGTCACTTTGGCACGGCGACAAAATGACACGGTGCGTCACTTTGGCACGGAGGGTCACTTTGGCACGGCGACAAAATGACACGTTGCGTCACTTTAGCACAGAGGGTCACTTTGGCACGGCGACAAAATGACACGGTGCGTCACTTTGGCAAAGCGACAAAACGACATGGTGCGTCACTTTGGCACGGAGGGTCACTTTGGCACAGCGACAAAATGACACGGTGCGTCACTTTGGCACGGTGCGTCACTTTGGCACGGCAACAAAATGACACGGTGCGTCACTTTGGCACAGCGACAAAATGACACGGTGCGTCACCTTGGCACGGTGCGTCACTTTGTCACGGAGGGTCACTTTGGCACGGCGACAAAATGACACGTTGCGTCACTTTGGCACGGAGGGTCACTTTGGCACAGCGACAAAACGACACGGTGCGTCACTTTGGCACGGAGGGTCACTTTGGCACAGCGACAAAACGACACGGTGCGTCACTTTGGCACGGAGGGTCACTTTAGCGCAGCGACAAAATGACACGGAGGGTCACTTTAGCACAGCGACAAAAAGACACGGTTTGTTGTGAAACTTCAATCTTTATTGGTATGGACAACGATCTTATTTTTCTAGGAAACTTTTCGGTTTCCTGTCTTCTAACCAGTTTTGTAGAATCAGCAACAATCACATTGATTAACTTTAAAAACAAAGACCGCAGGAATTTTTGATCGTGACTTCATAAAATAAAGTGAAACACGTACTGTTTATACCTTCTATTCTCATCGTCGTACTTATAAACAACATGCTTATTTTTAAGCAGTAGCAAGGTGTTAGGTGTGCTTAAAAGCTGTGCTTAATAAACAACAACTAGTTGTTTGTATCAAACAACGTTCACACAGATGCAAAAGCAGCAACTTTTTTAACAAAATACGACTGCCAAAATTAAAGGGATTTTATTTTTGATATCTTTCGAATGGAAAAACTTAAACACAGTTTAGTACTAGAACTTGAAACGAGTAATAAAAATTAGAAAATGACTTGCCATTTTACGACTAAGAAGATAAAAACTCATATAAACATATTTTTTAAACTTCAGCAACATTCTGATTTAAAAAATACAATCTTCATTTTAGATCAATCATTCAGTACATCAAAACAATAAACTAGTAGATGTAAATACAGAGGAAAATTTGTTTTATAAACTAAAACTCAGACGTTATCGAAAGCAACTTTTCTGCTGTTGTAATTCTAAATTCTAATGCGGTTCTTATTTTACGTTTTTATGCTTAAAAAATTGATACTTGCGCTCTTTTGGCGACTTAATAGGTTGCAATTTTGAACTAAAATACTGCATTCCCTGACGAAAATATAATAATAAAATTTTTCTTTTTTTACTTTTTCGTCATAAAGAATTTAACTCCTAATTAATAAACAATATTGTTTCAAAATTTTACAAAAAAGTTTTTAGAAATCCTAGAAAATGTATTTATTTTTACAAAAAACTCCTTTTTTTGTTCGAAAGATTAAAAAAAGAAAATTAAATATTATTTTCATAACACAGTTAAGACAAAACCAAGTTTTTTATAACTTTGTTATAATACTCAAGAATATAAAGTAGAAGAAATGTTTTACAAGCAAATTAAAACCTGCTTTTACTGTATTATTATGAAATTTATTTACTGATTTTGTATTAAATATAAATGCAATTAAATCCTTATATGCAATAAAATACTATAACATCTGTCATACTCTAAGTTTAATTTTTTTTATTTTAGACTAAAAAGTTTTGTAAAAATAAAAAAGACTTAAAGAATTAACTTTAATAGAATGGCGGTAGCTTTAATTAGAAGGCTACAACAGCAATGTTGTATGTATAACCTCTTCTAGTGATTTTTTTTTTAAAGTGATAAATATATAAATGCGCATGAATGGTTGCATCAGACTCTTAATTTTCTCTCAATTGTTCATAATACTATTTTTAACTTTTTCATAAATTTAGGCTCCAGGTCCGTTTATTTTAATTATTTGCTTTTGGACAAGTTTATTATATATTTTCAATACAGAGTTTTAAGTAAACATCCTAACTTATTAACTTTTGTTGAATATAAATATATATACATATTTAATATAAATAACTAGTTACTACAAAAGCAGCTTAATTCTGTATTTTTAAAAACTAGAGTTAAAACACGCATGACTTATTCTTACTACGAAATAACTCTGTATTAAATTAAATCTTAGTAATTTTTTATAACAATTCCTGGTAATAAATAATTAATTAAACTTTTAACAAAAAATACCAAATTTTATTCATTACATAAATATGAAAAATCGTAAAATGTAAAAAATAAAACTTAAGAATATTTTTGTTTTTATACTATGACTTAAATTTAAAAGCAATGTATCATATATAGTTTCAAATGTATCAAGCTACTATAGTTTGGAAAAAATATAATATATCTTTTGTTTAACTAATTACTATCAAAATTTTACAATTAAAAGTTATATTACTGAAGAAGTTTAGTTTTGCTTATAAGTTTGTTAATCCATGCTATAGTGACGCACCGTGTCATTTAGTCGCTGTGCCAAAGTGACGCACCGTGTCATTTTGTCGCCGTGCCAAAGTGACCCTCTGTGCCAAAGTGACGCACCGTGTCATTTTGTCGCCGTGTCAAAGTGACCCTCTGTGCCAAAGTGACGCACCGTGTCGTTTTGTCGCTGTGCCAAAGTGACGCACCGTGCCTAAGTGACGCACCATGTCATTTTGTCGCTGTGCCAAAGTGACCCTCCGTGCCAAAGTGACGCACCGTGTCATTTTGTCGCCGTGCCAAAGTGACCCTCTGTGCCAAAGTGACGCACCGTGTCATTTTGTCGCTGTGCCATTCTGACGCACCCTGTCATTTAGTCTCCGTGCCAAAGTGACGCACCGTGCCAAAATGACGCACCGTGTTATTTTGTCGCTGTGCCAAAGTGACCCTCCGTGCCAAAGTGACGCATCGTGTCATTTTGTCGCTGTGCCAAAGTGACGCATCGTGTCATTTTGTCGCTGTGCCAAAGTGACGCATCGTGTCATTTTGTCGCTGTGCCAAAGTGACGCATCGTGTCATTTTGTCGCTGTGCCAAAGTGACGCACCGTGTCGTTTTGTCGCTGTGCCAAAGTGACGCACCATGTCATTTTGTCGCTGTGCCAAAGTGACCCTCCGTGCCAAAGTGACGCACCGTGTCATTTTGTCGCTGTGCCAAAGTGACCCTCTGTGCCAAAGTGACGCACCGTGTCATTTTGTCGCTGTGCCATTCTGACGCACCCTGTCATTTAGTCTCCGTGCCAAAGTGACGCACCGTGCCAAAATGACGCACCGTGTTATTTTGTCGCTGTGCCAAAGTGACCCTCCGTGCCAAAGTGACGCATCGTGTCATTTTGTCGCTGTGCCAAAGTGACGCATCGTGTCATTTTGTCGCTGTGCCAAAGTGACGCACCGTGTCATTTTGTCGCCGTGCCAAAGTGACGCACCGTGTCATTTTGTTGCCGTGCCAAAGTGACCCTCCGTATCGAAGTGACGCACCGTGCCAAAGTGACGCACCGTGTCATTTTGTCGCTGTGTCATTCTGACACCCACCCAAAATTTAAGTCTTGTCTGATTGAATGTATTACTGAGTTTTTAACATACGTGGTGTATGACTCGATAACCGAAAGGTTCCTTTGTACACCAGGTGCAAAAACCAAACTTTTTGAGCGCTTTTTTATCGTTCAATAAACAATATATACTCCCCAAGTTGGGGTCCCCGACCCCTCCTGAGTTTTTTAAAGAATTAACACTGTAAGTCGTAAGATACATTTAACCGTAGAATAAAAATTTAATTAGTTTTGTTTTTTAAGTAACGATTTGTTTTTAAGTAAATTTATTTGTTTTTATTCGTTTTTTTATTTTAGCACTGTTTTCCATGACTATCATATATCTTTCTTGATTTTTTTAAACAAGCACTGAAGAGGTCTTTGACCAAAACTGAGTCTGCTTTAAAATATCTTGAACGAATTTAATAAAAATAATTAACACAATGAAAATTGTAGCCAGTTAAATTTTGTTTTAAATATTAGTACATAAAAAGTACCAAAAATTAGTTTTTTTTACAATTAATTGCCATAAAAACAGTTTCGTTCGTAAAAATCAAATAAATATCAATCCAGAAAAACTAAAGTACGTCGTAAGTTACGTAACCCTAATAAGCTTTTTTATATTCGAATTTATTTTTAGCTGTTTTATAAACTTAAGACTTCATTTTTGAACTTTAATTCCCAAAAAGGACGGCAGAAAGAAAAAAATGGAAGTTTTGATAACTAAATAAAAGTGTTTTTAAACCGTATTTGTATTTAAATTTTAACATAAAATTGTGTTAATTAAGTTATTACTTCGTAGTAACTTTACTTTTAAGCATTTTTTGTTATAATTCTTTTTTTTTTAATTACGAGTACCGCTAAGATTTTTTTAGTAAATCTGGCCCACCAACTAAAAAAGCTGCCTACCAATAATTTGAGATGGTGCACTACTTTCTAAATTCGTTATTGCACCACTTTATAAATTCTTTATTGCACATTTACTTTAAATTTGTGCAATTTTATCTTTTTTTTTTTAATTACCTTAGTTGCTTGTTAGAGAAAAAAATATGTGTAGCAAACTTTGTACAGCTTTTAAAAATTTGGTTATGTTAATCCAGATTCCTTGACGCTTTTTAGCATGATTTTTCTCTTTTTTTTTATGGTTTTAAATCTTGAATTTCACCAGAAACTAGCAATGTCATCCCAACTACTCCACGACACTACTATAGTAAAACTTAAACATTTTGTTTAGACTTGACATCTAAACAAACATTAGTGCTGTTTAATCTTTCAAAAATAGTTTGCTGCTTTCAATGTTAAACCTTGGAGTTTTTTCATAGTGTACCATTAATTAGAACTGTAAACGATTTTTTTTCTATAAAATAAATTGTAAATTGTATCTGTTTGAATGACATTTTAGTTTAATATTAAACTTATTTTAATAGTATACTTTTTCTAGGTACATCAACTATCATAGGTAGGTGTCAGAAATGCACACTTTAAACGAAGGTACACTTTTAAACCAAAGCTTACTTTTGCACGTAGACAGTTTTGCACAAGTAGTCATTTTTTAAGGATTGACATTTTTTCACGGGTTTAAAATATTGTTTTCAATTTATTTAACTTTATTTATTACATTATATATATTTTTTAATATTACTGTTACCCCTAACACTAACCCTTACCTTTGGTCGTTACTTTTTTACTGTCACTGTTACCCCTAACCTTTACCCCTAGTTGTTGTTTTTTAAGCATATATTAATATTTACTTTTCTAAATTTAATTTTATCTTTGTTACACAAAAATCAACCGTGCCAAAATGACGCTTCATGCGAAACTATCACTGCTGCAAAATTAACCCTCTGTGCAAAGTTGACGACTGTTGCAAAAGTGACCCTTAGTGCAAAACTTATCCGTCTCGAACTATCACATATGCACACCTCAGAAAAAACTGATAAAATTTTAATAAAATTCTTTTTTAAATTTATACAGTTTTTGCTTTTGTAATTATTTTTGAAAATTGAAAAATAAATTTTACAAACGTTTAAAGCACATTTAGATAACGAACACAAGCTATGTTTTGATAACTTTAAAGTTTTACTTTTTGAAAACTTAATAAATTTTTCAGCTTGCTAAAATATTTGATAGGTTAAACACTTAAAAACAACTAAGAGCTTTAGATAAATTTAATAATACAATCTAAAAACATTTTCTTTCTAGTTCAAAAAAAAAAAAATTATTCAATGCTTACTTTTGTTAAAAAACATTTCACAACGTTGACTTTACACGAAAAGTTGTGAATTTCTCAATAAGGTTTTGTAGAAATCAAAACACGTAGATGATATGCTCTCTCGTCATGCAAACAAAAGAAATACTTTGTATTCGTCATGGTTATTTGTAAATATAGACGGTCAAGTTTTTTTAAAGTATTTGGCTCTATACAAAGCGTTATAATACTCTTTTATATTTTAAAGCGTTTAGCGTAAAGATATTCTTTTATCTAAAAGTAGTTATAATATTTTATTACGTAAATTACTAGTAATAAGTATAAGTAACCCAAAAAAAAAAAGTTTTATAACTATAGTCTGGGATAGTTTTCAAAATTTTAAGTTATAGCTATAGTTTTAAAGTTTTATTATTTCCCTCTTTTATAAAAAGAAACATCAAGTAACAATGTTAACTTTATCATTAAAATTTAAAGTTATTGTAAACTTTACTACAACTACCTGAGAGTATTATCTAGTTCTGAAAACAGTTTTATATAGAAAATTAGAAAAAATATTTTTATCTAATTGATTAATATACTTAAAAGACTCAAAAGTTTAAAACATACACTTTAAAATAAAATAAAATGGACGTACGGCAAGTCATCATAGAAAATGGAACATCGTTCATTAAAAGCGGTTTTTCAGGCGACGACTATCCAAGAAGTGTTTTCAGACCTATAGTTGGAATTCCACTAAAAAGTGAGGTTTGATCTTAAAAGAAATGGTAAAAGTTCTTCAACATTTTAAACTATTTTTCTTAGTTAATATTCAAAATAATTTTAAAAGCAAAGGATGTTAGAAATTTTTTTTTTTGAGTGTCAAAATATTCTATCTTGTTTCGGTTCGATTAATTATTTTCTATTTTTAACTATGTTTTATATTAAAACATTAATTAAGTACACCTAATTACAGTAGTATAATACCACTGTTAAGTATCATAGTTTATAATAGTATAAATAACAATCTACTACCAACAGATTTGTTTCTTCAGTTTTCGAATGCTTAATTATTTTACAAGTTTATGAAGTACTGTTTAAAATAAGACAAAGTTTAAGTTGTTTTAACTTATCCTTAGAAAGTTTAAAAAAAATTCTTTAAATTAGTAATACTTATACGTATAATATAAGTATTGAAAACCGGTCTTGATCCAAAAAAGTTCTTTAATGTTGAATTTAAAAATAGTTCCTACGTACAACATTTAAACAAGTAACAATGTTGTTTATTAAAATCTTCTAATTTACTCCTTAAAAATTATCATTGTTGTGCACATTTCCATTTGTTTAAAATTTCACTAAATTTCTAAAAAGTACTTAAATCAAAAATAAATAACAAGTATCGTTGAAAAACATAACTGAAAAATACGTAGAGTTTTATATTATCATTAGGTATGCTTAGCAGGTAAACGGAAAACCGATCTTAGGATGGGAATATAGAGACACTTTTGTCGGTGACGAAGCTTATAGACCCACAACTGTTCTTGGTGCAACGTCTAATACAATAGAAAAAGGGTGTTTCACAAACTGGGGCGAAGCTGCGAAATTGTGGCATCATGTTTTTGATAACGAACTTAGAGTTTTATCGAAAGAGAGTCATGTTTTTATGCCGGCGTCAGCTGCTACCACTAATGTATTTTCTAAAAAAATGTGATAAACAGTATTGATTGTAAATAATAGGATAGCTTTGTTATTTATAAATTATTTATTTACATTTTTAGTAAATTTTTTAGTTTTGATTAAAAAAGTTAAAACACAATAACTATATTCAAAACTACTTTTTGTTTTTCGGTGTATACTTTTAATAAAAACATCTTTATTTTGTCTATTTAGAAATATCAATTTTTTTAAGTGCCTAAAATTAATTACCAAAGTAATAAACAGTTGTGATGATTTTATAAACAAATATTTTTATTTTATTTTAGAACGACCTGACTAAAACTATGGAAATATTATTTGAAGAGTTTCAAGTTGTATCTTTTGCTTCTATAATACAATCAAAGCTATCACTGTTTTCAAGTGGGCTACTCACAGGTTCAAAAAATTTAACTTTAATAACTTTATAGAAAAATTTAATTAATTTTTCGTATAATCATTTTTCTTAAATCAACATCGAATATCTTCATTTTAAGTAGTCTATTTACTTCATAGTTAAAAAAAAATTGTTAAGTTTTTTTAGTGAAGTTTTTCTCTAACGTTGCAAGAAAAAATTGTAAATCATCTATTTTTATTTTTTAAAGCTCTTAAAATTAAACATTTGTTCAATTTAGGAACAGTACTAGACAGTGGAGGAGGTCTAACAAGTGTAACACCAATACTTAATGGTGAAACTTTATCAACTGGTAGCTGTAAATCACATGTTTGTAGCAAAAGCGTTGATGACCGATTAAAAGAGGTTTTACTGGAACAAGGTCACAGCGAGTTTTCCTTGTCGAGTTTGTTTACTTTTTTATAACCCGGGTTACTTTAAAAATAAAGAAAAATTTCTAAACAAAACACTTTTCTTAAATTTGAACTAGCCTATTTGGTGAAAAACAATTTAGTTAAGCTAAATTGCCTTAATTAGTATTAATAATAATATGCCATACCTACGTTATCCACGTTTAATAACAAGATTTTTACCGAAGTATTCTTAAAAAGATGAATATAAACCTTTATAACTCTAGGCAGCAGCTTAATCACAAACGAATAAGATCCATTTAAAATTTTTATAATTTCTGCATTAATTTTTTTTTAAGTAAATATAAACAGAAAAGTCTGGAACTGCAAATTGGTTTTCCTTTTTTTTACAATTTACTTTGGCAATCCAAGTAAGTTTCTTTTTTTTATAACTTTAACTCAGTGTACATCGTCAAAGACTTAACCACCGGTCACGTAATCAAATCCGGTCACACTTAATTTAAGGTAACAAAATTTTGTTATTTCAAATATAATTAGCATATTGAGTCTCAGTACTTTGAGTTACTTTAGTTTGTAATCGATCTCTGTTATACATATCTAACATGCATGGGACTGTAATGCACAAAACAATAACATTATCACTATCGGTAATTCACTACTTGATTCTAAAAATTAAATGAATACGATTTTTAAAGAACAAAGAAACTTTTGTTTTCTATTAATTAAAAGTTTTTTTTTTCAGAATATCTTAGCAATTCTTTATTGCAAAAGTTCACTACTTGATTCTAAAAATTAAACTAATACGAATTTTAAAGAACAAAGAAACTTTCATTTTCTATTTTCTATTAATTGAAAATTTTTTTTTTATGATTTATTCAGAATACCTTAGTAATTCTTTATTGCAAAAATGTACATTTTTTTTACATAAGTAGTTTAACTTCAGCATTATATTTGTTTTAACTGTAAAACTTGTTTATTTTTTGTAAGTAGTTTTATTACATAAGCGCTCAACATTTTGGTCGATAATTTTATTAGTACACAAAAAAAAACCTTAAGTCGAAATGGATCTTGGTTTTGATAGAACACTTTTAAGTTGTGAGAGAATCTGTAATTAAAATTATAACAAAAACAAAAACACTTATTTGAAACATAAAAGTATTTTAATCTTATTATATAATCAAAATAAAAATGATTTAAATTCCATACACTTAATTTTCAACCATTTTAAATACAATTTCTTAATATATTAAGTTGTCTGGAATAAGTATTAAGTGTTTATAATGGGTATTGTAAGCAATCAACTTTTGTGGTTATAGTGAATTTTTTATTAATTTTTTGGCAAAACATCATAAATAAAGAATTATGTTTTTTATATGTAAAGTAAATGTGGATTATAACAAGTTATAAAAACAAATTAGTTGTTGAGATAAAAAAATTTATTAGTTACCTTAGTAAAAAGACCAGAAAGATTCAAAATCAACTTTGGCAGAAGATAAGATAATAGAGATCTTGTTGGTCTATAAATATATATGTTTGTTTAATATTTCAGTTAAGTATATGTTTTAAGAAACACTTCAAAATTAACTTGATTCTGATAATCTTTTTGAATTCTTTCACTTGAAAAAAATTACTTTATTTGAAATACGCTTTAGTATCTTCAAAAACTGTTTAAATTATTTCAAAAGTTACACATTTTTTACAAATTAATTATCTTTTTAAGAATATGCAATCAAAAATTAGTCAATAACCAAAAAAGTATAACCAATTAGTAGTAAGCCATAAATGTAGCTTTCACTTATAAAATAAATAAGGTAAGTTTACAACTGTTAAAAAAGAATTAATTAATTAGGAACGATGTTTAAAAAATTAAAACAAATACTTTGAATTTTTATTGAGTTTATGTAGAATTTTTTTTAGTACAGTGCTTCCTCGCTTATCTGACCATGTTTGGCAAGCTATGTAATTATGTAATTATGGTCGGGTAAGAAAATAACATTGTTTTCTTTTATAATCTACATCTTTTATATTATGCAATGCATACAAAAAACGCACACTAAGTTTTCCAGTATTTTATTTTTTATCTTGTTTTCAATTTTTTAACGAAACAAACAATTAAAACAGACAAAAAATGAATGAAACTTAACTTTGATTAAGTTTGAAACTAATTTAAAAAAAAACTGCACTGTAACAAACATCAAATCTCTTTATGAAAAAAGAAAAAATAGAGGTTATTATAGATATTATAACAAATTTAGACACATTATTCTCTGCCATTTAGTAAACTTTTAGCTTGTTTTTAGTTAAATTAGTTTTTTTCTTTGCTTTTTTATCATTTTTTTAAAACAAGTATATTGACTGTTTTAAAAATATATGTCTTACTTATCGAAATCATAAAATCTCGCAATTGAATAATAAAAAACATTTTTATTTACTGAGAGCGTAAACCATGAATTATAAAATTAACTTAAAAAATATTAGAACTACGACGTAGTTATAAGTTGCTTGCTTAGTTTAAGGAACTAAATTAGAGTTATATTTGTCGTAAAACTTTGATTTTAACTAAGTTAAATAAATCTACTTCTCGACTAAAACCGGCCGAATTAGCGAGGAGCTAGATAAACGAGGAGCTGGATAAGCGACAAATCACTGTATACTCTTTTCAAATACTATTGTATACAACTAAGCTAAGGAATATAATATTAAAGTTTAACCTTGATACTAAATAAGTCATAATATTTAAATTAGAAACCTATCTATTATAACAAGCTTTCATAAATGTTAGTATATATTCTTTAGCTTAGTTGTATACAGTAGTAGACGAAAAATGTGTACTAAAATATTTTCTACTGAACTTCAATAAGAACGAAAAGTATCTATCGTTATTTTTTGTATAAAATTTATTTAGGAATGTTGTTTTTTGTCATATTATACTTACAAAAAAGTTCATTTTTAAGAAATTATTTTATGTAATTAAAAAGTAAGTTAGCTTTTTTTTTTTGTTAGAATTTTTAAAACTTATAGTTGTAGAAATGCCTACGGTTGGTTGATTAGCAGTTTAAATGTTTTAAATGTTCTTGTATAAGAACATTGTATTAAAAGTGACAGGTATCTTAAAACATACAGTATAGTGTAGACATTTTTTACCTTCAAGAATCGTAGTTGTGGAAAGGGGCTCAGTGCAAATTTAACTAATAGTCTTACAGTTATGCAAAAAAATATTTAAAAATAACATTGTTAAATATATAGTTTCTAAATAACTATGTCAAAAACATTTTTGCAACAAACATTTTGTCGTATAACATTTAAAAGCTGTTTTGTTTTATATAGACAATACAAAACAGAAATTATCAATAAGATATAATTGTTGTTTAGTTTAATTTTAAATTTTGTGTATCGAATATTGTACATTATATTAGCTCTGCTTTAAAAATATAAAGCTAAAAAAATGTTAAGAGTCAATAAAAAATTACAACAGAGAACTATTACGAACTGGAAAATTTAAAAAAGCAGTGCTGTAAAATAGCGAAGTCAAAAGAAAATATCGATAAAGAGTTTAAAGAACATAAACAAGACAGTTTTAAGTTACCAGACGGTAAAGTAAGAATTTTCAAAAGACTTTAAAAATCTATATAAACAATAAGCAACTAACTTAGTTACGAAAATTTGTAAGTAATTATAGTATTTAAATTATCTTGACTCACTTTAAATACTTGATATATGTTGTTTATTAAACAAAAAAAAAGCGCTCAAAATAACTGGTTCTAGGACCTGGCGTACGAAAAAACCTTTCGGTCATCGAGTTGTACACCACATGGATACAGTTTAATGTCTTGTCTAGAACAGATAGATATATAATTTAATATTTTTTGATTCAAGGTTTACTTTACGTTTTAAGTTTTCATCCAAATAAATAAGGCTTCTGTAAACTTTATATTATAAGCAACTAAATATAATCCCAGCCGTTTAAAATTCTTTTCAAAATAAGTTTCATTTAATTCGAAGCCATTTAACAAAAGTTTAAATTTAAGTTTTAAGAATTAATAATAGTCAGCAAGTTTTCAATTGCTTATCTTGCAATGGTTCTCAAACTGTTTATTGATGAAGAAGTATAGATAAATATTTAAAAAATTACAAAAGATCAATCATATATTTAGTTAAATAAAATTAGTTATCAAAGTTTACTGCATTTATGTTTTAGTGCTTTTGATATTAAAAAATATATTTAAACGCATTTTAGATTTATGAAAAAATTAGAGTTTAGACTAAAATTTTATACAGTATACTGCTGTTTATTAAATACTTCTAATTCCCCCGAAAATTTATTAGATACAGAAAAATTGTTTCGTTACACTACTGTGTACGTACAGTACAAGTGCACACTTTAAAAAAATCACTTCTATTTAAAAATTTTCTTCATGTGTTTGATTTTTTGTTGCATTTAACGATGCATCCAAAAATTTTCTAAGCTTGCATGACAAATTAATTTTATGAATAAATTCTATCAAGAAGAAAATTTAACAAACTAACTTAGCTAGATTTTTTTTAAGAAATAAAAATTTTACTCGGTTTTAAAAGTATAGTTAAATTTTACCGAAGGTTATATGCTTGAACAAAAAAGCTTACACAGTAACTGAAGTTTTGTTCGAGTCGAGTACAAAGTCAAAACATGATACTGGTATAAATGATTGTTTAAAGATGATATGTGAAAAAGTGTCTAATTTCCCAAAAGTTTGCGATAATATCATTATAAGCGGTGGAACGTCGCTACTAAAAGGTCATTTTAGCTAAAAGTTTAACTTTATTGTTTTATTGTCTAAAACCTTAAGAATATTACTATAAAAATTAAAATATTTTTTTAGTTGATACCAGTGGCGTAGCGTGGTATTTTGGTCAGGGGGTGCGCAAATTTTTTTCTCAAAAAATCCCTTAAATTAAAACTTTTGGGCCGCAATTTTTTCGGGGTCAATTTTCTCAGAAATTTAAGAAATTACTAAAAATCTATTTCCTTCATTTTTCAAGCAATCTTCTTCAAATTTTAGAAAATGTTCCTTACATTACAAGAAAAAAATGTACTTATGAATTTAGATAATTAAAATAAATAAAAATTTTATATGAAAAATTTAAAAATACAGTCTTTTTTTTTTTCAAAAATAAAAAAATTACTACAATTTTTTAAATTCACAAGTAATGTTTTTTTGTTATTGTATAAAGATTAAACTGTTTAAGTTTGAAGAAGATTGCTTGAAAAAAGTATTAGTAGATAGATTTCAAACAAACTAGCCTTTTTTCGCTGTTTTAGTTTTCCCTTCCCATAGGGAACCTATTATGCGGCCCGATTTTGACGGTTCATATCTAAAAAAAAAATTCGAATTTTTTAAAACAACAAAAAGTATCTTAAAGCTTTAAAAAAATCTATAAAATAAGATCAACTTCTAAAAAACATGGCTTACCCCCCCTATGGCCTTAAACTACAAATAAATAGTCAACTAAGTACAACAATTAATACATCAAAACATTTTTCTCTGTGCAATTTCTAAATAATGTCCAATATCTATTTTATATCAGCAAAAAAGAATTGTATTAAACTTAAAATAAGTCATACTTTTAGTTTGTTGCAGCTTTCAATATACTATCTCTATCTTTTATATAAAAATGTTAAAATTTCAATATTAAAATTAAAAGTTTTGAATCTAAAGAGCTAGTTTTTTTTTTTTTAACTTCTACATTTTTGGCTATATTACAATATAAAACTGTAAAGTATATCTTAACAAATGAAGAAAATCTGAAATATAAACAAAAATTAAAAATTTATACCACTTGAACTGCAGTCTTGAGTAATAGCAATATTTGGTGTTGGTCTGCTATTTTTCAATTCAAGTTTTTGAGATTCAGATAATTTTCCTATCTGACATATTTTTAGACTTGCAACATTCCATACAATACTACTTTGCATATTTTTTTTAAATAATAATCTAAAAATTAATGAAAACAGATTTTTACTTTTTATTTAGTTTTATAAAACAAATTTTCAAAAAACAACCAACTTTGAAGCTATCAGGATTGCCTTGCCACTCTTTGAGTCAAAATAACTATCCTGAGTTAGTTTAAAAATATCATGTGTCATCACAGGCATTTTAAATTATTTTAAAGATATTTTTTATTGTTTTTAAACTAATAGAAACTAGGCAGTTAAAAAAAGCTTTTAAAACAACTTAATCTACCCTGAGTTAACAAAAAAAAAAAAAATATATCCTTAGTCAGCCTGAGCTTAAAAATACTTAATTTTATAAAAAATTAAAAAAGTTATCCTAGTTTTAACTGAGTCATACTAAAGTTTTCCAAAACTTCATAGAATCTTGAGTTATCCTGAGTGTGTGGAAAGATTTTACTAAATGTTTCTGATACAAAACAAAAAAATTAAAAAATAAATTTTTGAAGGTCAACCTTTTCAATGCTTTTAAAAATTCACAAAAAATATAGCTTTTCACTTATCTTGATATCAGTTTTTCTATGATCTTTAGGGAATAGCATTTTTTAAATACTACAAACAGTGGGTAGAAAGAAATTTTTTTAAATACCATTTAAACTTGATTTAAAATTAAATAAATTTCAATTTAAAATTAATCAAATAAGTCTTTAAGACTAAATATTGATTGTAAAAAATCTGTTTTACAAGTTACTATAATATTATTCATGATGTGACTGAATAAATTTTAAAATAACTTGCTACAAAAATTGATTAACTTTTTAACTTTATGGCTGATAGAATAGCAAGTTTGATTTGTTTGTTATCTTAATAAAAAAAGAAACTACTTTTAATAAAAATTTTAAGTTTAGGGTAATTTAAAGAATAATTTTTGTACAGTGAGATTAAAACTGCATTCACAGTATGAACTGTTTATTTTTTATTTGTTTTATTTTTTTTTTTGTTTTTTATCTTTTAAATTATGTTGTTAATTTTTTTTGTTCTTAATATAAATTTATTTTTATTTTATTAGCAGTTATTAATTGCTATTTTTGCTACTATTTGTTTATTCTTGAATCATTATCACTATAAAACAGGTTTAGTTTTATGGTTTGCTAACAAAATGTTAGCATTTGTCCTTATAGAAAATTCTCTCATAAGGTTATACTACTGCGGTGCACTAACTGGTTGCGTACTGTTTGAGTGTAAATTCTTATGAAGTTAATGAAGTTATAAAATTTTTCCTTATGGAGTTTTGCATCAACATTGGTGCACATTTGAAATCACGGACCGAATCAGTATACTGGGTAATTTCCCTAACTTGTCACTAATTAGTATTGAAATTTCGTTTCACTTTTCAAATACTAGAAAAACTTAGTTGAAAAACGGCAAATTAATCAGAAAAAATAAACAATAAAGAATTAAGATATTACATTTTTTTTTACTTCTTTTTTTTTTTTTGGGTGGCACGCATGCGCCAGCGTCCCTCCCCACGCTACGCCCCTGGTTGATACCAATCAAAAGTTACAAAAGACTTAAGATTAGTCAAAAAATTTACTAGGCAAATTAGGTTTTGTTAAATTTTAGTTTTACTTTTTAACAGATATATTTTATCTACTGATTTTGTTTTATTTAACTAAAGTTGTTTAATTATCAAATATATTATGTTTTTTTAACTATGTTTTTAGAAGATTAACTTTTAAAAGGTTTTCCGGAAAGAATTAATAACGAGCTTCATAAAATTTTACAAAATCAAACATTCAAGATAAATGCTTGCGACGGAAGATGCTATAATGTGTTTACCGGTGCTTCAGTTTTGTCATCTCTAAACTATTTTAATGAATTTCAACTAAAACGAGAAATTTATAATGAGTTAGGACCTGAAAGATCCGTTTTAAAATTGCACCCAATTATAGAATCCTGGCTCGATGATACATAGAACGTGTGAACGTAAGGACCCTTGGTGAAGTCGCTGTCAAAAAGCCGGCAATCTTTTTTTACATTTCGCTTTTAAATCATTAAACATAAATAAATGATTCTTTTTTTGGAGTTAAAGTATGTTTTAAATTCTTAAGTTATATCACTTACAATTAACTATCCTGAATACTTTTTGAAATTCTAATTTTGTCTATTTTACATAACTTTTATGCATAATATTTGAAGTTAAAAATATATTTTAACAAAAGTTATTGATCCAACTGTTTAAAATAAAGATATTTGCATTTTCTTTTGTTGAAATTTCTCACATGTAAAGGAAAATAAAACCTTATCTAAGAATACTTAATCATAGCTTCTAATTTTTTAAACTATGATAGAATATTTTCCTTACATCAATTTTAAGTAGTCTTAATTAATCTCTCCGAGTCACATAACCAAAAATATCAAGTAAAAGTAATTAAATTAAGAATCAATATAATTGCGCAAGTGACTGCAAATATGATTTGAATGGGGGAAATTGCCGTTCGGAGAACATTTTTTACAAGGCAACAAATAACTTTGACCTTGAGAAAAAATTCAACATCGGCTTATGCTCAGCTCAGTTCAGATTCGGATATGCAACCATAAAAAAAATTTAAAGGTGGTATCTATAAAAACGAGACTTAGCAGATGGTAATGACCCTGTCCGTAGGCTGTGCTTGAAAAAATCAACTGCCGTTATATATGCGTTGAAAAAAGAGGGTTACTTAAACAAGAGTACGAATTCATGTTGTATTGTCGACAAATGAAAAAGCTCCTCTTTAAATTCAATAAATTTTAAAATATTTAATGTTTTGGTCACTTATTTGTAGTTTTGTGATTTTTAGTTGTATGTTTAAAAGGAAGTTCATTTTTTGCACTGAAATCTTTTCTCTACAAAATTTCATAATTACGTCACAATTTTTTTTTTTGATTTTTGTGTAACTTTTGTATTAATGTTAAGCACAGTGCAATTAAGTTCGAGCTACAGCTGAGGATTACAAACAATTGTATTGCCTGTATAAAACATATTTACTGTAATTTTTGAATTCAAATATTCGCAATAAAGTATTTAAGAGCCCTTTAGGTAAAGCTGTTGAAAGTAATTTAGTTAATCTAGTAATATTATTATATATTTCTTTTTATAAGAGATGTATAATAATTTTACTAAATTATACACTTATCAAATTAAGTTTAGTTGTAACAAATATAGCTTTAACTTTTAGTTTACATTTTTTACATTTATTTATGTTTAAAATTATCTGTCTTTGATGACATAAAAAAATAGGTATATTTATCTCATTTCTTTTGATTGTACAATTGACTCAAAATTTTACAGTTAAAATTTTTGAATTGAGTTTTAAAATTTAGGATAAATAGAAAATATACTGTCACTTACTTAGATGTAATATTCACATACTATAACTTTTCCAAAAAGATTGTCTAATAACTACATTAACAGGTGTTAATAATTAAGGTAAACGCTCATAAAATTTTAAGTATTCGTTTACCTATAGTTTTTTTCTACAAAAGAAAGATTAATCGAAATAAGGTATGAATACTCTAATGTTACAAGCAAAAGGAAGCAAGTTCTACAAAAATCCGTGAAAATTAAACTAATTTCAAATACGAAAACTTTATAAAACACTGCTGTTTATTATAATGTCTCGGTCAAGAACTTATAAATACTGTTTTGCATAACAACATTGTAACAATTTCTTACTGAGGTATATCAAAATCACTTTAAAATAAGGGTTAAGCAAACCTGGCAATTTTTAAATGATGTTTTTTTTCATATTTAAGAGTTATACTTTTTTATTCAAGAAATATCAGATTCTAAGTATAGATCAATTATTACTACTTTTAGTGTTTAGGACGGTGGATCCACTTAGTGCTATTCATATAATTTATCTTTATTTTATTTAGAAGTCAGTTTTAATAATTTTTTTTATCTAATTGGTTTTTTCCAGACAATTAAAAGAACAGTATGTTGTTACGTGAATAACATCAGGATGTTCAAGGAGCAATTTCTGTTACAAATTTTATAGTAGTTCAAGGTTTTTTTAACAAAAACAATTTTTAGTTACATGGTTTTTAAAAAACCCAATCTTAAAAACTATACTGAGTTGAATCAAAAAGCTTTAGGAACAATTTAAGAATTTATTTTATACCAAAATGTTTTACAAAAGTTTATAAACTAAATTGCATTTTGACAAATTAATAATGTAGCTCACTATAACACAAAATATGTTCGAAGATATACCATGGAAACAAAAAAAAATTAATACAAATTGGTTTAGTTATGTTTTAAAAATAAAAATAAATAAACTAAAATTTGTAATTGAACAAAAATGTTCTTAACCAACAAAATAGCAGAATTTTATCTTTTTTCAATAGGGCCTTACTAAAAAAAATATCTTAAAATTTAATTTAATTAAAATCATTAAATATGTATACGTTGGCCGTTGTTTTTTAAAAGATTAAAACAGTCCCAAAAGTTTCGTCCCAAAGATAATGAAGAAAATATGAAAATTTTAATTTAAAATAAATATAAAAATTGCATTTTTAAAAATACATACTTAATCATCGTTTACACAAAATGCTGATTGTTTACTGAACAAAAAAAAAAGCGCTCAAATATTTGGTCCAAGGACCTGGTGTACGAAAAAAACCTTTCGGTTATCGAGTCATACACCAGGATACAGTTTAAAGTCATGTCCAGGACTTATAGTATACAAAAAAATAACTAAATAAAGAATTTAAAAGAAATAAAAAGTTCAGAATAAGACTACTATTATGTACTTTTTAGCCAGTATTTATTTCGGCCATCATCAACAAAGTTGAGATGTTGATGATGGCCGAAATAAATACTGGCTAAAACTGATCAAACGAGCGCAGACTATAATCTCATGATAAGCTGACAATGTCTGAGACGTTGGGCTGTGAATGATTTAGCTGTGTCATTTTTTCAACTTTACCCACAAACGGTCGCTTCAGTGCTTTTTACTTAACCCCGCTTGTTTAAGATCACAATAGCGGTTTCTCGCGGCTATTCCTGCCTCATGAGTCATAATAAGGACGAAACCGCTCGTAGGATTGTCTCGGATGCTGTTGTTGTTGGTCTTGCGGTAAAGTTCATTGATTATTATGTACTTAAAAGGAAATATACCGTTGTTGTAAATACTAAGATCAACAGGTTAATTAGATACGAGCGTGAACTTGGCTTGAATGGATTTTTTTGTAATTTTTCTTTTTAACCAAACTTTAAAACCAATTTTGTTAATGCTAACTTGGAACTTTATTTTTTATTCTAAAGAACATTCTTTTGCTTAACTTTTCACAATAATTTTCATCGAATTGGGGTTTTACTTTTGTAGTGGGGCCCCTTTAAAAATTTAATGTTTTTTTTTGTATTTTCTCACTTTGCAACGTTTTTCTCCAATTTTTTATTTTATTATTAACATACTTATTAAATTGAGTTTTAAGACGTCTTATTTTTTTTTTCTCAAAAAACTATTTTTCTATAACATATGCTTAAATAAATTTTTCAGAAAAGATCAAAATTTGCACGGTTTTGGTTTTTTTTACATGGTTTTATAGCAAAAGTAATTTTTTTTTTTTGAAAAGCTTTATTTTTAACAGACTTATATAGTTTAGTTTTATAACGTTATTATATTTTTTCCCAGCTTATTGTTATTTTTCAAATACATGACCCATACAAGTTTTACCTAAGTTTTTTGTTTACGTAATTTGAGGTATTTTTTGATCAAATACTAAGAATTTAGGTAAAACTTGAATGGGTCATATATTTGAAAAATAATAATAAGTTGGGAAAAAATATAATAACGTTATAAAACTAAATTATATAATTCTGTTAAAAATAAAACTTATTAAAAAAATAATTTACTTTTGCTATAAAACCATGTAAAAAAAGAACCAAAACTGTGCAAATGTGATAAATAGGAAGTTTCGTCGATATTTAACATTGCGATAGTTTGATATACAAAGAAATGTTATAAAACTTAACGGAATTGAAAAGGTAATTTCTAGTCCATTTGGAACCTGAAACTTTACAGGATTCCTCTTCAGAGGTTCTATTTTTGTGATTTATTTTTATTTTAAAATTTTATCGAGTTTTTATTTTATATAATTGTAACTTAAATCTTCATACTTGAACGCAATATTAACGCTAGCTAGCCTAGTAAAAACTGTCTTACAAATTATTTTTATAATTTAAAAATTATAACTTATTTTTATTTTAAACTTATATTTTTATATTATACAAAAAAATTATAGTTTAAAACTTGATTACTTATTAAATTTGATGGAATGTTTTGAGCTTGCATCATTGTTCATTAAAGCGTTTATGAGAAAACTCTCAAAGTCATGTGATTTACTGATGCAACATGATTACAGTTAAGATAAGGAGGAAATAAAGTGCAGACAATTAATTACTGATGTAATGTTGCATAAAGTTAAGAACGTTGCTATATAAACCAGCCATAGAAAGTGGTTTGAGATAGCCACAGCTTGCTGCAGTAAACATGTTATTTTTGTTGAATAGTCATTTAATTGTTTTCTGTCTTATTTAAAGTATGTTTTTAACAGTGTTTTTTTTTTATTGTTCATTATTTAAAAACTAAGCATTTTAATATTATTTTGTTTTATACTTTATTAAGTATTTTCCCTTTAGATAGATTCTTGTGTATTGTTTTGACTAAAATTAAAGTAGTTTGTAAAGTATGATGTTCTTTATGTATTTTTTAGTGTTAGCAATAGTTATTTAGTACAACATGTTCATTCATTGTTAAGCTTACTTTTATATAGAGGCCCTAAGTATTATTGAATATAAACTTAGTAAAAGTAAAGCTTATTATATAAGTAACCTACGTCCATAGGTTGCAATGGATACCATACAAATGCTGGTGAAATTAAGGATACCAGGCACCAAATAAATTATTATAGCTATTACGATAATAGGCTTTCCAGAGTTCCTGATGGAAATAAAGATATTTACCCGAAAAATAATTATAACAACAAAACAACTTGATGTAATCTAAGTCAAAAAAATATAGTGAAATAATTATTGAACTATAGTTTAAAGTTCTTCTACTGTTGTTTCAAAAAAGTTCAATTAAAGTTATTAATTTTAGTTAAATTTACAGCGTGATAGGTAGTAAAATGAGAGTTTCAAAAATTAGAGAAATCTTAAAAGAAATAAACAAGCTATTTCAGGCAGCTCATCAGTGTAATTTTTTTTTAATCTTAGAAAAAGACACAACTAAAGCTTATGATGTTTTGTTTGACAAGCTTGGTTTGTCTACATTTTATAAAAACAAAACACAAAAAAAGAGATGCCCAGTTGAAAATTCGAAGGGTTTTTGAAAAAATACCGAGGTAAGTTTTTAAATCTGAATCTATATATTCAAAAAAAATAATTATTATCTGTTTTTATTCAATTATCTTTCAATAGGTAGCTGATGAGCCCCCTGCTAAAAAAGAAGTTATATGCTTTGAACAGCAGTCTGAAGAAACCGGACAATCAAGTTCTGAAATTGAGGATAAGAACTTATCAAGTATAAAGGTTAAATTTTGCTAGTTTATATAAAACTTTCTTGTTTTGAAAATACTAAGTTTTAAATACTTTATGACACGTTTAATTAATTTCACGGCTAAGCACAACTTATCTGGAAAGTTATTATTACTTTTAAAGAAAATTTATTTACTAAAAAATCAAACATTGTTGAAAAAATGTATGTTAATCAGGTATAATTGATTTTCTTATAAAACAATACAAAAATTTTTTAACTTTATACATAAATTTATTTTGAAAACTCATTTTCTTTTAAGCCTGAGAACAACTTGTCCAAAAAAATGCGTGTTGATAGTAAAGAAGATGAATTCATTAAAAAATTAAAAACTGTTGAAACTATTTTCAGTAATCAGGTATAATAACTTTCCTTAACAAACAATTTTTGAATTTTTAATGTTTATTCATAACCGTTTTTTAAAACTCAATTTAATTTTTAAGCCTGAGAACAACTTGTCCAAAAAAATGAATGTTGATAGTAAAGAGAATGATTTCATTGAAAAATCGAAAACTGTTGAAAATATCTTTCGTGAACAGGTATAATTACTTTTCTTAACAAACAATTTTTCAATTTTTAATGTTTAGTCTTTTTTTTTTAATAAATCAAATTTATTTTTAAGCCTGAGAACAACTTGTCCAAAAAAATGAATGTTGATAGTAAAGAAAATAATTTCATTGAAAAATCGAAAACTGTTGAAAATATCTTTAGTGAACAGGTATATTTACTTTTCTTAAGTAACAATTTTTTAATTCTTAAAATTTATTCGTAACCGTTTTTTAAAATACAATTTAATTTTTAAGCCTGAGAACAACTTGTCCAAAAAAATGAATGTTGATAGTAAAGAGAATAATTTCATTGTAAAATCAAAAACTGTTGAAAATATTTTCAGTGATCAGGTATAATTACTTTTCTTAACAAACAATTTTTCAATTTTTAATAATTAGTCATATTTTTTTTTTAATAAATCAAACTTATTTTTAAGCCTGAGAACAACTTGTCCAAAAAAATTAATGTTGATAGTAAAGAGAATGATTTCATTGAAAAATCGAAAAGTGTTGAAAATATCTTTCGTGAACAGGTATAATTACTTTTCTTAACAAACAATTTTTCAATTTTTAATGTTTAGTCTTTTTTTTAATAAATCAAATTTATTTTAAGCCTGAGAACAACTTGTGCAAAAAATGAAAGTTGATAGTAAAGAAAATGATTTCATTGAAAAATCGAAAACTGTTGAAAATATCTTTAGTGAACAGGTATATTTACTTTTCTTAAGTAACAATTTTTCAATTCTTAAAGTTTATTCGTAACCGTTTTTTAAAACACAATTTAATTTTTAAGCCTGAGAACAACTTGTCCAAAAACATTAATGTTGATAGTAAAGAAAATAATTTCATTGAAAAATCGAAAACTGTTGAAAATATCTTTAGTGAACAGGTATAATTACTTTTCTTAACAAACAATTTTTCAATTCTTAAAGTTTATTCGTAACCGTTTTTTAAAACACAATTTAATTTTTAAGCCTGAGAACAACTTGTTCAAAAAAATGAATGTTGATAGTAAAGAGAATAATTTCATTGAAAAATCAAAAACTGTTGAAAATATTTTCAGTGATCAGGTATAATTACTTTTCTTAACAAACAATTTTTCAATTTTTAATGTTTAGTCATACTTTTTTTTTAATAAATCAAACTTATTTTTAAACCTGAGAACAACTTGTCCAAAAAAATTAATGTTGATAGTAAAGAGAATGATTTCATTGAAAAATCGAAAACTGTTGAAAATATCTTTCGTGAACAGGTATAATTACTTTTCTTAACAAACAATTTTTCAATTTTTAATGTTTAGTCTTTTTTTTTTAATAAATCAAATTTATTTTTAAGCCTGAGAACAACTTGTCCAAAAAATGAATGTTGATAGTAAAGAAAATAATTTCATTGAAAAATCAAAAACTGTTGAAAATATCTTTAGTGAACAGGTATAATTACTTTTCTTAACAAACAATTTTTCAATTTTTAATGTTTAGTCATTTTTTTTTTTAATAAATCAAATTTATTTTTAAGCCTGAGAATATCTTGTCCAGAATAAATTATGTCGATGATAAAGAAAGTGATTTTATTGAAAAGGCACAAACTGTTGACAATATATTTGGTAAAGAGGTAAAATATATTAATTAAAAAAGATTATAGTTAAGTGTAAACTTTTTTAAAACTAATTATATACAAGGAAACCTTTGTTGACGATATTACAAAAAAAAAAAATTCTGATGAAGATAAAGATGCAGAAGAAAAGAAGACAGAAATTGTTTGTTGTTTATTTTTTTATATAACACTTCCTTTTCAGCATAGGAATTTGTGATAAGTAACCTTTAATCTATTTTTTTACAGGAATCGGAGTATCTGAACTTACCAATTTTAAATAAGAAACTAGAATATGAAGTAGATCAGAAAGGTATAGAAAATATACATGATGTTCAAAGAAAAACATTAGTGTACGATTTTCAGAACCGCCTTAAAAACTTTATTCTGAAGAAAAACAAACAATGCTGCTTAGTAACGTACAGTACTCTAAGAAAAAAAGTTTTAAAATGAAAAACTCGCCTTTGTTTAGAGTTTAGAGCAAATTTGGTAATAATCTTTTAAAAAGAGGTAAAAAAAAATAAAAAATAAGAACCGCTGATTTTGAGTATCTGTTTTAGATTCAATGTGAGAACTGCTTCAAATGGTTTCATGCCGTAAATTGTTTGAATCTATCGGAAGAGGATAACAAGTTTTATAAGCGAGAAGATAATTGTTATTATTGCACACGCTCTGAATACATTTAACAAATTTAACATGAGTTCAAGTACTAAAAAACTTTCAATTATACCTTTGTTTTTTTTATTAATGTTTCGTTAAACAGTCGGTTAAACTTTTTCTTGTATAAAAAACCAAAAGTTAAGATGTTAAAACAATTGTTGAGTAGTCTTAATCTTCAATTATTGTAATAAAAACTCATTAAAGTTCTACCAACATTTTGTTATAATTTAAACGAAAACTTTTACTAGACTTTATGCTACATTACATCAGTAATTTCTTGTGTACACTTAATTTTCTCCTTATTTTAACTGTGATCATCTTGCATCAGTAAACCATATGACTTTGAGAGCTTTCCCTTTGACGCTTGACTGAACAATAATGTTAGCTCAAAACTTTCCATCAAATTTTATAAATAATCAAATTTTAAATTATAATTTTTTGTATAATTAATTAATATAAGTTTAAAATAAAAATTAATCAAAAAAGTAGAACCTCTGAAGAGGAATCCAGTAAAGTTTCAGGATTCCAAATGGACTAGAAGTTACCTTTTTAATTCCGAAAAGCTTCATAAAATTGTTTTTACTAGGCTAGCTAGCGTTAATATTGCGTTCAAGTATGAAGATTTAAATTATAATTATATAAAAAAGTTTTTGATAAAATAAAAAAATAAATATAAATCACAAAAAAAAGAACCTCTGAAGATGAATCCTGTAAAATTTCAGGATTCCAAATGGACTAGAAGTTACCTTTTCAATTCAAAAGCTTCATAAAATAGTTTTTACTAGGCTAGCTAGCGTTAATATTGCCTTTAAGTATGAAGACTTAAAATTATAATTATATAAAAAAAATTTCGACAAAATAAAAAAATAAAATAAATCACAAAAAATAGAACCTCTGAAGAGGAATCCTGTAAAGTTTTAGGATTCCAAATGGACTAGAAGTTACCTTTTGAATTCCAAAAGCTTCATAAAATAGTTTTTACTAGGCTAGCTAGCGTTAATATTGCCTTTAAGTATGAAAACTTAAAATTATAACTATATAAAAATGTTTTCAACAATAAAATAAATTAAAAAAATAGAAACTCTAAAGAGGAATCCTGTAAAGTTTTAGGATTCCAAATAGACTAGAAATTACCTTTTTAATTCCGAATAGCTTCATAAAATTGTTTTTACTAGGCTAGCTAGCGTTAATATTGCGTTCAAGTATGTAGATTTAAATTATAATTATATAAAAAAAATTTCAACAAAATTTAAAATTAAAAACAAATCACAAAAATAGAAACTCTGAAGAGGAATCCTGTAAAGTTTCAGGATTCCAAATGGACTAAAAATTACCTTTTTAATTCCGTAAAGCTTCATAAAATAGTTTTTACTAGGCTAGCTAGCGTTAATATTGCGTTCAAGTATGTAGATTTAAATTATAATTATATAAAAAAGTTTTCGATAGAATTTTAAAATAGAAACAAATCACAAAAATAGAACCTCCTCTGAAGAGGAATCCTGTAAAGTTTCAGGATTCCAATTGGATTAGAAGTTACCTTTTCAATTCCGTAAAGTTTTATAACATTTCTTTGTATATCCAAATATCGCAATGTTAAATATCGACGAAACTTCCTATTCATGCAAATGTGGAACTTTTCTGAAAAATTTATTTAAGCGTAAGTTATAAAAAAAAGTTTATTTGAAGAACAACAATTAATAACGTCTTAAAACTTAATTTTGTAACCATAATGATAATAAAAAAAAAAAAAAAAATATTTATAGAGAAAAACGTTGCAAAGTTAAAAAATGCAAAAAAACAATACATTTTAAAGGGGCCCCACTACAAAAGTATAACCCCAATTCAATGAAAATTATTGTGAAAAGTTAAGCAAAAGAAAGTTCTTTAGAATAAAAAAAAAGTTCCAAGTTAGCATGAAACAAATTTAAAATAATTGGTATTAAAGTTTGGTTCAAAAAAAAATACAAAAAAAGCCTTGCAAACCAAGTTAACGCTCGTTAATTAGATTTGTTTTTGAGTTATTTTTTTTACAATTTGTGTAAAAAGATAAAACTTGCCAACTAAATCTCAAAACATAAAATCATTTTAAGTTTCTAAATGGGTAGGTGTCAAGAATGCACAAAAAGACAATTTTGCTTAAAGGCACTTTTGCACGAATGGTCACTTTTACACGAATACATTTTTGCACGGGTTAAAACTTTTTTTTTACTTTCACTGTTGCCCCTAACCCTTACTCTAGGCCGGTATTTTTTTTTAACCATTTTTATTCCAAACCCTTACCCTTGGTCGGTTTTTGATTTATCGTATTTGTATTTTATATATATGTTTTTTTTATATTATCACTGTTGCCTCTCAAACACTTTTCTTGGTAGATAACTTTATTATTAATTTTTTTATTTATAGTTATTTATTTTACTTTGTGCAAAACTGTCACTCGTGAAAAGGTGACTCTTCGTGCAAAATTGTTTTCATGCAAAAGATTCTTCGTGCATTGTTTACCATAACCCATTTAAAATGTTGTAGTTTTTAACTAGTAAAACTTATTTAAACATTTTTTTTTAGTTTTTCAATGAAAGTGTTTTATTAATAAGACAATTAACAGACAAATATAGTTATTTAAACCTTCTATTTAATTCGAAGTATATATTATCCGAAAGTATTTGTTAAGTTTTATATATATATATATATCTTAATATATCTTATAAAAAAATAAGTGCTTGATTAATTCGTGTAGCTTGATTTTATTTAGTTTTAAGAGTTTTGAGTTAACCTAGACTCAATTTAATGTTTTTTTTTTTTTGTATTAAAAGTTGTTTAATTCTAAGTTTAGGTAACAAAATCAACTTACACTATATAATTAAACTTTTGCAAACATATGTACTTTTATTTTCTTTAGCGCAATTTTTAAAGTAATGTTTTATAGATATAAAAAAATGTATTATTAGATAGTTAATTAATTTTTTTTTAATTTGGATGTACTTAGTATTTTTGTAAATACCTAACTCTCTTAAAAAGTTTAATGACTTTTAAACTATACTTCGAATTGGTCTTACTTCTTACATGTATTATGAATAAAGCCACAATAGCAACTTATTTTAAATCGATACAGGCGGTAAGTACAATACTATCAAGTAGTAGATATCAACAAAGTTTACGTTTCTACGGTAAAAAAATGTTTTTACCCTATTGTAGTTATCATTTTTATATTTTTGAATATCTCTTGGACACTAACCTAAAACTTGGTACCCAAATTCCTGAAGCTGGATAGGCAAGTCTTAAATCTTTCAGTTACAAAACTTCTTTAAAAGCATTATACTGTGTGAAAGTACAGAACTAGCATTCTATTAATATACATCTTTAAAATACAAAATGTATTTAAAAAAATTAATTATTTTAAAATTTCTTGTGATATGTACTAATTTTTTTTTAACAACCTGAAAATAATAATAAAACCAATATCAAAAACACATAATTTTTAAATAATTATTTAAATAAAAAGAATCACTTTTTTTTTTACTTATATAGAAGACTATTTACTTATTAAAAAAAATTACCAAGCATACAGTTCAAAAAAATATTTTGAATTTTTTTACAAATGCTATGTAAATTATAAGCTACCCACTCAAATATATTTTACTATTTAATAGTAATATAAAGAACTTGCAAAAAAATTGTATATATAATAAAGTCTCTTTTGATAAGCTTGTTGAGTCAAACAACATACTGTTATAATCATTGGAAACAACATTAAGCAAAATTTAAAAGGTTGCTCTATAAAATACTGAAAAAAAATAGTTGTATAAAATCAGGTCCCTGCTCACTTTTCTGCTTGTTAGTTTTATTATAATATTTGTTTTTTTTTTACCATTTTTAGTTCTCATTTTTATTATTCTTTAGAAATTGATTACTTTATTTAAACTTTAAATAAATAAAAATTTTCAGTAAAATAAAGTTAGTTTAATTGAAATATCAAAATTAAAGAAAAAGTAAAAATGTCACTATAATAATTTGGTAGTCAATATTATGTTTAAAATTGAAATAATATATGGTCAGTTTTTAGTGAACTGTAAGACTTAAAAAGATTTGAAAAGAAGGTATTCAAAACAAAAATATTGACATGGTAACAATTTTATTTGTAAAAACCTTAATGTTTTTATGATATTGTTTATTATGCAATGTTGGACTCAAACATCAAAACCAAAGCCACTTTTAAATAAGACAAACAATGAGAAAAAAACATTTATGTTTATTAAAAAAAAAAAGCTAAATTAAAATTATTAATTAAATACTTTTTGAGATAAATTGTGAAATTTGAACAATTTTTCACATAAAAATAATTAAATCTAGATTTTTCATAGACTTGTTTATCATTAAACACATTTGAAGTAGCATTTAAGAATTTTTTTAATTGAAATTTATTTATTACAAAAAAGGGACAAAAAACATTTACTCAATAACTTAAATTAAAAATTTGATTTTTTTTTATAGATAAAAAATCAACAGAAATCATTGTCAAAAGTCTAAAAAAGCCATAGCTTGGACTATTGTGTGCTGTGAGACAACCTTAAGTTGTTGTTAAAGAAAGAGAAAAAGTATATTTTTTCAATAAAAATATAACTAAAATACTCCCAATTCATAACAAACCAACAAAATTATTTATAATAATATTTAAATTCCTTCAGGGCTGCGCACACACACAGGCTAGATAGAAGTTTTTGAAATTCTTAGGCTAGTTATTAGTTATTTTTTAAATAAGTTTAAGTTGCTTCAGTTTTAGATACTTTTATATTTTATACTTAACTAGTATTCTACCACTTAATTTTTTAACTTTACAGTACGGATTTTTATTTTCAGGTAAAACTTTCTGCTGTGCAATTATTAAGTATAAAAAGGGAATTTTTATAAACTTTTATTAACATTAAGTGTAAAAGGTTAAAATTACAGCCATGCTTTATTGATTAGAAAAATAATATAAAAAAGCCAATAGCACTAATTCTCAATATCTTTAAAATTTTGTGCACTGTTAAAAGTGTTTTTAAAGATTTAGTTGTAATTATACTTAAATGACATTTTATAACTTGTAAAAAACATTAAAAAGCGTACAAAACTGATTTTATACTTAATGCACACTGGGTTAGAAACAAATGCACAAGGTGCTATAATTTTTTAAAGCTTTTGAAATAAACTCTGGCTGATTAGGGTAAGTTTTTATAGTTATTTCTTATAACTAGTTTTTTTTGCCTTATAGAGCGGTGGTCATTTTATTTTTGGTTTAGTTTTAAAAACTTTCTGTTGACTAGAACAAGAATACCAAAATGTGATCCTATCAAATTTTTTCATAGGTATTGCAAAGATTATATTCTCTAAACCTCTTGTATTACTTTAATGTGCAAAAAACTATTGTATTACATTTATCAAATCGTTTTTAAGTAGTCAACATCAATGTACAAACTTGCAACAAAGCTGATTAAACTTTAGCCTAAAAGTTTTTGCTGGCAGGTATTTTGATATATCTGAGCATGAATTCAACAATTTATTTTTATTAAGAACTACTAGCTTTAAGTATGGTCTAAATGGCCACTCAAAACAAATATTTAATATTTAATGTATGGTTCAAAACCTTTGATGTACTGTTTATAGAGTTGTTGTACAAGTAGTATCTTTATTAAGACAAAACAACTAGGTAAAAGCTTTGCTTTGAAGGACCTTAAATTTTTCCTTGACTAGGTCTGTCATTCAAATTACTTTATCTTATTTGGTACTTTCTAACTAACAAAAATTTTGATGAGAAACATAATATTAAAGTTTTAAAAAAGTTCTGTTAAAAATTAAAGTCGTAACTTTACATTCAATTAGCATACACACATTTAAAAAGTTTATTAAAGTTATTATAATTCTGAAAACATAATTAAGATCACTATTTTAGAAACTAAGGTAGACATCATCAAAAAAATACTTTTGTTTTTACCTTTATAACTATGTCCAGGGTTGCCACTCGGTCAGGAAAAGTCAGGAAATCAGGAAAAATTTAAAAAAATGACAAAAGTCAGGAAAAAATGGGGGGTTTTGAAAAAAAGTCAGGAAAAGTCAGGAAGTTTGATAAAATTTAAAAAAAAAGTCAGATTTTGTCAGTTTAAATTTACAAAATTTCTTGTTTTCAAAAGCTTTCAAATGGTAAAAATTAATTAAAAGTCCTTTAAAGTCAGAAAAAGATTCCAAAATTTTCCTAGAAATTTACAAAAATATTTAATTTTGTTTCCAATGCCTTCACCTAGTATAAATTAGTAAAATATCCTTTATAAAACTGCAAAAATTTTCTATTGAACAAGTATCCTACTTGAACAAGAAGATTTTGTAAGCTTTTTAGTATTAATGATCTGTAGCAAGGACACTTACATAGTGAAACTGTGATATATACACAAAAGTTTATCTAGCATAATTTTAGAATCAAAATGTTTTTTGTTTAAATAATTGAGTTCTTTATAACTAAGCAGTTAGTTTGGTATTTTATGTAACAAATTAATGTGTATATTTTACCTCTTTATACTTTTTTCAAAGTTATTTAAATTTATAAATTAAGTTATAAGAGAAGTATATGCCAAAATTAATTTTACTTATTGTTTGTATTTTTTGTAGAGTAACTTAAGTTTTTAAAGTAAATAAGAGTATATTTATTTGTTACAAAATTTATATTAAATGATAAAAGGAAAAATTTTATACAACAGATATATAGTTTACTTTTTTATGTCTTTTTTTGACAGTTACTTAAGTATATTCATTTTAAATTGGTTTTAATTAAAGTATTTTATATTGAATAGTTTGGGTAGTATTTTATTAAACTAAGTGAACAATTTATATAAGTAAAACTGATTTTGAAAATTCAGGAAATTTTGGTAAAAAGTCAGGAAATTTTTCTCAGCTTGATCAGTGGCAACCATGTATGTCATTAAGGCCATAGAGAGGGGTAAAACTTTGATCACAACTTGATCTTAATCTCTTAACTAAAGTTCGATTTGTTTTTTACAGATTTTAAAAATTCAAAATAATTTTTGAGATATAGCCAGTCAAAACTGGAGATCACAATAGGTTCCTTATAAAAGGAGAAAACTAAATTGGTGAATAACTAGTTATCACTAAAAATCTATCTCCTATGTTTTTTAAGATAATTACATCAAACTTTCAGAAGATGTTCCTTGAAATATTTATAAATTCTGTCGCAAAAAAAACAAAAAACAAACAGTTTGTACTTATACAGCTATAGTACTTTCCAATTTTGACCAGCTATATCTTGAAAATTGTTTTAAAATTTTAAAATCTGTAAAAATCAACTTCAAGCTTAGTTAAAACTCAACAAAATAAGATCAAATTGTAAGAAAAGTTTACCCCCCTATGGCCTTTATATATTTTTGAGACTAAATATCATTGTCACTTGTTTACAGTTGTCAGTTGTACTATTTTTTTAAAGTAATAAATTACACTGTAATATAATATTTAATAATATCCTATTAGCACTTTATATATGGCTGCAATGCAAAAAAAAAGCATAAGTTCAAAACTAATTTTGTTAGTGTAGTTTTTACACCTGCAGACTTTGCTTATAGTTGAATGTTTTCTTTAAAAGTTTAACCTTATGCTTTGTTACTGCTCATTAACATTATCTTAATAGTATTAGTTTTTACCAAATAGTTTACTTATTAATTAAGATACCAAGCTTCTTTAAGTTTTAACAAATATATACAACTACTAGTGATGTTAAATCTATTTTGTTTAGTGTACAAAATATAATTACTAATATGTAAAGCTGTATATAGCTTCTTTATATTTTATAGAAAAACACTACATCCTAAAAACTTAACATAGATAAAAATTGATTAAAAACATTTTAATTTAAGATTTTAGATAATTTCAAATGAAAATGACTGGTGGGAAAAAGGGAAGTGAGCAAATCAATGTTGTTGTGCGATGCCGGTAAGTAAAGAAATATTTTTTAAAATATAGTATAATTTAAGTTGGTCTATAAAGAAGTTATGTTTACATGTTACCTAATACACTTTTAATATTTTTTTTGTTTTTTAGTAGCCTTTTATACCTTTGTTTATATTATTTAAAAATATCTGCTAACTGATATATATATAGCCCTGAAAAAAAGTAATTTTTCAACCTAATGTATAAATAACAATACACCAAAGTACTAATATTAAAGTTAATCTTTTGTAGCTTGGTTGAAGTATAAAATTTTTATATAGTACTATATTTTATGTATTAAAACTATTTGATATTTGTAATGTGTTTTTTACTTGTAAGTAATTTACAGCCCAATGACCTTATCTGAAAAAAGTCGAACAAGGAAAGTGATAGAATGCAACCATCCAAAGCAAAATGAATTATCAGTAACTACTGGCTCATCATCCAGTGGGCTTGGTTCAGTCAGGCACAGTAAAACATATAACTTTGACAAGGTTTGTATTATTATTATTTTTTAATTCTAAATGAACTTTTACCCTTTTATAATGCATTGTTTTTTTTTCAAGTTTTACTAATGCTGATTTCACTATGCTTTGATAATTTGAAACCTAAACTGTTCTATATAAAAAAGTGTATTGACAATATTTTTTTTTAAGAAGTGTTTAGCTTCTTAGGTTTGAAAATCATAATCTTATATTATATATGTTTAATATGTGTATAAATTTAAATTCATGATGTACTGCAGATGCAAAAAATATTTTGTAAATGTAAAAAATATGCAAATAGGCTAAAAAAGTGAAACAAATAACTAATGCTTTAAAGTTTTCGTGAATTAAATATTGTAAAAATGAACATTCTCTGAAGTTTTTCTGAACATGTTTTATAAGAATAAATAAAACTATTTTATTAGAAGGAGTTACATTCGTTTCAGTGCTTATAAAATAGCATTTTTCGTTCATTTTTGCACAGTTTAAATAATTGTATTGGTCATAAAACATATACGATTTTTAATAAAAATAGGACAAAAAAGCAATCATAAGGAACTAGTAATTTCTTACTATCAAATAACAGTCTGATTCTGAATTTTTACTACAATTTTAGTTTTAATATTTGAAAATTTTATATTTTTAGCTAAAAAGTCATGGCAGACTGCATATTTTTGCATTGCATCTGCAGTTTTCCGTCCCTGTTTTTTTTTTTTTTTTAATTGACTAAAAGTTTTTTTTTAATTAAAATAAATATTAAATAACTTTGCTATGCTTCTTTCTTGTCGTTGATCCATTTTAATGTTTTACTTTGTTGTTTTTAAAGTTTAATATCTAAATTGTAAATAATTTATATGTTTTTTACTAGTTTTGTTTGTGTGTTTTTTAATCAAAAAGGAATAATTTTATTTAAGTAGAGTTTAAATTAAAAGTTTAATACTATTCTTTGATATTTCTGCTATAATTACATTTATCAATGTTAATTGTTAGTAGTTATAAAAAGAAAGATGCATCTTTATGTCTTTTGTTAAATTCGTAAAAAGTTCATATTTGATTTAATTTTAAAAAGATTTAGTGTGTAAATTTATGTTTTTTAACTTTGTTTTTAACATCGTAATATTATGGTAATAGATATTTTTAAAATGTATATTTTAGAAATTTATGTTTTTATTTGTCTTACCTAAGCATGCTGTTTACTATATTAAATAAAAATTTTATTTTTTTTGTGTCTGTAAACATTTTTAATTTAAAAGTCTTAAGTCAATACTTAATTGCAATTCTATAGAAAAATTCTAAAAAATTGAATATGTTTTGTGATTTCTAACTGTAGTATATATATATATATATAGTTGTACAAATAAATCATATGTGTGTGACTGATTTTTTTTGAATTTATTAGTTTTGTTAAAAAATCATCTTTTTTGTAGCTTACATTAGAACTAATTATTACTGTTTTTAATTTATCTTCTTTAAGTATTCATATAGTGGTATTTATTAACCCAGAATATTTTTAATCAATTTAATTTCATTAATACTGTTTTTTGTCACTGTTGATTTCTATCATAAAATTATTACTTTTTTCTTAACAAAACATGTATAAAAGTTATTTAATTAAATAACTACCTTTATTTTAGTATATTTTTATTTATCAATGAAATATATTATAAACTTATTAAATTTTAGTAGTTACATTATGATTTTACTAGGTACAGGCTTGCCACAAAACCTGGAATCATGGAAAAGCCTGGAATTTGAAAATTTTGGGTAAAAATACCTGGAATTTTGACTAGCATTTAAACAATTTTACGTGTTAAGTAGTAAACTTTTAATTTAACATAAAAAATCTATCATGTGGATAAAAAAAATTTGTCATCATCGAAATTTTTTATTAAAAAACACATTTATACAACTTAATTTACTTTTTAACCTTAAACTTAACTTTATACTATAAATAGACCCAAAAACGTGTACTTTCAAAAATTTTTATTAAAAAACACATTTATACAACTTAATTTACTTTTTAACCTTAAACTTAACTTTATACTATAAATAGACCCAAAAACGTGTACTTTCAAAAACCAGTGGCAACCCTGTAGCAATAAAGTCTTGTATTTTGTAAGAGCTTTTTGTTATAATTGTTAAACCTTATAATATTTTTTGATTTTTAAACTTTAATTTTTTAAAGTGTAAGCTACTTTTACTCATATGTTCGATTTAAAGCAGGTTATTTATTTTGTTTATTTATAGGTTTTTGGAGAAAAATCAAAACAAATAGATGTATATAATGACTTGGTAGCAGGTCAATTAAATGATGTTTTATCTGGATATAACTGCACAGTTTTAGCGTTAGTTGATGTAGTAAAATTAATATTTTAGCTTAACTAATTCAAAATATTATTATTATTATTCAAATTAGTACTTTGTTACTTTTGTAACTAATTATTAAAAATTTTTAAATGTTAAATTTATAAAAAATTCTGATTCATTTAAAAAAATTAATACATGATTAAAACTCATTATAAAAATTTCCTAAAACTAACTATTTAAAAGTATTAGCTTCAATTTTTGTAAATAGATTGTTATGATAAAGATAATTAAACACGAAGTGAGTCATATGTTTCATGTTGAAGTATATAATTAAACTAACTTATCTGTGATATTATATTAGTTATTTATATGATTCAGGGTTGCATATAAATCTTGAATCTTAAAAAATGATGGGATCTAGAAACTTAGACCTTGATATACCTAGAAACTTATATTTCGATACATTCAAAACTTTTTTTTTTTTGAAAATTTATTGATAACTCTGGAATATATACTTAAGGGCATAAGTAGTGCGGTCCACCTCGTTTATTTACAAGTTGAACTTATTTTAGGTTGTTTTATCTTAGCTACAGAATTGCCAAAAAAAAAATGGAAATACCTAGAATTGACAATTTAGATAACAAAAATAAAAACCTGAAATTTTGAAAAAAAAAAGGAAAAACTTCAAATGTTGAATAAAAATCATTAAAAGACTTGGAAAAACCTGAAATTTTGAAATAAAAATTTACATGTAAAGTTATGAAATTTTAGTTAGATACCAAAAAGCTATCAAACACAAATTTTAACTTAAAAATGCATTTAAAGTAGCATTAGAGTATTTCATACTTAAGTTTAAACTATTAAAAATATCTTTAGTATCTTGAATTTAATTTTATACTAAATAGGGATAAAAATTTGTTCCTATAAAATCTAGAATACGTTAAGAAAACCCAGAATAAATTAAAAAACAGTGATGATGTTTTAAAAAAAAAACTACTCATTAAAATTTGTAGAGTTTTTATAAGTTATTTTTAGTAATTGTTTTCTGACCAGACCAACATAAATTGCTGCTTAATTTTTGATTTAGTTATTCAGAATTATGAATTAAACTCTTTTTTGTTAGCAAAGTAATCAAGATAACAAAATTTTTGTTACATATTTATTAGGTATGGACAAACGGGTACAGGTAAAACTTTCACGATGGAAGGAGAACAATCTCAAGATACAAATTACAAGTGGGACGAAGATCCAAAGTCTGGTATCATCCCCCGCGCACTCAGCCATTTATTTGATCTTCTCACTAACGTAAGTACTGTATCTCGAGTAACTTCAGTTTGTATATTTTTATTTTTGTTTGTTTCTTAAAGATTTACTGTAATTAGAAAATATGTTTTAGTGAAATAAATTGTTATCAACTATTTACCTTCTATAATAAGCATGTTTGAATGTATTTATGCGTGAGTTTATTAAATTTAATTGATATATTAAAGCCCGATTTATCAAACTGTTGTAGATGGATGTTGAGTTTAGTGTGAGAATTTCGCTACTAGAAATTTACAATGAAGAAATATATGATTTACTTTCTCCATCTAGTGATCTGCCAAAACTAAGAATATTTGATGACGCTTCTAGAAAAGTTTGCTGATGTTTTTATTTTATTAAGAAAGCATTTATTTTTTAACCAATTTCTTATATACTGTTTTGAATAATATTTTTGACACCAACTTGTTATAAAAGTAGCAGCTGTAGATTATTGTTCTATTCCAAATTTAAACTGTGTATTTGTATGTATGTAATATTTTCTATTTAATAATCAATGTAAAAATACTAATAAATTATTGAGATCAATTTAAGTTAATAATATACTGATTGTTAAATATAGATATATTAAGAAAGCAGTATATTATTAATCTAAATTTTCTTAATATTTCAATGAAACATATAGTTAGCATTTTATTTATTAAAGTTTTTTAAGTTTACTTAGTTCCTTGTCAAACAATCAATTATTTTTAAATTTGATAATTTTCATATAGATTTTAAGTTATTAAGATAAATTTTATAGATCTAAAAACCATAAAATATATATAAAATTTAGAAACTTGTATCTTAGTAAAGCAAATTAGTATGATAGTAAGGAAGAAAAAATCAATGTAAAAATAAGTGAAACTTAATAAGGTAAGTTGTGTCCCTTTTCTATAAATCAGTCTATTTATAATATGAAATATAGTGTTGTTTGAAACTTCGTAAATACGTTAATAAATCTGACAGACCAATTTAAATTAACTTTAATTTGTTATACAGAGAATAACGATGATTATAAAACTAAGATTTTACCTGGATTTATGGTACGTTCCTGTTAACACATATTTTACTAAATGTTGGCTACAATGTTTAGTATTCCGAAAATAAAGACATCACCTATAATGATAAACCAAAAGTCAACTACTTAACTTTTTGACAAACACAAAAGTAGCAAAAAAAAAACAGTAAAACTACTAATTAAGTTAATTAGTGAAGTTTAAGAATACAATTTGAAATATCATACATTCATCATCTTATAGAATATAAAAATTAAAAGAGTTTAAAAACTTAGTACAGACTGGATTTTTAGAACAAAAACATAACTTACCATTTCTTAGATTTACCTATTTACAGCTTGTTTATACTTTTCAATACTTATCTGCTTACTAATATTTAAATTTTTTTCAACTAACTTACACTAAATACATATATTAATTTATTCATTGATAATAAATAATTAAGAATTAAGTAATATATCATTAAAATAGTTTAATGTTTTTGTTTAGACAGGAACTAAAGATTAATACATGGTGTTATTTTATATTTAGCTAGTGGTATAATGTTAATAAACAGAATCTTAAATATAAAAATTAAAAAAAAATATTTTGAGCAATTAATTCAAATTATTTTTTTCTTAAAACTAAAGGGAAGTGTTGTAGTGAGCAATTTAACTGAGCTGTGCATCAGAGAAAAAGAACAAGTATATGAAATACTGCAAAGAGGCAGCAATAAGCGTCGAACCGCAGCTACAAATATGAACGAGTTTTCTAGCAGGTTATAAATTAAAAAAATTGTAATATAAGTGTCGTAAATAATTACTGGTTAATTTATATATCTACTCAAAAGTTTTATTTTTTAGATCTCACAGCGTATTTTCAGTTACTGTTCACACAAAAGACACAACTCAAAATAATATGGAGTCAGAAGAACTTGTAAAAATTGGAAAACTCAACCTTGTAAGTTTGTTGTCATTTTAATTGTGATTTACTTGGTTATTTTTATACCAAATTTTTATATAAATTTATAGTAATTTTTTAATAAAAATGCTATTAGTTCTTTATCTTATTTTAACAATAATACTGATTTTTAGTTCAAAAAATTGATAATCTTTAAACTCTTTGTGTTAACTTCAGGTTTGCCACACACTCAGGAAACTTTTGAAATTTTTGAAAATCTCACGATAGGCTGATTTTTTTACGTAGGATTACTCGGAACAGCAAAGTTTTTTACAAAAATCTCAAGATAGTTTTAAGACTTCTGATAAATTCAGGCCTGTTTTTTTCTAGATTTTGAATGAGATTTAGTTGATATAGTCTCAGTGTTTTTTATTTTACAACCAATTTTGTTAAATAACTTGATTTTTATTGATGTTGAGAAGTTAAAAAAAAGTATTTATGATTTTTAAAAACTCAAGATGACTCAGGACAGTTTAAGGTCACTCAGGACTACTTTAAATGTATATTTAATTACTGTCGAAGTATAGATTTTACTATTAAAACTAATAGAATTTAAATGAAGGTTTGTATGTTTATTCATAATAGTTTAAATAATTAGCCAATTTAAAAAAATTATTAAGAGTTGGACAAAATATACAGGGTTGCCACTTTACCTGGAAAAACCTGGAATTTGACAATTTAGGCTAAAAAAACCTGGAATTTTTGATCAAAAAACCTGGAATTTTTTATAATTTTAACATTTTCAGTTGTAAAATTTTGATTTGACACAAAAAATCTATCATATGATTAAGATTTTTTGTTATCATCAAAAAAATTTTTTATTAAAAAAACACATTTAAAGTAACTTTGCAGTATCTTTTCAATATTTTTATACTAATTAACACAGTTTGTTAAATAGAAATTAACTTAAAACTAAAAATAGACCCAAAAATGTGTACTTTTGAAAACCTGGAAGAAATTTGGAAAACCTGGAAAAAAAATTGAAAAAACGAGTGGCAACCCTGAATATAGATCTATAACAAAGTTTTTGAAATACTGTTTATCGAGATTTAGTACAAAGTTGTTATAGATAATTTAATAACACGGGTTAGCCTACAGTTTATTAATTTTAGTAATGAATACACACAAACAACAGGTGGATTTAGCAGGTAGTGAAAACATAGGAAGAAGTGGTGCTGTCGACAAGAGAGCAAGGGAAGCAGGAAATATCAACACATCTCTACTGACATTAGGAAGATGCATCACTGCCCTTGTTGATAAAGCACCTCATGTTCCTTACAGGTTATATTTTTAAAGTTTTTTATTTAGTTATTGGTTATTATAAAAGATATTTATTTACAAGTTCTTTTGATTTCAATTTTAAATTGTTTATTGTTTAAAAACTTTTCGTATATTTTAAAAAAGATATTATTAATTAAACCTATGAATGATATCGAGATTAGAATTTTTACATTGTGTTGCTAATTATTAAATCTTAGCATTGTTTGTTGTTTTTGTACACATTTTGACATAACTTAAAAATATATAGTATAAGATTTTTTTTTTACTTAATACTTTTTTTTTCAACTATAGTAAGCTAAAGTTTATATACACTTTTTGACAGAGAAAGTAAGTTAACTCGTCTTTTGCAAGATTCACTTGGAGGAACAACTAAAACTTCAATTATTGCCACAATTTCACCTGGGCAAAACAACTTAGAGGAATCTCTCAGTACTCTTGATTATGCGTTCAGAAGCAAGTCCATTCATAACAGACCAAAAGTTAATCAAAAACTCACCAAAAAAGCACTTATTCAGGTAATTAAGATTTTTCTTTAAAAAGCTTTATTAACTTCTATTGCCTGAAAACTAGAAAATGTTATAAATTTTAATTGGTTTTAAATAATCAAAAAAATACAATAACTTACTTAGGAATACGACAAAGAGATCAACAAATTGCGTCGTGATTTAGAAGCTGCCAGAGAAAAAAGTGGAGTTTATTTGCCTCATGAAAAATATCAGTTAGTTTGTTTTTTACTAGTTTTGTATGTCTTAAAAAGAAGAAATAATTGTTACAACAATCGACGTCATTGAAAAAAAAAATTATTATCGGATTTCTGTATATTTGTAGTAGTATGCTTTAATTAACTATCTATACTTAAGACTAAAATATTAAATACTGTTTGTTTTACATTATTCTTTACACATGATTCAAAAACAAAAATTAATAATGTTTGGTTAAAATCTAGAGCTATTACTGAAGTAAAATCCTAGATATTGAATTTTAGACTTTTTTAAATATTCATTTAATGGATTTTAAAGAATTTTGTACGTTTTACTATTTAAATAACAATGAACAAAACAAATTTTTAAGAGAAATGGTACAAAGTATTGAAGCAAATGAATTGACAATGAAAGCTCGGTTGGAAGAACTTGAAACTTATAAGGAGATGTTTCAAACCAAAGAAAGTGAGCTTCAACAAAAATCGAAAGAATTAACTGACGTTTTTAACGTACGTGGTTTCTAATATTTAACAAAAAAATAAATTTAAAAAAACATTAATTTTTCTAAATTGTATTTATTTAGCTATTTATTAACTTAATTAAAAAGTGTTTCTACTTCAAAGTATTATTTTTAGAAAAGTAATTTTTTTTTATAAATGGTTGGTCATCTCTCATATAATTTAATATTTTGCGTTTTTTACATATTATTTAATTAATCTATGTGTGTTTTATTTGTTAATACAAAAATACAGGACCTTGAAAAGTACAGAAGTAGAGTGAAAGAAATGCGAAGCAAAAACAAAACTCTTGCAAAGTACAGCACTGATGTATATCAACAAGCTAGTCAGGTTTTTTTTTGTATTATCATTTTTCCTTTTGTTAAAATACTTTGTTTTTTTTTTTCATAAAGTTTTGGGTAGTTTTATTGTAGTTCGGTCAAATATTTTGTCCCCATAGTTAGGTTTGTACACTATATGATAAAGCTTTTTTTTTACTTCTGAATGTGAGTACAAAAGTGAACTTAAGTATATATTTTTGCGTTTTTTTATTATTATCTTTAATGTTGTTGGAAATTTTGAATAATAGTTGTTTAGATGATTTAAAATTTATGATATTCAAAAAAACCTGTTGTTAGCTTATATTGATAAGTCTCTCAATAATTAATTTTGGTTATTTTTTAAAATTTCGTCGAGAGTCTTTCAATGACTGACTTACTTATAAATCACCACAATTTGATTTTTTAATCAAAGTAAAGTTATTGTCGTTTTGTATGATATTTTATCTAAAAACATCTTTGTACAACTTTTCCTTAAATCTTAAATTTAGTACATACTACCTTTGTTAAGCTTATTTTAAGATTTTAATGTAAACTGTTTTTTTTTTGTGAATTTTAGTGGATTTTGAAAACTTAAAAATTGTACTGTTAAAATGTTTTCTTTTTGTTAAAAAAGAGTCCAACTTACATATTTCTGCTCCATGCCAACAATAAAATAAAACAAATATTAGTTTATTTTAACAAAAGTAATATATTTTACAATATTAGGTTAAATAGTTTTTAATCATAACTAAAAGTTTTATATTTAGTAAAATGTTTATCCATTATAGTAACAAATACTTATAGAAGAATATTTAACTTTATAAAATTGTCCATTTAAGTTGATTTTCGTAGGTTGATAATTAGTTTCACTATTTCAATTTTTTATATAAGGAAACGATGTCTATGTTTAAGATAATAATTATGTATGTATATGTATAATTGTAACTTGTCGTAAAAATAGTCTTGAAGTTCTTATGTTTTATATAATACATTATAAGCTAAGTCTATGTTGTTTTGATTTGAATTTAATTTTTAATAATAAATCTCTGTAAACACATTTTTTTCGTTTTGCACACATTGTAATAATATTTCCTTAATTTTATACAGGTACTAGTAGAATAAATAACCAATGAAGTTTTATTTTAATCACAGTATCCCAAAGTGAGCCATTTTAGAAACTTAGGAGGTTATAAGCTGCAAAGGGAGGGCTGTGACTAGTAAAAAGGGCCATAGGCCAAAATTTTAAACTTATACTAGATATTCTAGAGCTGATGATGAACAGCAAAAAAAAAGGACTTAGGCGTATTTAAGAATAGTTTTTTTGAGAAATTTTATTGGAGGGAACCATCAGACATGTTAAAAAGCTCTGCTTTGTTTACTCAAGCGTGAAATTACTAACTTAAAACAAACCAAAAATAAAACACTTCATTGCTGAATTACCATAGTAACTTTTAGCATTTTAACATCTCTGGGAACCATTGCTTCTTTAATTTATTCAAATGGGGCGTTATGAAAGAAAGTTTGGGAAACCCTAATTTAAATTAGCATAGAAAGTTATGCAGTGGTATATACAATAAATATAGTAATAAAACTTGACTAATTCACAATGAAAAATAAAGAGATAATATTTTCTTAAGCATTTATGATTAAAAAACAAAATAATTATAAGGACAAAAATGGACTTTTTATATTACAAATTAAACAGAGCTAAGTCACATTCAAGTTATTTTGCCTAGCGAGTTCTGGATTGGTCAAGTAGGTAACTGTGTCTTCCATCTTAATTTTTTATTTGCGCACTGCTGGACAGTTTAAAACATCGAGAAATCAAAATTATTTATCATTATAAAAAAAATTACACGTCTAGGAATATGTTTTTTAATCATTATCTATAAATTACGTATAGTTTGTCCAATATAGATCCTGTCACAGGAGCAGTTTAGTTTGTAAGAAAAAAACTGTTGTCATAATGCGATGTTGGAACCTTTACGTCAAGACTTACAGCAGACTTAGATAACAAAGATGATTCTAGTTTTTGATGCATAGTAAACAGATTCTGTGGTTGATGTTATTTTCTTTTAAGTAAAAAATTTTGCTAGTGTATGGTAACTTTGAAACCATACACTAGCAATTTTGCCAATCCAAATGGCTTGTTTTATTTCAAGACAAACTTTTTATTTAAAAGTTAGTTACTATATTAATAGTATTGCTTCTACTAGAAACTGCAATTTAGACCTTAACATATGTGAAATTTAGTGAAATATAGTAATTGTTAAGGTATTTTATATACTTAGGAGTAATAGGCCTAGTTTCAGTTTATACAACTGATAACGTTTTAATAGACTTTATAGACCTACTTTTGATAAAACTTTATTTGTTGCAGTTAAATGAAACTGTGTCTGAAGTTAGACAAGATATCAGTAAAGTACACGAAAAAGTTGAAAGAGTGACAAACGTAAATGAATCTAATATAAGCAACGTAAAAAAAATGATTTTAAGGTAAGCTTGTTTTTACTGCAATATCGTGGTTTTGATTTCCTTTAATTGATTTCAAAAACTATTATTTTTTTAAGAACAAAATTATATGAATTAAAATAAGTGTTTTGAATACAATTGTTCTATAATAAGGTTTATTACTTAACCAATTTCGCCGCAAAGCCGATTTTAATTATGGTCGTTTCTAATGTACGATAACATTCACAGACTCTGTTGAGTTGTTCGTATTCCAGGGGCAGCGAAACGTCGTCAGTCTAATAAAGTGCACAAAAAACAGTTATATTTTGTTTTCTGACGGGCTTTGCTTGTTTAAATTTCTAGAATTTAATAGTTTATAAAGCTATATCTATATGTTCTAAAATATAGTTTGTTTACTTAATTTTTTGATAAAAGTTAACTTTATTTTGTCATACAATTTTGAAAATAATAATTAAACTTTATTAAAGGTTAAGCACTGACATAAAAGATTCTCAAAATCAGTCCGTTGAAATAATAGAACTAATTCAGGACAAAACTAAATCAAACATTCAGGGATATGGTTTGACACTTTGAAATTTTTTTTTATATAAATTTTGATTATTAATATAAAACTATAATATAGAATGCAAGTGTTTTATCGTGTAGTTAAAAATGTAAAACTAAAAGTTAGTAAAAGTAAACCTTTTTTTAAAATAAAACAGAGATATTATTTTTTACATGTAATTTTTGACAATGTCATTCGTAATATTGAAAATACAAATAAAAATCAAAGTCATTCATTTTCATTTTGTATTGAAGTTTTTTTTTATTATAGATAATCTAAAATCATCAACTAATGACTGCAAAGAAGATGTTGAAAATTTGAATGTAAAGCTTGAAGTTATTTCGTCTAAATTAAAAGTAAGACTTTCACAATTTTTTTTAACTTTTATCTGTTTCTCGATTATTAATTTTTATAAAAGCAATAAGCACTAGACTGCATCGCACAACAATCAGCATCAATTCACGCGACATTATATGACCTGTTTCGTAATTATTAGTATTCAACAGGCCAACATAGTCGCGAAAATCTGATGTTTAAGTCTAACCATGCGAGCTAAAAGTACATTAGCACTGAAGAATCCACTTGTATTACAGTCGAAAGTAAAATTAAATCCTAGAGAAATAATATTTAAACAATGTTTATTAAAAAAATTTATTGAATACTTTTAATTTTTTCAAATTGTTTTGGTAAAGTTGTATTTATAAAACAAGAGATGTTTCTGACTATAAATAATTTAGTTAACTTTAGTTGTCAATTTTTAAACTTTACCGGAAAATTCAGGGTGACTCATATTAGTATGAAGTTTCTCAAGCTGATTTTCTGTTTAAAAAAGTGGAGTCTCTGATCATACTGTTGTCTTTCTGATTTCAAATTTAATAAATACTTTTTACAAAATTACTTTCTCTTAGATTGTAAATCTAACAAGAAACTGTCAACCATATACGTTTTTCAAATACAAATTTTAAATGTCTTTTCTGCGAAGTAAACATGTTTTAAAATATATTTGAGCTCACAAAATTGATGCTGTAATCCTCTGATAAAACACTGTGTTGGTCAGAAAATGTCTTTGGTTCGTGATTACTTGAGAAACTTAGACGAATAAGTTTAATAGAAGAAGAAGTGATTTAAGCTGTCTGTGCATGCAGAGAGACTAGACACTAATAAGGCTTCAGTTTCTTGTTACTAGAGCTCATATTTTACACAAAGAGCTAACCTACCAGTAGTAGTTCTTCTAAATAAGTTGCTCTCTTAGTACTTAGGGAAAAATATTTAAAGCAAATATAACAATTATTTGTTTTTTAGAATTAAGTAATTTATATACAACTGCAAGTTCAGCACTCTGTTCAGTTTAAGACTCAAAATAAAAAAGCAATAAAAAACCCACTTATATAAACAAAGCACAAATTGAAGGTCACTGGTATGTAATGGCGTTATTAAACTGCTTTCTCATTTCAATAACTCACTCTGAAACCAGTGTTCATAATCTTGTATCGTTCACTTAAAGAATATAAAACGGTTTAGTGACCAATAATGATTTGATAGCATATAAGTGACTCTAATTTTATAAGTTTAAAATAAAGATGAAAATCAAATTTATAGCGGAAATTTGTATTAAAAAGAGTATTTAATTTTAAACGATATTATTTATTTTTTTTTTTCGTCATTATTTGCGTCTTCAAAGTTTCGTAAACGGATATAAGTTATTATTAAAATAATAAATAAGTCTGTATGTAAGAAAAGAGAAATGTACTTTGCTTTCTATTAAAAATAGACAACGTTTTGAAAGCAGTGGAATTGGGCAGTCAGGTGGTGCGATAAGCGGTACCAATTGAAGGTTCTATTAGGTCTGAACGTTTTATAAGTTTAAAATGTAGTCCGTTCGTTCTTAAGGTTTAACTATGTGCTAAAAGTTTATTAAACTATTTATTTTTGTTCATTTAGGTTGTAGTTTTAGTATTGTGTGATGTAGTGATCATTTATCTTTGTGTTCTTAGTTTGTAAATGAAAATAAGTTTATTTCGACTTCTATGATTTTCCGGATGTTTCTATCCACTCTTACCCATAAGAAACCTCTTTATTGCGACAATTGCTTAACATTCGAAGTTTTGTAGACTATCACAATCTATGATAATTAAGTTGCTGGAATAATACTCTTCATCTACCATTAAAACAAATCTAATGAAATTAAAACAAAAGCTACTAAAAACTCTTGAAAATCAAAGAAAAAGCAACAATTAAAACGAACACATCTCCACTCTTGAATCGCTACAGCCGCTAACTGTTTTTTTATACTAGGCAAAATTCCAGAATGAATTACAATGTTAAGAACTCTTTTTAGAAACTTTTTATGTTGATAGAATCCATTGTTTTTGTCTTGTTAGTTTTTGGTAAAAATTTAAACGATTTATTTAAATATTTTTAGGAGAACAACGCATTCACCAGTGAAATTAATAATCAAAATGGTGAATGCTACAATTCAATACAAGACAAACTTGACCAAATGGAGGTATCTAAGTTGAAATTTGTTATTTTTTTATTTATTAATATCAATAGCAGTGTTCGGTTTAACAACTAAGCTTAAAAAAAATTAAAACTTATACAGCATAAAACTTTAACATATATTTTTTGAATTAATATAATAAGTTAGTATGTGCATTTAAAAATTCTGAATTTTAAATTGTTTCAATTATTTTTTTAGTATAATTTAGCAGTTCTATACTAATAGCTTATAATTTATAAAGAATTTTTTTTTAATTTATTGAAGCTTTCATAATTTGTTTGTAATATATTGAAATTTAATTTTACCTATTTTATTTATAGAAATCAGTGAGTGGAATGAATTGGTCTAATAAAATAGAAGCTGACCTCAATATAAACTCAAAAAATAATTGTAATTTATTGAAAGAACAACAAGAAATCGGCTTGCAAACAAACAAGCTGGTTAGAGAAACTATATATGTATAGGAATTTTTTAAATAGATACAAGTTTTCAAATGCATAGATAAGGTTTTTACTAATGTAAATCAAATTAAAAGGTATAGGTTTATTGTATTTTTGTTTGATAATTTTATCTTTTTCAGGTTGAGGATATAAAACAAAAATGTGAGATTAACGGTCAAAAATTATCTGGACTAACTCAGTCAAACATTACAAAGTATGAAAACTTGTGCATTATTGAAAAAGTAAGTATTTTCTATATGATATAAAAGTGAAATTGTGATACAAGTCAACTATAAATTTTAACTTATCTTCATAAATTGTTTCTAAAATGAACCTTTTTTTAACGTATTTTTACCATTTTTAATGGACCAGGTATTGATGCCTAGGTCCAGCGTTGTACAATAAACAAATTATTATTACAACTATAACAAACTGTAAAAATTAATTAATTTAACAGTTTGTTTTAAAAGATAATATTTTGAGTTTGTAAAGAATTTAAAAAAGTATATTTCTCAATTCTTTTACAACCTTGTTAAAAAAACCCAAGTTATATTTTAGAATTCCAAAACTTTTGTAGTGCACTAACCACAATGCTAAACTAGCGTTTTATTTTTATTGCGGTACGTTTAAATTTATGTTTGTTTTTATTAATAAAAAATTCCAGGAACACGCGAATATCGAAGAAGAGTTCAAAGCATCGCAACGAACAGACATGAGCAATATGTTTGATAAGTTTACCGCTAAAATTCAGCAAGAAAAGGAAGTAATGCAGCAGATGATTGCAGCAAAAGAAGAAGAATTTAAAACAATAATTGAGCAAATGAAGTGTCAGATGCAGGACAGCATGAATAACATGAATGAGTTCGTCAAAACAATGAAAGGCTCAGCAATTGAGACGCAAAAAAGCACCTTTAAAATTATTGATGATAAAAAGTCGCAACTTCGTTCAACTGCTTCACAATGTATTACATTTTTGAAAGAAAATAATCAACATATTGAAAAGGACAACCTGACTGATATGCAAAATGTAGCTGATGTTTGTAATGAACACTTACAACTTGTTAATCATAAGAATAAGCAAGTTAGTTATCACACAAATTTTCTACTAAAACCAATACTTTGTATATACTCGTACATTTAAATAAATTTATTTTAGTTAAGGAGCATTTTCCAAAATTATATTGCCTTTTACAAAGCTCAAAATATAAAATAATCTCAATTTATGTGCAGTATAAAAACAAATTAGCCACAACTTTTTTGCTCAATTATCTCGAAAAGTTATAATTTAACTTACAAATTATTTACTTCTCCTATCTTATGATACTTTACTCGATTAGCTTAAGCTATATTTATTCTTTAACTAAAATAGTTATAAATGTAACAAGTTTATACATGAAAATATTTACCAGGCTGAGTTGTCCCTTTTGAACATGACATCGCAGTGTGATGAACTTGTAAAGTCGGTGAAACGAGACGAAGATGAAACAAAACAACTTATTAGTGGTGACGTGAAAAAAATAAAAACTAAATATTTTAATTTTCATGACAAATTGTTACTTCAAGAAGAAAAAAATATTGAGAACCTACAGGTTTTTTTGTTTCTACTTGTACCTTGAGCTTTGAGGTATTGCTATAACTTTTTTGATAAGTTATTTTAAATCTTAGTTAAATATAATGGTCATTTTCGTTTAATTCAACAATGTTATAAAATAGTCTAAATTGTTAAGAAATAATTTAACAGAGATACTATTTCAAATTACGTAGTAAAACTTATTTTGCACTCATTTTTCAAAAGTATCTCAAGTTTTTAGTACTAAAACCTATAAATGATACTTTCTTCAACAACAGTTTTCACTTTAAATTTTCAAATTAGTCATTTATTTTTAATGTAACTAATAAATGAATTGTTGCTTTTATGCAAAGTTTTAAGTACGCAGTTAAAACTGGAGTTAATTTTCAACTGTAGACTAATTTTTTAGACAATACATTCTCTAGTGCGTGATGAAATAAGCAATGTTGAAAAAATAGTTGAAAGTTGCCAAAATATATCCACTGACCTAAGTGTTGAACAGCAGATGGCTCAAGGTAATGCAAACAAAATTGAAAAACTAAAAGATTTTACAATACAAAACTGCAATGAAATATGTTCAAACGCAAGCAGCTATGCAGAAAGTCTCAAAAAAACTAAAATTACTGGTTTGTTGTTTTGGTTTTTCTGTAAATAAATACCTTTGAAAAAAATGGAACTTATCAAAAATTTGAAAAATGCACAATTTGCTAAAAAAAAATTTTTTTTCTAATGTCTTATCAGTCTTTTTTTTTTTATGTTGAAAGTACCTTTAAATCGGGTAGGTGTCAGAAAAGCACATCGTCACTTTAGCACGGGGTGACACTTTAGCACGGAGTGTCACTTTAGCACGGCGTCACTTTAGCACGGGGTGACTTTTTTGCACGTAATAATTTTAAATCTTTTAAAATTTTTATTTATCTAAATAATTAACTTAACAGACAAATAATTGTGAAAATTAGTTCCAACACTTTTAAAAATATCGTCTTAAAAAGTTATAAATAAAGTTGTTACTATGGGCTTAAAATGAAATAAGAAAAATTTTAATCTTAATATTTCTCACTTTTTATTTAAAACTTAAGCTTAAAGTTTAGTCTTTTAAAATTAGTTAAAGCGTTTAAAAAAAGTTTAAATAATCTTAGAGCTTGTATTTATTGCTAGCTTTATTAAAATAGTTTTATGACAAAAACTTTAAAGTAGAAGTATCAAAATATTTTCATCTAAAATTAAATAGTAAAACAAGTTAGTAAAGTTTTGAAATTTACTTTTGTCTTAGTTTTAAATAAAGCTTAAACTTGTAACTTATTTAAAGCTTGTTAAGTTTAGTTTACATGTTGCATAGTTCGTTTTTAGATTTTTAAACAATACAGTACTTAATGTGATTAAAGCAAAGAAAAAAAATGCAAAATCAATTCTGTTCTATAATGACACTTAGTGCTAAAGTGTCACTCCGTGCTAAAGTGTCACTCTGTGCTAAAGTGTCACTCTGTGCTCAAGTGACGCCGTGCTAAAGTGTCACCCGTGCTAAAGTGTCACACCGTGCTAAAGTGTCGCCCGTGCTTTTCTGACCCATTCCCCTTTAAATCAGACTTGTGTTTTCTTTTTAGGTTTGAATTCTTGAATAAAGCATAACTTTATTTATGTAAATTTTTAAGGTGAAACACCAGCAAAAGGTAGGGTTTACAAAAATGTTCGGAGAATTGAGGAGGTTCCCGAATTCGCGTTGGAAGGCCTCGACGAAACGATCATGGAAATTGAAGAAGAAAATTGTGAAGAAAATCAACAAGTAAATACAATATTTGATCAATTAAAATTTCTAACTGAAACTTGTATCTTTTGTATGGTCTCTACACCCACAGGATCAGTTTGGTGGAAATGTAACTCTTTTTGACACCTGGTTCACTTGCATCAGTTTAATATGCATTCTGTTTGGCATGTTTTGTAAAATTTGACATTAAACGAATAGACAAATCAAACTGTTTGTTACTGATTTTTCTTGTAAAATTGTAAGTCGGTATGGCAGTTTTAAACGGTTTTTAGTAATATGTTTTAGTATTTACATGGTATTTATTAGTTACACTATTCTAACAACGCCTGAAAAGGGGGAGGAGTCAAGTGTTAATTGATTACAAAAAATAGTTTTAGTAAGTAAATATTGAATAAAACAAGATGTTACACATAGTTCGGTGGAACTTGATTTCTTGTTTTCAAAACTGGTTTGGTTTCTACTTTGCGTAAAGTATTTCAGAAGCTTATAAGTTAAAGTACAACTGTTTTTCTGTTCAAAATTTACTTAAAACTCTTCCCTAAAAAAAAAGCCTGTACAAAATACCGGTAATACTAGTGTATTACTAACTTTTTTTTTGTTATTGTATAGCAGGGACGTAGCTAGCTCAAAAAAGTTACGAATCTGCAAAAAATTAAAACATCTGAAATTACTCGTGATAACGTCCTAGCGGGAACTTAGCAACTTAAACTACCTCTAACGTTATTGAATTTAATATGAAAGTATGCAGTTATGTTAATACTTCGAAAATGAATAGAATGTTGAAGTATGAGTGATAACTGTATACAAGGCAATTTATGTGTTGCCACTTGTGTAAACCCATAATACTTTTATTGAAAATAAGTATAATAAAATGACAATTTAACTTAAAACAGTTATATTGTTAACTGTACAACTTTCATATTTTTGTTGAAATTTCCAAAATCGAACATTTAACGTAGTCAATGGAAACAACACTTTGTTATGCAAACTTTTGTAACATAAATTTGTATGATTTTGATTTATGAAGAAAAATCCACAGATTTTATTAGAATCAATTTTGCAATGCATAGCTTTTTTATAAATAAAATTTATACGAGCTAAATGTATGCAATTTAGATGTATTATTCGTTCAATTTTTACAACACTAAAGTGCTAATGAGTACATATATGTCAAAATTATTTCTCATGAGTGCAAAACTAATTAGAAATGAGTAATATAAGTTAAGAAAGCAGGGCCTTTATAAACTGAAGAATTGAAACAAAATTAAGTTTCCCGCACAAAAGTATACGTTTCTACAGATTTGTAGAAACGTTACGTGCCTGTGGTATAGTGACTATCGAAAACTAAGATTAATTCGTTCAAAAACTCACAATTTTATAACTTTTTTTTTAGTTTTTCAAAAAAACGAAAAAAAATTAAAATATTGCTTGCAAAAACCTTTAAAAAAGTTTTTGACCGACAATCAAAAAATTTAGCTTCTTTTTAATATGTGCTTTAGCCTAAAAAATAATTAAGTGAGGTTTCCTGAAGATCTTTTGAGTTATAAGACTCTCAAATTTCTAAAAAAATAGCTTTTTTTTTAATATGTGCTTTAACCTAAAAAACTAATTTAGTGACGTTTTCTGAAAGTCTTAAGAGTTATAAGACGCTCAGTGTTCCCTAGAAACTTCCTAAAAGCACCCTTGCGTTTTTGAAGAAAAACTAGTACTTTTAAAACTGGAATTCATTATCTTATTTTTCAATGGAAACTATACCATATCAGGTAAAATAGATGTATGTAATTATTTCAGGTATTTTATTGTTTTGCCAGCTTTACTTTTAATGTAAAGTTAAGAATTATTTCGGGTAAATTTTCAATAGAAAATAAACAAAAATTGGCAACATTTAAACTTATAAGGCTTAAGCAAAAAAAGACAGTTTTGAAAAGAAGAAATTCACTTCTGTTCAGAATTGTTTAGCTCTTAGTTTAATTTTTTACTCGCCAAAAAAGTCAACTACCGCTCACTGTGCTTTACGTAACATATTTTAAATGCTAAATTAAAATGTTGTATTTATTTTATTTTAGATTTTTTATCTTATATAAGTATATATTTTTTGAACTAAATTATTCCAAGGATGAAACAACGGAATCAATTTCATCTAATCAAGAAAATAATTCAGTCATGGAAACTTCAGAGGAATCCATTTGTATTCCTGACAAAGGCGGAATTCCATTCTTCAAACAAGTTTGTTAAAATGTTTTTTTTTATAAAAATGCAAAATTTAGAAAAATTTATGTTGCGGATCTAAAATAAAACAGTTGTGATATTTCTTTGTATTTATAAACAGTTATTTACAGGGTTGCCACTCGGTCAGGAAAAAATAGAAAAAATAACAAAAGTCAGGAAAAAATGGGGGGTTTTGAAAAAAAGTCAGGAAAAGTCAGGAAATTTAATAAATTAAAAAAAAAATCATATTTTGTCAGTTAAAATTTACAAAATTCCTTGTTTTCCAAAGCCTTCAAATGGTAAAAATTAATTAAAAGTCCTTTAAAGTCAGAAAAAAATTCCAAAATTTTCTTATAAATTTACAAAATTATTTAATTTTATTTCCAATGCATTCATTTGGTATAAATAAGTAAAATATCCTTTATAAAACTGCAAAAATTTTCTATTATCATATTGAACAAGTACCCTACAAGCAGATTTTGTAAGCTTTTTAGTATTGATGATCTTTAGCTTTTATAGTGAAACTGTGATATATACACAAAAGTTAATCTAGCATAATTTTAGAATCAAAGTGTTTTTTGTTTAAGTAAATAAATGAGTTCTTTATTATAATTAAGCAGTTAGTTTAGTATTTTATGTAACAAGTTAATGTGTATACTGAAGCGGAAAGCAGACCAGGTGAAAAAAACCATATCTTCATTAGATGAAGAGGTTGAAGTGCTAATAAAAAAACGGAGAAAATAAATTTTAGTACACGCATTTAAAAAAACAGTATTTGATTAAGTTCGTTATTGTTTTAAGGTTTGAGTTGTGAAAGTTCCTTATTGATTTAAGGTTTTAATTGTAAAAGTTCCTTCTATGTTGTTTTGTTTATTTAGATACATTTATGCTAGGAAATTCTAAAAAAATGTGTTCTTTATTGTTTAAAGGTTTCAACTGTAAAAATTTGTTATTGTTTTAAGATTTTAGTTGTGATAGTTTCTTATTAATTCAATGTTTTAATTGTAAAAGTTTTTATATATCTAGATACATTTATGCTAGGAAATGCTAAAAGATTGTGTCTTTTTTCAGACAAGCTGTGTTTATAAGGTAATAAAACAAGTATTTTGCTGATAGAGCTGTTTATTACAAACATCAATCATACACAAATGATTTAAGTGATGTACTGGAAGTTTGATGATATAATTCAGCAAAAAACTGTTATTTTCAACCTACATTAAAATTAGATTGAAAGCTTTATGTTTATATAGTTTCAAGTGTTAGATTATGTATTTTAGAATTAAGTTTAATTTAAGAGTTTGATTTAGAAAAGTCAGGAAAATTTTGGTAAAAAGTCAGGAAATTTTTCTCAGCTTGATCAGTGGCAACCATGTATTTAAAAACAAATTGTACAGTAATCTTCCTTTATTGCACCAACATATGTTTCTGTGTGTTAACGAATCAACACAATTCAACTGGGTTCTGTAAAAGATAATTACTGTAATGAAAGAATAGAAGCATAGAATAAAGTGGGTGTATACATGTTTTTCATTAAGATAAAATAACTTCTACAGATAATAGTTATTAATAGGTAAAGTACTTAATATTAAATCCGACTGTTATGAAACTATACAATATTTGTGATTATTAAGTTTAAAATAAGTAAAGTAAACTAAAATGCACAAAAAAACAACAAATCATAATATAAACAAAGCACTCACGTTAATGGAAAAGATAACTGATTCAAATTTACTGTTGTTAATCAATGAACGAAATACATTCATTACATCTAATAATTACGTCACAATATAAATGAGGTTATTTAAACTGTTTAATTTGTATTGCAAAGTTTGTTAATTTAGTTTTTATGTTTGTAATCTATTTTGAATAAAATAAAACATCAACCATTAGTTAGTGAATCAATAAAATTTAACAACGGCGAAGACAATAAAAGTTACAGAAACTCGAACTGTAACATGAATATTATATATTAAATGCTTGTAAAGATTAAATCAAAGTTATATACAATTAGGAAGCAGATTTAGTTTAAATATAAAAATGAAAAAATTAAGATTTAAGAAATCAAAACACAAAAAAAAAAAACTTGTTATTGAGCTTACAAAGTACTGACCGATAATTAAGTTGCAGCGACATTAATTATCGGTCAGTACTTTGTAAGTTCAATAACAAGTTTGGTTTTTTTGTGTTTTGATTTCTTAAGTCTTAATTTTTTTATTTTTACATTTAAACTAAATCTGCCTCTTAATTGTATATAACTTTGATTTAATCTTTACAAGCATTTAATATATAATATACATGTTACATCGAGTTTCTGTAACTTTTATTGTCTTCGCCGTTGTTAAATTTTATTGATTCACTAACTAATGGTTGATGTTTTATTTTGTTCAAAATAGATTACAAACATAAAAACTAAATTAACAAACTTTGCAATACAAATTAAACAGTTGAAATAACCTCATTTATATTGTGACGTAATTATTAGATATAATGCATGTATTTCGTTCATTGATTAACAACAGTAAATTTGAATCAGTTATCTTTTCCATTAACGTGAGTGCTTTGTTTATATTATGATTTGTTGTTTTATTGTGGATTTTAGTTTACTTTACTTGTTTTAGACTTAATAATTACAAATATTATATAGTTTTATAACAGTCGGATTTAATATTAAGTATTTTACCTATTATTAACTATTATCTGTAGAAGTTATTTTATCTTAATGAAAAACATGTATACACCCACTTTATTCTATGCTTTTATTCTTTCATTACAGTAATTATTTTTTACAGAACCCAGTTGAAGTGTGTTGATTAGTTAACACACAGAAACATATGTTGGTACAATAAAGGAAGATTACTGTACAATTTGTTTTTATTTATATTCCAGTGAAGTTACTTCACTATGATCTTTTGTTAGCAAACGATTAAATCTATATTTAGAACACTTAAACAGTAATTTATATATTTTTTGACTCAATTTTTTTTTTTTTTTTCGTTAATCTTCTTATTTCCCCTGTCAAAATAAAAAAACTTTTAACAATTTTTACTTAAATAATAAATTTTGTTTAGCTAAATAGTTTCAAATACAGAAAACGAACACAAACAAAAAGGTCTTTCAGAGATCCGTAATAACTCCCAAGTTTTGCACTCCCGATGAAACAAGTAGCAAAAAGCTTAAAAGAGTTCCAACAGATCAAATAACAAGCCAGCCTCTTACACCTTCTAACCGATATAATAATTGATTTCATAAATAATATAGTTTTTATTTTGCCGTTTAAAAGGTTGTGAGTGCATTTGTTTTTCTATGTAAGCTATTACGTTTTAATTAAAACTCTACTTGCTTTTTTTTAATTTTATTATTGGCTTACTTTATTTTTGAAAATATACTTAAACTTTTAAAACTGGTTTACAGCAGTAAAAATATAATTTTTTATTTCGAAATTGCTCAAATATATTTGTTTTATTTCTTTGATAGCTTGTGAAAAATACTTTTTTATAATTAATTTATAGTGTTAACTGAATTCAAAGTATATATTGCAGATATAAATTAGTTAATTTTAATTAAAAATGTATAATTTCGCCAACAAAATTTACTGGTTCACTTTATCTACTTCGGATTGATTTCGTTTTTCTTATTTACATAATAAAGTTTTCGAACTAACTTATAGTTTTTTGGTTGTTTTAGTAAAGTTAAAAAGTATGTAAGAAGTTACAGTCTATGGTTAAGTAAGTGATTATGTATGTAATACAAAATTTATTTTTACTTCATAAACTCTTTCAAAGTAATAGTTTAAATGTAATCAATTAAATATCGTAAAATTCTTTTTTTGTTTAAGATTATTTTAAACAAATTTTTAAAATAAAAACAAAGTATATTTATAGTATAGTTTTTAAGTTTAGGACTGCGAGTTAGGCATTGGATTGTAATTTTATCAAAATAAGTGTTATTTATCAAGTTTTATTTATCATATAATTAAAAAAACTAATTACTCAAGTTTTAGAAATTAAGTCGACCAATTATAATTAAGTGTTAAGGTTGATAAAACTATGTTTTTAAACAGTGAATAAAAAAAAAATCTACAAAATAAAGTAACTATTTGTAAAATATTTATTACTCCTTAATGTTTTGTTTTAAATTTTCACTATATAGTAATACAACCAAGACACTGCTATATTTTAGTCTGATTTCAATAATAAAAAATATTTATAACAGTAATTTTAACGGTTTTTTAATTTAAAGTTATTAAATATGAAAAGCATCAACAGCTTAGTATTTTGCTTAAAAACTGCAATTAGCTTTAAACAAACAGAAGTCTAAAAACTGAAACTCTTAGATGTTTAATCATGTCTTTGTCAGAGACACAAATTAAGACAAAGTAAAAAATTAATAAAGTATTAAAAGATGAAATTCTTTAGAGTGTAGAGTAATTACTGAGAGACAATATTAGAAGTTTTGCAAAGTTGCCTTAATATATTAATCAAAGAGGAAGCATTCTTGAAATTAGTTTGAATTATGCAAAAATTAACTTGATTATTCATGTGTTTTTATACCTCTATAACTAATTAACAGATAAAATTTTCATCATCGTAATACATCAGTTCTTTTTTTTTGCTTTAAGGTTATGTGCTTCTTTTGATCTTATATAGAGTTTTTTTTTACTATTTAAAATCTTTCCTTGAATTTCATTTCTATAATTCCCAGTCTTACCGGTTTTCTAACGCTATATTTTTATTCCATCAATTTAGATGGGTAGCTATCAGGGACGTAGCGTGGGGAGGGACACTGGCGCATGCGTGCCACCAAAAGAAAAGAAGTAAAAAAAAGAATTGAATATCTTCATCCTTTATGATTTATTTTTTCTGCTTAATTTGTCTTTTTTCAACTATGTTCATCTAGTATTCAAAAAGTTAAATGAAATTTTGTATACCAATTAGTGACAAGTTAGGAAAATTACCCAATATACCGATGTTGAAGAAAAACTCCATAAGGAAAAAAAAATTAACTTCATAAGAATTTAAACTCAAAAAGTACGCAACTAGTTAGTGCACCGCTGTAGTATAACCTTATGGCAGATTTTTCTACAAAAATATGTCACGCTTAAAGAAAAATTAAACAATTTTACAAGTTAGTTTTTTTCTATGCTACAATAAATGTTAAGACTACTGCTAGTTTTCTAAACCTTGTTTTTGTAAACATAAAATTTATACAAAGTACAAAATGTAAATTATTAAATAAACATCTAAAACTTTTTAAAGTGATAAAATAAATAAATGCATTTTTTGTAATTTTTTTTTTTGTATTGGCGAACTTTCGAATAACTTATTAACATTAAATTTTATAAAAGCATATTTTATTGATTAAATTAATTTTTAATGATAAAGTTATTTAAGTCTTTGATTTTTTATATAATCAGATTTCAAATAAATGAAAAAAATATCTTGTTAATTACATAAATTTTAATACAAAAGCTACTTAGTTTACGTTCTTTTGGGCCTTTTTGTTTTAGGTAAGTTTTAATTTATAGGTTAAAAGTTAAACCTTTTTAGCTGTTTTAAGCAAATATAAAAGGTGATTTTTAATGATTTTTTACCTTAGCCATAGGGTAAATTTACCTTAGCCATAGGGCAAACCATAGATTGATAAAAGGTTATATAGCCATAGAAGTTACTTTTGTCGTAATTTTTCATCAAATTAGGTTAATTTTTGGTGAAATTATTATTAAGAATTTGGTATAAAGTTGCAAAAAATTTACGTATAGGTTTAAAGCTGTCTTAAGCATTAATTTTCTGAGGACGGGTCTCTTTTGCACTGAGTCACTTTTGCACAAGTCGTTACATTTGTTCAACGTCACTTTCATTCAAGTGTCACCGTTGCAGGAGTCATCACTTTTGCACAGTGTCAATTTTTCATGGTGGACTTCATGGCGTAACTAAGATTTAATAAAGTCAACGAAAACAGTTGTAAAAGTATAGATTAAACTAAAATTACTGTATGACTAAAATAAAATTAACTGAATTATAACACTTAATTTCAGCAAAATAAAAATTTAGTTATATACGACTTTAAACTAAATATAAACTATGATAAGAACAAACTATTTTCTAAGTTAAAACAAAAGATAGCTGAAAACAAGTTTAACTTAAAACTAGTGGTATTTAGTTATAAATGAAATAAAAATAAAAAACTATAAGTTTACTTTAAATAAAAAAGTCAAAAGATAGTTTCGAAAAATCTACAGTTTTTTATTTCACAACACATAAGTTTAAAATGTTTTTAGATTTACAATTCGTTTTCAATAAACTGGATGATGAAATGACTTTTTTTTTGTGACGTCATTTAAAAAAAAATTGTCAAAAATTCAAAATCAAAGAATGAATTCCAAAACTACAGACCTTGGAAAAGACTCTTATACTATTTTTAAAGACAATTTTTGACTATTTGTAGGAAAATTAGCCGATACAAGGATTTTAAGTTGAAAATTGAACTTTTATTGTGACGTCATTTTTTATAAAATATTAAAAGTCAAAGACTGAATTGCCTTGGGGAAGACGCTCATACCTTTTTTAAAGACCATTTTTGACTCTTTATAAGATATTTAGCTGTAACAAGGTTTTTAAGGTAAAAAATGACTTTTTGTGACGTCATTTTTGAATAAAATACGTCAAAAATAAAAATCAAAGACTGAATTGCAAAACTACAGACCTTGGGAAAGACGCGTGTAACGTTTTCAAAGACCATTATAACCCTCTGCTGTTGATTCTCTGTTTTCATCTTTGTTTGTTTGGGTATTTTGTATATTGTTAGGTTCTGCTTTGAATGTTTCCTGGTTTGTAGTTGCAGTTTGAGCAGTATTAGATATTGATGTTGGAACATGAGAATCTGCTAACAGCTCGGAGTTACTTTGTTGGTCTCGCCTCTTAAAGCTTGACGCTTTATCGGCCGAGTGTGCACGCTTTGTGTGCTTCTTGACCATGCCAGTGATGTGGGTTGTTGACATGGCCTTGGGATTCTTATTTTTGGAACTCATTCTTCAAGGAAATAACCAACCGGAGAGTTTTCGTGAAGAAATCAATTGCAATTAACCGAGATAGAACTCAGAAATGCAAACAGATAAGAATTCTCCGCAATTAACCGAGTCAACGCTCAGTAATGCGAATTGGTACGAATTCTTACGCAATTAACCAAGTTGGGACTCAGTAATGCGATCTGTTGATTTTTCACCGCACTTAACCGAGAATGAGCTCAGTAATGCGAACTGGATACGAGGTATGGTTAAATGAGGCTCGACTTAGTATAATATTGACCACTTACCGTAGTCAATTAAAAATTAGTAAATACTTAACAAATGCTACTTTCGTAATCGACCGTTAACTTACTATATTCTAACTTAGATAATTATAAACTTAGTTAGTTAAATTAAACTATTAGATAGAGAATTGTTAACACAAAGTTTATTTTACACCTAAACTATTATTACGATACAAAAAAAAAGACACTCACACTCGTGCAGGACAAAAGCTCAGGAACTAAGTTACCACAACAAATCACTGGGCTGACTACTACAAGACGTCTCGAGCTGGTTTCTAACGCCGGTATTCGTTTCGGGTTGAAACTCAATCTCTCGATCAAACGTTTTTGCGGACTGGCTACGTGAAAAATAAGCCTCTACGCTTAATGTGTAATCAAACAAAGCCCTCTCTAAGTGATAACAAATGCCTAATACGAAAAACCTTCGTTGGCTGTAAACGTAAAATGCCTACGCTTATTTGTGTAAGTAAAATGTCTCTTCGTTGAGTGTTATTATCAAAAGCCTTCGCTGACTGCGAAATAAGAATGTCTCTTCGCCAATTGTGATTATAAAAGCCTACGCCCTTCTTGCGACGTCTATTTTTATGCAGTCTGCTTTTCGAAGAAAAAAGATTTCTCTTCTCTTCACAAAAGCAGTGCGAAGCAGGCGCAATGCTTACACCGCCACCTGCTATCCCCTAAATTTTAATTTTTTTATTTTTTTTAAAAGAAATAACAGGACAGGGCCCTCCTTTCTGAAATGCCGTGGATTTGTGTGGTCAATTACCCCTGAGCTTTGATAATACTAACGCAAAAAAGTGAAAAGAGAAAAACTAAGCATGCAAAGGTATTATAACCCACTAATTTACAAATTCACAAACAAATTCACAAATACAGAAAATAGTTTACAAACCATTGTAATGGTAACGATTTGGAAATGGGTAGAGTTTAACGTAAAAATAGCGTCAACTTACATCAATGGTTGGTATTAAAGAATCTTTAAATTTAAACTAAGGTAAAGTTTGCAGAATTTAACAAAAACATAACAGCTAGACAACATCATCTGAAAAACGTTCTAAACTTTTTAAGAAACCCTTAAATCAAGTTTTTAATATCTAATAACAAAATTCTAAAACACACATGAGTGGTACAATTTACAATAACAGATATCATCGATTATTTCGAAAATCTTAATCTGTAAAGAACTTGAATACTGATATAGTGTACACAAGTAGAATTACTTTGAAAAAAGCATCTAGATGTTAAATTTTAGAAATTGTATCTCTTAAAACATGGACAGTACGACAATTAACAAGGAAACGCACGTTTTTTTTTTTGAAAAAAATCAAACTTGTTAAAGGCACTATACTTTAGAGTGAAGTGATTAGTGCTAACAACATTTATTTATTTTTAGTTGTTTATAAGACATTAGAAAATTTTATCTAAAAAGTTAAAGCACTAATACATTAAAGTGAAGTGATTAATACTAACAACATTTACTTTTTTAAATTGTCTATAACTCCAGAAAAATTTATCTAAAAGTTTAAGCACTAATACATTAAAGTGAAATGATTAATACTAACAAAATTTACTTTTTAAATTGTCTATAGCTCCAGAAAAATTTATCTAAAAGTTTAAGCACTAATACATTAAAGTGAAATGATTAATACTAACAAAATTTACTTTTTAAATTGTCTATTAAACTTCAGAAAAATTTATCTAAAAAGTTCCATAAAACGTAGTGCTATAAAGAATAAAGAGTTAACCAAAAAAAACAAAAAATTGGTCCCTATTGCGCGTTATTCGCGTGCGTTTAATTGTCAATTGTTAATGTCTTTTTCCTTTCTTCTGGATTACTTCACGCTGGTGTACTTGGTGACTGCTTTGGTACCTTCAGATACGGCGTGTTTAGCCAACTAACCGGGCAACAACAGACGAACAGCAGTTTGAATCTCGCGACTGCTGATGGTTGAACGCTTGTTGTAGTGAGCCAAACGTGAAGCTTCAGCGGCAATGCGCTCGAAGATGTCGTTGACGAAAGAGTTCATGATGCTCATGGCCTTGCTCGAAATTCCAGTATCGGGGTGTACTTGCTTTGTACACGTAGATGCTGAAGCTTTCCTTGCGACGAGCCCTGCGCTTCTTCTTACCGTCAGCTGGGACGTTCTTTACTGCTTTCTTGCTACCTTTGGATGCTGCCATTGTGAATGAATTACCAGACCAACAAAAGGAACAACAAGGTGAAAACAGAGAAACAACAGCAGAGAGTTATAGTGGCGTCCTTAACCGCCCGACTACTCCAACCTTTCGAGACACAAATGAATTTATAACGAAGACGATGACAGAAAAAAAACGAGAGATGCGCAGAAACTATTTCCCAGAAGGCGGGTTACCATCCATGCCAATGGGAAGTGACTGTGGATCTATGTATCCAGCACCCGGCCACAACCAGGCCGATCACTATTTAGCGCCGGATAATGCTGACGAGTTCAATTTGAAACAACAAAACGAAGAACTCAAAGCTCTTTTGAGCGATTGTCGGACAGCGTTAGCCAAAGTTACACAAGAAAGGGAAAGAATAAACATGGCCGACGCACGAAACAACAGTTGTCAAAATAATTACGTTTCACCAGCGTTTGACGCTTTGAACATGAGGGAGGGCCAATGCTCGCAAGAGTACAGACCCTCTGTCAGAAAAATGACTAATTATGATTTTGACAAAATGGCGAATACGCGATGTAATAGAGGGCCAAATTATCTACCGACTTTCAGAAATTCCAACACCGAAGAAGAACGTCATGTGCAACAAGCACCTCCCACCAACCAACTCATACATCAAAATGAAACAATGATTATTAAAAATGAGCCGGTTAGGGATGAGCGGCGTATACAAGTGATGCCTGCCCCCGAAAACATCAACACTAGAGACAGTCGGTACCCGGGACAGTCTAAATTTTGCGACTACCGTGAACCGGTCTACAACAATTTTAACGATAATTCGTATATAAATGTTAGCGATAACGATCTCGACCGTAAGTTCCATCGGTTTAGTAAAATTACTAACCCTCGCCAAACCCTGAACTATTTCATCGGAGAGTTTGAACGGTTGAACGTCACAAACGATAGAACTAAATATAATATCATAGTCGGAAAATGGGTTCCCGACGAAGTATCTCAATACTACGGCTTGACCAACCCTGAGGATCGTAATTTTCAGACGTTCAAGGAGTTTTGCGAAAAGCGTGATAATTTACTGACACCCATCCTCAGCAAACCTCCAGTTCACACGAGCAAAACACCGTTCAGTACTTACCTAACCGAGGCTACTGAATGGGCATATGCTAAAGAAGATGATCGTGTAAAATTTTTCCTATACTATCATGCACCCGTCTCTCTAAAAGGCAGGATTGAAGAGTACTTCTTAGAGGACCTGTCACAATTCAAACGTCGTGTACAATCCATCTGGTCCCGCCAAGATGACGATCACTACGCACGGAACCAACAAGTAAATTATGATAGGTCAAGAAGAAACCAAAACCAACGGTTTAGTAGGCGTCGGAATAACGGGAGAGATAATTTCCCTGACCAAAATTACATGGATGATGGTAACTACGATCAGAGTTTCGACAATCGAAACCAAGATCATGGTAACAATGGGAACTACACCCAAAACTCCAATAACCGAAACCGGTACCACGGAAACGGTAACAATAACAGACGCAATTACAACGCTCGAAACCAGAATTACGGCAACAATAGTAACTATGGCCGTAATGCCAATGGCAGAGACCGAAACTACAACAACGACTCCGGTAACGAACGTGATTATAACAACAGAAGGAACTCCAATGACGATTACAATGACCACCGTGATGTCACCCATTCAAATGAGCCTCCTTCCAGGCCGAATAATGTTAACAATTACCCACGACAGGGAAACTCCCTCCCACCCTCGCAGTAACGCGAGGCTCAGGGGGTGGGGTTAAAAAGTCTCGTGTTAGATTCGCCGAAGATACCCCAAAAGCCTGTAATATAGGTTATGGCCGATCTGACATATCTGATTCTGTACATACTTCACAAAAGGGAAATTCCCCTAATTCAAATGTATATATCCCGGAAACACATGTTGATAGAGACCTAGAGAGGGAACGCAAACATTACACAAAAAGCAAAAATTCCGTTCCTTCACAGGATGTAGATAGTGGCGATCATCAACGCAAAATTGAGATTACCGTCGATAAGACGCCAAATATAATTCCTGTTGTACATAAAGAAATGAGTACGCCTGGTTGCTCGAAGAACTATCAAGAAACCAGTCAGGTTAAAAATTATAACTTACATGATGACGCTACGATAAATAAAGCGTTACATTCTAATGTCCATGATGAGGACAAAGCCGAGCCAAATTGCTCGAAGAACCATTCGGAAAGTGATACTCCGAATGAGTTTCCCCTTCATAATGTTTCTAGGGAAGAAACATTGATTTTTCATTCAAATGTCCATGATGAGGACAAAGCCGAGCCAGATTGCTTGAAGAACCATTCGGAAAATGATACTCCGAATGAGTTTCCCCTTCATAATGTTTCTAGGGAAGAAACATTGATTTTTCATTCAAATGTCCATGATGAGGACAAAGCCGAGCCAAATTGCTCGAAGAACCATTCGGAAAATGATACTCCGAATAAGTTTCCCCTTCATAATGTTTCTAGGGAAGAAACATTGATTTTTCATTCAAATGTCCATGATGAGGACAAAGCCGAGCCAGATTGCTTGAAGAGCCATTCGGAAAATGATACTCCGAATGAGTTTCCCCTTCATAATGTTTCTGAGGAAGAAACATTGATTTTTCATTCTAATGTCCATGATGAGGACAAAGCCGAGCCAAATTGCTCGAAGAACCATTCGGAAAATGATACTCCGAATGAGTTTCCCCTTCATAATGTTTCTGAGGAAGAAACATTGATTTTTTATTCTAATGTCCATGATGAGGACAAAGCCGAGCCAAATTGCTCGAAGAACCATTCGGAAAATGATACTCCGAATGAGTTTCCCCTTCATAATGTTTCTGAGGAAGAAACATTGATTTTTCATTCTAATGTCCATGATGAGGACGAAGCCGAGCCAAATTGCTCGAAGAACCATTCGGAAAATGATACTCCGAATGTCCATTGTGACGAAAATAAGATCCAAATCTGCTCGACGAGTCCCCAAACATCCCTAGAAAAGGTGGAGGAGCCTCCCAAAAGAACAGGGGAGAAGACAGGTCTTCTTGAACCACCGGAACCTGAACCTCCACCCAAATCGTCCTTAAACATTAAAGCCCAAACTGAGAACAGCTGGATTTTCAAAATCAAAAAACCCATGAAAATTAACAAAAATAGTCTGCCTCAACAGTTGTTGTATGTTGTGGACAGCACTTCGGGCGTCATTTTTATTGTTGACTCGGGAGCCGAGATTTCTCTCATTCCCAAGTCATTGACAAATGGCATAGACCATTACTCAGACAAATTACGGGAATCGGAAACTCTCAAATCTATCCTGTGGGCAGCACAGAAGTTTGCTTGAAACTAGGGGACCTTGACGAAATAAAACACACATTCTGGGTAACACAGGAAAAAATAGTCTTCGGTGTCATAGGTCTAGACTTGTTGTGTCCGCACCAACTAGTTATTTCACCATTTGCGGCCAAACTGATCAGTAATCTTACAAATCGCTCAGCTGACTTGTATACGGCTGATACCTTGCCGGCTTCGACGTTTAACGCTACCCAAGATGAAAATAACCACAATGAGACAAAAAGTCTAGAAGATCAATGCACACAGATGCTGGATAGATACCCTGAATTAACTGAGTACCCCGATTACACTAAACCGGTTAAACATAACCATGTTCTCGATATAATCGTAGATGACTTTCAACCAAGACTAGTCAAAGCCCGTAAATGCAACAGCGCCAAGAGGACTGCTGTAGTTGAGAACTTTGCGGATCTCGTACAAAGAGGTGCAATGTCACGTGGTATAGCTGACATGTGTGCCTCTCCAATTACCATTGTGCCAAAAAAGGATGGCTCGATGAGGATCTGTGTGGATTACTCGTTCCTTAATTCTCACACTCGACCATTGTCATATCCTCTGCCTAGGATCGATGACCTCCCTGAGATCGTACCAGGAGGAACAAAATTCTTTAGCAATCTAGACTTAAAGGAGGCGTACTATAGCCTGCCCATACACCCAAGCTCGCGTGATTATGCAGCCATCGTTGCTCATCATGGGGTATTCGTTCCTAATCGAACCACATTTGGTTTGAAGAATGCCCCCATGAGATTCCAGCAGATGATGGAATGCATTTTATCACCCTGTGCACAATTTACTTTCGTATACCTGGACGATATCCTGGTATTCAGCTCATCCGAAGACAAACATCTAGAACACGTGGAAAAAGTTTTCCAGACCTTGAGCAAACACGGCCTTTATCTGAATAGAAAAAAGTGCGTTTTTGCCAAATCTAAAGTTAACTTTCTAGGCCATTCGGTAGGCGTAGATGGTATTGACATTTTAGAAGAAAAAGTCAAGGCAATCAAAGAGTTGCCCATGCCGGGGAATAGAAAGGAACTTAAAAGGTTCCTCGGTATGGTCAACTATTATTTTGACCACATCCCAAAGTTAGCTGAAACGACTAAACTTCTAAATGAAGTTTCAGGGGGCCCAAAATCTACCAATAGGAAACCTCTGAAACTGAATGACGCACAAATATTGGCTTATCATAAAACAATCGACGCGTTAGCAAACGCCGCCACTCTAGCGTTTGAACACCATGGCAAACCACTGATTATCTACTGCGACGCAAGCGATACACATATCGGCGGAAGGGAATGACGGAGAGCGGCGACCTCTAGCATTTTTTTCCAAGAGCTTATCGCCCCTCAAACGCGTCCGCTCAACTTTTTATAAAGAGTTACGAGCGCTATATGTAAGCATCAGACACTTTCAGAGTCGGATAATAGGTAGGGATCTTATTATCAGGACGGATAGCCAGTCTGTGGAGAAAGCTGTTAATAATCCTTTAGGGAACCAATCTCCTACAGAGCAACGTTATATAGTTGCCATAAAGGAGTACAACCCCACTGTCATACACATTAGTGGCAAAGACAATCAAGGAGCCGACTATATGAGCCGGCCACCGCCCCCAAAAGTACTATACGCTAGATCATACTATGACGATCCAGACTACATCTGTAGCTCTTCGTCAGAGTCTGAAGACTCAGATTCTGAAAATGACGTTTCAGAAGAAGAAGAGCAATTGATAACTGCTAATTCTTTAAATAGAACAGAAATAGCAAGACTACAAAGAGAAGAACGGGATCTTATCGACCAAGCAATAAAACTAGAGAAAACGGTTGAATATGAAGACCCTGAGGGCATTGCGATCATTCGAGAAGAAGGAAACGCTAAAATCATACTGCCCACTTTACTACGCCTCACAGCGTTTGAGATAGCTCACGGATATATACATCTTGGTAAAGAAAAATCCGTATTAGCTACCTCTAAAGATTATTGGTGGCCAACGTTAGTCAAAGACGTTGAGTACTGGTGCAAAACCTGCGTCGATTGCCAGGCTACGAAAGTAACCAGGTACAATCGACCCAGGATAGGTTTTTTTCCAGATAAAAATGAACGTTTCCAATACGTTCACATGGATCTGGTGGGTCCTTTGAGGACAACATCAGAAGAGAACCGATACATCCTGACCGCCAAAGACCGAGGTACCGGTTTCTTGGTGACTGCACCAATCAAAAACAAGAAAGCCGAAACCGTTAGAAACGCATTCATACAAGCATGGTGCGGAGTTCCACAGGTTGTTGTCACCGACAACGGAAAAGAATTTAAAAATTCCGTTGTTGCAACCGCTTTTGAACAATTAGGTATCGATCATCACTTTGTACCAGTATATAGCCCTTCTTCAAATGGTTTCATCGAGAGGCAGCATCGAACAATAAATGTGGCTCTCCGTGCTTTAACCGAAGAAACGAACTGGAGTTTACATCTTCCATTAATCACTGCTGAAATTAACAACGCATTTTTGGAAGGCTCTCCGTTTACACCGTCACAGTACGCTTTAGGTGTCTGCACGAACCTTAGCGGCCGCGTACTGTTTAACAAAGTAGGAAATGAGAAAACGGAACCCGGTGTTTTTGATACCCTACGCTTTTTGTTTTCCATGTCGGGAATTTCCCGAAACCATAAGAAACACTACAACAAATCTATATATTACGAACCTGATTTATTTCAGTGTGAGAAGATTTGGCTAAAAAATCCCACAAAAACACACCTCAGCCCATTATATAGCGGCCCTTATCCAGTTCTAGCAGCAGGTGATTGCTCGATGATAATACAAAAAAACAGTCGTGTGGTTAAAGTTCCCATAAAATTGGTAAAGGGTTACTACCCTCGAGAAGATTTGAATGCAAACGGGGAAAAACAGGGACGAACTCACCGCTATTACTTGCGAGAACGAAATATAACTCAAAAGTACAATGAAGAAAACTCGGGAAGTGACACTGAGTAACTTATAATTGAAGAAACGAATAACCGTCGCATTAAATCAACAACTTTTCATTATGCGACTGTTTCTCTAAAAAAACTTTGAGAGAAACCTTGATTTCAACGATTTCTATGGTTAAAAATTTGCAAAATTTTTTTTCATTATTAAAACCATATTTTAGTGAATAATTTACGTTGCTATGCATGAAACGTTAAATTCTCTGACATCAACGATTACGATCCTTTGTTATAATACGTGATACTTCTAACCAAACTGAAGCTGCACATTGTATAACTTTACCAAATCGAAGCTAACGGGCATATGAAAACGAAGGCACAAGTTTTTCTTTTCATTTGCAAACAGTTTTTACGTCTTTTGACATTCTTTAATGGCAAACACAGTGTATTTAAAACTCAAACGTTTTCTTTAGTGATATAAAACAGCTTCGAGTTTTAGCCGATTTCGGTTAAACCGTAAAAACGGCAAAACGAAATTTGTTTAACTACTAGATTTAGTTACGTTACTTAAAACAAATTTCATTTCGCAGCAAATGCATTACAATAACAACTACTGAATTACAAACTAAAAGCTCGAACGTTGTTTTTAAAATGCTTCTGTGTGAAAATTTTATCGAAATTCAAACGAAACATTGCATTGTAAATTATTGCCACTCATAAACTTAAATCGAAACTTTCCGTTTTTACTTCAAAAAATTCAGTGTTTGTAAATTTCTTTTGCAACCACAACTATAAAATATTTTAAAGGGAGTAAAAAGTTGAAACATTCCAAACCTTTAAACCAGAATAATTGATAAAAAAATATAACTTTTCAACGCCATTAAAAAACGAAATACAGCTGCATTTATTTTGAATTGCTGAAGTCTAATAATAGATGCTTAACTTCGTGGGAAGTCGTAAAGTTCGTTTCATTATTTCAATTGTTTTTTTGTTTGTTACGTAAACATCGAAACAACCGAAAATAACTTTAACGATTGAAATGAAGTTACAGACTAGTAAAAATAATACATTAAAATCACATTAGCGAGTTCGAGACTAATTATCATTAGTTAATTACCGCACCATTGCTAACTATAACAAATTTAGCAAATAGTAAAAATAATAGTTGTCGATATTCATAGACAAATCAGTGCTTAAAAGTTCTAGTAATGAATAACAACTAAACATTAATTGAATGGCGTACAACGTTAAAAGTGCATCTAACTGTAACTATGTAATGTTGATCGCATAATTATGCAAAGAAATTTAAGTACAAATGAAATAAACTACAAACTATTGAACCTTAGCATAAACTAATAACTCAACGAGAAGCATCAAGTTTCACTGACTTTCTTCATGTTTACAAAACAGGTCAAAAGTTTAGTGACTACCAAACTTACTTGTTTTCTTTTTTCGATAATTAAATTAGTGGTTTAGGTTTCTTCAAAAGTTTTTAACTAAGTTCAACTTTTGGCCCTTTAATTTCTTTCGAGTAAATTTGTTTTGATTCATCTTTATTGCTCAAAGCGCCAAGTTTGTTGATACTGCTTGAAAACAAGACGCGATGGGAGTTCATTTAGTCGTTATTCTCTTGTGCACTCACTTGTAATTTTTTTCTTTTGCAAAGTGATGAATGCATTTCACTTTTTAAAATTCATTCACTAATAGCAGTCATAGCGGTAGCACGTTGATTTTGGTATAAGTCAACATTTTTGAGTTTGTTCAAAATATTCTTAACCTTACAGTTTCGTTAACTTTCTTTAGAATTCATTCTCAATTTTGAGGCATTGTAGACTCTTGTTTGTTTTCTTTAAAAAAAAAAAACAATATTATTTTAGAGTTAACTGTCAGCGACATACAGTTTTCGTTAATAGCCTATTGCTACAGAAAAAAGTTAGAATAGTTCATTAAACCGAATATTCATTTTCTTCCTTAACTAATTTCTTTAACCAATTCACGTTCGTATTAATTGAAATTGTATTACGTTCGTGTTGATTGTATATCTATTACAATTCACCTTGTTCTTCGACATGGTTGTAGATATCAATCGTGTTTCTTCCGACCTGCAACAAGCAGCTCAAACGATACAAAGTATTCGTGCGAGTCTCCAATCACGGGACTCGCACTACCGACATGCCCGCCCTATCTTTCCCAAAAGACAGTACTTGGGCAATACGAGCACCTATGTCAACAACTCACATCACTGCAGGTGATCAACAGCAGCCATGTCAACAACTCACATCACTGGCATGGTCAAGAAGCACACAAAGCGTGCACACTCGGCCGATAAAGCGTCAAGCTTTAAGAGGCGAGACCAACAAAGTAACTCCGAGCTGTTAGCAGATTCTCACGTTCCAACATCAATATCTAATACTGATGTTGGAACATGAGAATCTGCTAACAGCTCGGAGTTACTTTGTTGGTCTGGTTCTTTTGTTGGTCACCCGGTGGGCCCACCCGAGGACGCCACTATAACCCTCTGCTGTTGATTCTCTGTTTTCACTATTGTTTGTTGCTCTATTCTGTTTATTGTTAGGTTCTGCTTTGAATGTTTCCTGATTTGTAGTTGCAGTTTGAGCAGTATTAGATATTGATGTTGGAACATGAGAATCTGCTAACAGCTCGGAGTTACTTTGTTGGTCTCGCCTCTTAAAGCTTGACGCTTTATCGGCCGAGTGTGCACGCTTTGCGTGCTTCTTGACCATGCCAGTGATGTGGGTTGTTGACATGGCCTTGGGATTCCTATTTTTGGAACTCATACTTCAAGGAAATAACCAACCGGAGAGTTTCCGTGAAGAAATCAATTGCAATTAACCGAGATAGAACTCAGAAATGCAAACAGATAAGAATTCTCCGCAATTAACCGAGTCAACGCTCAGTAATGCGAATTGGTACGAATTCTTACGCAATTAACCAAGTTGGGACTCAGTAATGCGATCTGTTGATTTTTCACCGCACTTAACCGAGAATGAGCTCAGTAATGCGAACTGGAAACGAGGTATGGTTAAATGAGGCTCGTCTTAGTATAATATTGACCACTTGCCGTAGTCAATTAAAAATTAGTAATTACTTAGAAAATGCTACTTTCGTAATCAAACGTTAACTTACGATAATCTAACTTAAATAACTTTAAGTTTAGCTAGTTATAATAAACTGTTAGATAGTGAATTATTAAAACACAATTTATTTTACACTTAAACAACTCTTACGATACAAGAAAGGACACTCACACTCGTGCAGGTCAAAAGCTCAAGAACTAAGTTACCACAACAAATCGCTAAACTAAAAGCCTATGTCGAATGTATTCGTTGAGTGTGTCAAAACCAAAAGCCTACGCCCTTCTTGCGACGTCTATTTTTATGCAGTCTGCTTTTCGAAGAAAAAAGATTTCTCTTCTCTTCACAAAAGCAGTGCGAAGCAGGCGCAATGCTTACACCGCCACCTGCTATCCCCTAAATTTTAATTTTTTTTATTTTTTTTAAAAGAAAACAGGACAGGGCCCTCCTTTCTGAAATGCCATGGATTTGTGTGGTCAATTACCCCTGAGCCTTGATAATACTAACGCAAAAAAGTGAAAAGAGAAAAACTAAGCATGCAAAGGTATTATAACCCACTAATTTACAAATTCACAAACAAGTTCACAAATACAGAAAATAGTTTACAAACCATTGTAATGGTAACGATTTGGAAAGGGGTAGAGTTTAACGTAAAAGTAGCGTCAACTTACATCGATGGTTGGTATTAAAAAATTTTTAAATTTAAACTAAGGTAAAGTTTGCAGAATTTAACAAAACATAACAGCTAGACAACATTATCTGAAAAACGTTCTAAACTTTTTAAGAAACCCTCAAATCAAGTTTTTAATATCTAATAACAAAATTCTAAAACACACATGAGTGGTACAATTTACAATAATGCGATATCATTGATTAATTGTCAAAGTTCTTAATCTGTAAAGAGCACGAATACTGATGTAAATTATACACAAGGTAGAAATAATCTGTTAGATGTTAATTTCAGAAATTTTTTTTTTTTTTTTTTTAATCTGTTAGCATGGACAGTACGGCAATTAACAAGAAAACGCACGCTAAAAGGCAAAACTTGTTAAGGACACTATACTTTAGAGTGAATGAAGTGATTAATGCTAACAACATTATTTATTTTAAATTGTCTATGAAACATTAGAGAATTTTATCTAAAAAGTTAAAGCACTAATGCATTAGAGTGAAATGGTTAATACTAATAACATTACTTTTTTAAATTGTCTATAAAGCTTCAGAAAAATTTATCTAAAAAGTTTAAGCACTAATACATTAAAGTGAAATGTTTAATACTAACAACATTTACTTTTTTAAATTGTCTATAGCTTCAGAAAAATTATCTAAAAAGTTTAAGCACTAATACATTGAAGTGAAGTAACTAATACCAAAAATTATTTATATCATTTAAAATTGTTCAAAAACGTTAGGGAAATTTCTCTAAAAAAATCTATAAAACATAGTCCTATAAGGAATAAAAAGTTACTCAAAAAAAATTGGTCCCTACTGCGTGTTGTTCGCGTGCGTTATCGTCAATTGTTAAAATCTTTTTCTTTTTATCTGGATTACTTCGCGCTGGTCCGCTGCTCTGCTGCCGCTGCTCTGCTGGTTGCCGCCGCCCAACTGGATCGCTGCTCCGCTGCTCCGCTGGTCCGCTGCTCCGCTGCCGCTGTTCCGCTGGTTGCCTCGGTTTGACCTCTTCTGTTTGTTTTTCCACCAGTCTTTTCTCTTACTGCGACTGGTGGATTGTTGATTGGCAACTGTGTTGGCATCTGTGTTGGCGACTGTGTTGTCGTTCTCCTTTAACGTGGTAATTTCAGAAAAGATCTTCATACGTCCGATGTGTAAGCTTCGAACTTCGCTCTGAAGAGCGACAATTTCTTGTTGTTGCCTACGCAATTCCTCTCTTAACTCGTTTTCCTTGTGGTCAAGGTTAGATTTGGTTTTGAAGTACATCGCGTCCTTATTTGCTATTTTCAGCTGGGCGCGGAGACTAGCTGTCTCGTTGGTCTCCCTTTGCAACAGTCTTTTAGTCACCTCCAATTCTGTTTGCAGTTTAATGAACTCTTGGTGACTACGCGAAGGGTAACAGACACAGTTTTTTTGTTTACTATTGGCACGGGTTTCTTTCAATCTCGTGGACGGCAATTCGTCGTCCGGGATTGGAGCGTACGCTGAAGGCGATGCTTCGGCGCGTCTCGATCTTGTGGTAGGCGAATTTCTGTCTGGGACTGGCGTGTATGCTGAAAGCGGTGCTTTAGCAGTGGAGATTTTTCGTCCGTCCGCCTTTGTAGTAATTCGTAAATTGGTTTTGCTCCCCTCGTTTTGGAGGGGGGCCTGTCTGATCTCTTTGCTACCCGTAGCGTTCTTCATAACTCGGATTGCATTGCTCTTGGAATCGTCCTCTGAGTCGGAGTCAATGACAATACAACTCCCCCCTCCGACGTTTTTACGGTTGTTGCTAGGGTTTCTTTTTCGTCTTGCGTCGGCTCGTACGCTATCGCGTCGCTTGTTCTCTACGCTATCTGACGAATTAGGGCCATTTGGGTGTTTCCCTTCGTTACGATTAGTATCACCGGAAATCTCTAAAGATTTTTTGGATTGTTGTTCGACGTCATGAATCGAATCTCTCATTAAGGATTCGTCTTCACTTCCAAATAATGAAAGTCTGTCATCGGAAACTTCTTCGTACTCGTGACTTTTGGGTTGATTTTTTTCCATGGTACAAACTCGTTATTTATTTACAAGTAAAATCTGTAAAAAGGGTAGTTTTATACTAGTAGGTTATGCCCACTGTATAATGCTAATTTAGAGGCTGAGTGAGAGTTTATAACGCTCGGCCATAATAAAATACTCTATGAATAAAGCAAGGGAGTTTGCTAAAGGTAGTCTATACCTATACTAGAAGTTTGAAAAAAAAGAAAACGTGATGTGTGAGTATAAAACGTAAAAACAAATGTTTATGGTGTTGAAAAACAAAACTCATTTTGTGAAAATGTGACTGTCACTTGGGGATGACTGAGCACCGGACAGTTAACTATGTACATTTTTTAAACCTTAACAACATTATTCGTCTGTTGGTTGGTTTCTGTTGATTATGATTTCTCTCAGACTCTGAATTACTACCACAATCAACAAGAAAGATATGAGGACAGTATAGATCTGGCCTATTTTGTTGACTATTTTAGTAACGTCTGGCCAGAAAGCAGATTTTGCTTTCATTAACAGACCAACTACCGCCTCTTTATCCATGTTGTGTGTTTCTGTCAAGATCTTGTTTATGTTGACAACTTTACTGGCATACTCAGTTTTAGTGAGTAGCAGGAGGTTCTTCAATTGCTGTTGAGTGATATCTTCCTCGGAACCGGCTGTCTGTTCAAGATCCTCATTCAGGTTCTCCTCGTCTATATCAAACAGCTTCTCCTTTAGTTCGATGTTTCTTATAGAGACGCGTTGGAGAGCTGGTTTACTATCAACCAAGGTATCGTTGACGTAAATTAATACACTGTTGTTAAAAGCGAATGTTTTTCTAATACTAGAATTAATGGTCGAGCTTATTCGCCTAGACAGGAAGCGTCCCTGTCTTAAGGAGGTAAGGAACGAAGACGTTCCTGTGTACACTCGGAAAAGGGGCCTGTTAGCAACATGCCCCTTGTATTCCAGAGTGGGTTGCAAAACCGCTTGTACGTCACTACAACGCAGTTTTTGCAGCGTTCCTGCTCGGTATAAGGCCTGGACTTCTTTGTCCAGGATGAGAGATAACACCTCAGACGGGTTTAACTGTTGGCTACCCATCAGAGCGACAATGTTGGCGCGAGCCGACTCACACGTGATCTGTTTTATGTATCTCTTCAGTATCAACGAATTTAACGCACTACCGTGCGCGATTGTTGACAACGCCTGCTGGATTGTTCTCAGTGAAGCAGACATTTCAAAGTCCGAAGGGTCGGTAGTCACGATGTCGCTGGTCTCTGGTACTAGAAGTACATGGCTCGACTGGGTACAAAGGAGCTTTGTACCCTTCTTTATTTTTAAGCACGAAGTGGCTTTTTCAGAGCACGTATTCAGTGCGGATGTTATTATATTTGCCTTTTTGACCTCAAAGAGAAACCCGTTCGACGTCGGGTGAAGAATTAAAGAAGCGTTTTCTATACGGGGTCTAGTGGCGCAAGAATTCCCGCCAGGGTCAGCATAGTTTACTCGCCACGAACCCGCAAGGCAACTGCGAAGATGCGTGTCGCATTGCAATCTTCCAAGATCGACGTGGTAGAATTCGTTGTCTACCACATCCTTGGAGATTGATACGGTGGCCATGACAAAGTTGATAACTTCTATCACCTTTGTCATGGGCCAAACGAAAACAGGCTTTAAAGCGTTGTTGGTGGATAAAGTGTTGGGACCAGAGGGAAGTAAGCTTCCGACGTCTGTATACCGATTACGATATGCCAATTTGCAGCTTCTCCTGTCGGAGGGCTTATAAGATTGACTTGTTTTAACACAAGTCTTGGCACCAAAGAAGAAAAAGGTGCATTTGTATATTTCTTTTCTCCACCGGCATGCTGTTCCAACTACCTTGACAGTTCGGTCAAACGGTTTGAAAACTGTTATCCCGGGGATTGTCTTGGTTGCGTTATTCTGCGTCTGACATTTGCCAGGCAGAACAATCTTAAACGTGTTTGCCACTTCATTCGTACAATATGGCAACACGAACTTACGTTGCAGCATACAAGTGCCGTAAGAGCACAACAACAATAGAATCACCGATACTTTCATACTTTTTTAGATGTGGTCTCTCTGGTTTCTTATAAGAATAAATGTCTCTTGAAATGAAGTAGTATATATATGAGTAGAAGATCGAGAGAGTAGAAGTAAGTAAGATTTTTACATAATGTGAAAACCAAGACGTAGGAGTTGATGACAGATCTTAGGAATGTTCTCATAGAATTTGTGGGAGTGATAACAGTCTAAGATCCAAAAAAACAAGTCATATCTGATGATGACAGACTTGGAAATGTTCCCATAGCATTATTGGGAGTATACTTCAGCTTAAGATTAGATAGCTACGTTGACAGATATCGATAATTTAAGCCATTCAACAAGTGGGTTAATTTTAGAGGTGCGAATGAAATCATCAATTTGTTAAATATTGGGAATCATCGTAGTTATGTATAACTATGTGTAATGTAAAGTCAATTATCATAAACCAGAACATGGTCAATGGTATAATTATGGTCCAATAAAATTAAATTAAGTTGTAAATTGACTTAATAGCAAATGTCAATATTGTATAAGAAGAAAATGAAAAAAAAAATTATTAGCTGTTTGGTGTTAACTTTTAAAGATCAAGGAAAACTAGCTATTTGAAAGAAATTTTCATGATTATATACAATATTACGATGTGAATTTAATCAACATTTAAACCAAGACATGGTCAATTGGTGTAAACATGGTTCAATAAACATTGACACCAAGTTGTTAATTAAGTTTTTGGTGAGCAAAACTATATGTACAGAATCGGAACACATACCAACGCTGTTAAATGGCATTGTCTTCTATCACGTCAGGGGAATTCCCTGACGTAAGACCTGCTGCACCGTCGTTACCCAGTGTCTGGGTGGAAGATTCATGTTTTACTTGGACACGTTCTACTTTATTGCGGCTCACGTCGTCCATGTCCAACACAAAACTAATTTGGTTCCCCAGAGAATTGTTCATCACTCTGAGGAACGAAAGTTTTGTTCTTTCCTCAGCAGTTAGAGGGGTTAGATGCAAGGCCTGAAAGGCTGCTTGCCACCCTCTGATGGCGTCTGACAGCCATGCAATGGCGTCGAACAACATCACTGCCCACCCGAGGACGCCACTATAACTCTCTGCTGTTGTTTCTCTGTTTTCATTATTGTTTGTTGCTCTATTCTGTATATTGTTTGGTTCTGCTTTGAATGTTTCCTGATTCGTAGTTGCAGTTTGAGCAGTATTAGATATTGATGTTGGAACGTGAGAATCTGCTAACAGCTCGGAGTTACTTTGTTGGTCTCGCCTCTTAAAGCTTGACGCTTTATCGGCCGAGTGTGCACGCTTTGTGTGCTTCTTGACCATGCCAGTGATGTGAGTTGTTGACATGGCTGCTGTTGATCACCTGCAGTGATGTGAGTTGTTGACATAGGTGCTCGTATTGCCCAAGTACTGTCTATTGGGAAAGATAGGGCGGGCATGTCGGTAGTGCGAGTCCCGTGATTGGAGACTCGCACGAATACTTTGTATCGTTTGAGCTGCTTGTTGCAGGTCGGAAGAAACACGATTGATATCTACAACCATGTCGAAGAACAAGGTGAATTGTAATAGATATACAATCAACACGAACGTAATACAATTTCAATTAATACGAACGTGAATTGGTTAAAGAAATTAGTTAAAGAAGAAAATGAATATTCGGTTTAATGAACTATTCTAACTTTTTTCTGTAGCAATAGGCTATTAACGAAAACTGTATGTCGCTGACAGTTAACTCTAAAATAATATTGTTTTTTTTTTTTTAAGAAAACAAACAAGAGTCTACAATGCCTCAAAATTGAGAATGAATTCTAAAGAAAGTTAACGAAACTGTAAGGTTAAGAATATTTTGAACAAACTCAAAAATGTTGACTTATACCAAAATCAACGTGCTACCGCTATGACTGCTATTAGTGAATGAATTTTAAAAAGTGAAATGCATTCATCACTTTGCAAAAGAAAAAAATTACAAGTGAGTGCACAAGAGAATAACGACTAAATGAACTCCCATCGCGTCTTGTTTTCAAGCAGTATCAACAAACTTGGCGCTTTGAGCAATAAAGATGAATCAAAACAAATTTACTCGAAAGAAATTAAAGGGCCAAAAGTTGAACTTAGTTAAAAACTTTTGAAGAAACCTAAACCACTAATTTAATTATCGAAAAAAGAAAACAAGTAAGTTTGGTAGTCACTAAACTTTTGACCTGTTTTGTAAACATGAAGAAAGTCAGTGAAACTTGATGCTTCTCGTTGAGTTATTAGTTTATGCTAAGGTTCAATAGTTTGTAGTTTATTTCATTTGTACTTAAATTTCTTTGCATAATTATGCGATCAACATTACATAGTTACAGTTAGATGCACTTTTAACGTTGTACGCCATTCAATTAATGTTTAGTTGTTATTCATTACTAGAACTTTTAAGCACTGATTTGTCTATGAATATCGACAACTATTATTTTTACTATTTGCTAAATTTGTTATAGTTAGCAATGGTGCGGTAATTAACTAATGATAATTAGTCTCGAACTCGCTAATGTGATTTTAATGTATTATTTTTACTAGTCTGTAACTTCATTTCAATCGTTAAAGTTATTTTCGGTTGTTTCGATGTTTACGTAACAAACAAAAAAACAATTGAAATAATGAAACGAACTTTACGACTTCCCACGAAGTTAAGCATCTATTATTAGACTTCAGCAATTCAAAATAAATGCAACTGTATTTCGTTTTTTAATGGCGTTGAAAAGTTATATTTTTTTATCAATTATTCTGGTTTAAAGGTTTGGAATGTTTCAACTTTTTACTCCCTTTAAAATATTTTATAGTTGTGGTTGCAAAAGAAATTTACAAACACTGAATTTTTTGAAGTAAAAACGGAAAGTTTCGATTTAAGTTTATGAGTGGCAATAATTTACAATGCAATGTTTCGTTTGAATTTCGATAAAATTTTCACACAGAAGCATTTTAAAAACAACGTTCGAGCTTTTAGTTTGTAATTCAGTAGTTGTTATTGTAATGCATTTGCTGCGAAATGAAATTTGTTTTAAGTAACGTAACTAAATCTAGTAGTTAAACAAATTTCGTTTTGCCGTTTTTACGGTTTAACCGAAATCGGCTAAAACTCGAAGCTGTTTTATATCACTAAAGAAAACGTTTGAGTTTTAAATACACTGTGTTTGCCATTAAAGAATGTCAAAAGACGTAAAAACTGTTTGCAAATGAAAAGAAAAACTTGTGCCTTCGTTTTCATATGCCCGTTAGCTTCGATTTGGTAAAGTTATACAATGTGCAGCTTCAGTTTGGTTAGAAGTATCACGTATTATAACAAAGGATCGTAATCGTTGATGTCAGAGAATTTAACGTTTCATGCATAGCAACGTAAATTATTCACTAAAATATGGTTTTAATAATGAAAAAAAATTTTGCAAATTTTTAACCATAGAAATCGTTGAAATCAAGGTTTCTCTCAAAGTTTTTTTAGAGAAACAGTCGCATAATGAAAAGTTGTTGATTTAATGCGACGGTTATTCGTTTCTTCAATTATAAGTTACTCAGTGTCACTTCCCGAGTTTTCTTCATTGTACTTTTGAGTTATATTTCGTTCTCGCAAGTAATAGCGGTGAGTTCGTCCCTGTTTTTCCCCGTTTGCATTCAAATCTTCTCGAGGGTAGTAACCCTTTACCAATTTTATGGGAACTTTAACCACACGACTGTTTTTTTGTATTATCATCGAGCAATCACCTGCTGCTAGAACTGGATAAGGGCCGCTATATAATGGGCTGAGGTGTGTTTTTGTGGGATTTTTTAGCCAAATCTTCTCACACTGAAATAAATCAGGTTCGTAATATATAGATTTGTTGTAGTGTTTCTTATGGTTTCGGGAAATTCCCGACATGGAAAACAAAAAGCGTAGGGTATCAAAAACACCGGGTTCCGTTTTCTCATTTCCTACTTTGTTAAACAGTACGCGGCCGCTAAGGTTCGTGCAGACACCTAAAGCGTACTGTGACGGTGTAAACGGAGAGCCTTCCAAAAATGCGTTGTTAATTTCAGCAGTGATTAATGGAAGATGTAAACTCCAGTTCGTTTCTTCGGTTAAAGCACGGAGAGCCACATTTATTGTTCGATGCTGCCTCTCGATGAAACCATTTGAAGAAGGGCTATATACTGGTACAAAGTGATGATCGATACCTAATTGTTCAAAAGCGGTTGCAACAACGGAATTTTTAAATTCTTTTCCGTTGTCGGTGACAACAACCTGTGGAACTCCGCACCATGCTTGTATGAATGCGTTTCTAACGGTTTCGGCTTTCTTGTTTTTGATTGGTGCAGTCACCAAGAAACCGGTACCTCGGTCTTTGGCGGTCAGGATGTATCGGTTCTCTTCTGATGTTGTCCTCAAAGGACCCACCAGATCCATGTGAACGTATTGGAAACGTTCATTTTTATCTGGAAAAAAACCTATCCTGGGTCGATTGTACCTGGTTACTTTCGTAGCCTGGCAATCGACGCAGGTTTTGCACCAGTACTCAACGTCTTTGACTAACGTTGGCCACCAATAATCTTTAGAGGTAGCTAATACGGATTTTTCTTTACCAAGATGTATATATCCGTGAGCTATCTCAAACGCTGTGAGGCGTAGTAAAGTGGGCAGTATGATTTTAGCGTTTCCTTCTTCTCGAATGATCGCAATGCCCTCAGGGTCTTCATATTCAACCGTTTTCTCTAGTTTTATTGCTTGGTCGATAAGATCCCGTTCTTCTCTTTGTAGTCTTGCTATTTCTGTTCTATTTAAAGAATTAGCAGTTATCAATTGCTCTTCTTCTTCTGAAACGTCATTTTCAGAATCTGAGTCTTCAGACTCTGACGAAGAGCTACAGATGTAGTCTGGATCGTCATAGTATGATCTAGCGTATAGTACTTTTGGGGGCGGTGGCCGGCTCATATAGTCGGCTCCTTGATTGTCTTTGCCACTAATGTGTATGACAGTGGGGTTGTACTCCTTTATGGCAACTATATAACGTTGCTCTGTAGGAGATTGGTTCCCTAAAGGATTATTAACAGCTTTCTCCACAGACTGGCTATCCGTCCTGATAATAAGATCCCTACCTATTATCCGACTCTGAAAGTGTCTGATGCTTACATATAGCGCTCGTAACTCTTTATAAAAAGTTGAGCGGACGCGTTTGAGGGGCGATAAGCTCTTGGAAAAAAATGCTAGAGGTCGCCGCTCTCCGTCATTCCCTTCCTGCTCGAGCACAGCGCCGATATGTGTATCGCTTGCGTCGCAGTAGATAATCAGTGGTTTGCCATGGTGTTCAAACGCTAGAGTGGCGGCGTTTGCTAACGCGTCGATTGTTTTATGATAAGCCAATATTTGTGCGTCATTCAGTTTCAGAGGTTTCCTATTGGTAGATTTTGGGCCCCCTGAAACTTCATTTAGAAGTTTAGTCGTTTCAGCTAACTTTGGGATGTGGTCAAAATAATAGTTGACCATACCGAGGAACCTTTTAAGTTCCTTTCTATTCCCCGGCATGGGCAACTCTTTGATTGCCTTGACTTTTTCTTCTAAAATGTCAATACCATCTACGCCTACCGAATGGCCTAGAAAGTTAACTTTAGATTTGGCAAAAACGCACTTTTTTCTATTCAGATAAAGGCCGTGTTTGCTCAAGGTCTGGAAAACTTTTTCCACGTGTTCTAGATGTTTGTCTTCGGATGAGCTGAATACCAGGATATCGTCCAGGTATACGAAAGTAAATTGTGCACAGGGTGATAAAATGCATTCCATCATCTGCTGGAATCTCATGGGGGCATTCTTCAAACCAAATGTGGTTCGATTAGGAACGAATACCCCATGATGAGCAACGATGGCTGCATAATCACGCGAGCTTGGGTGTATGGGCAGGCTATAGTACGCCTCCTTTAAGTCTAGATTGCTAAAGAATTTTGTTCCTCCTGGTACGATCTCAGGGAGGTCATCGATCCTAGGCAGAGGATATGACAATGGTCGAGTGTGAGAATTAAGGAACGAGTAATCCACACAGATCCTCATCGAGCCATCCTTTTTTGGCACAATGGTAATTGGAGAGGCACACATGTCAGCTATACCACGTGACATTGCACCTCTTTGTACGAGATCCGCAAAGTTCTCAACTACAGCAGTCCTCTTGGCGCTGTTGCATTTACGGGCTTTGACTAGTCTTGGTTGAAAGTCATCTACGATTATATCGAGAACATGGTTATGTTTAACCGGTTTAGTGTAATCGGGGTACTCAGTTAATTCAGGGTATCTATCCAGCATCTGTGTGCATTGATCTTCTAGACTTTTTGTCTCATTGTGGTTATTTTCATCTTGGGTAGCGTTAAACGTCGAAGCCGGCAAGGTATCAGCCGTATACAAGTCAGCTGAGCGATTTGTAAGATTACTGATCAGTTTGGCCGCAAATGGTGAAATAACTAGTTGGTGCGGACACAACAAGTCTAGACCTATGACACCGAAGACTATTTTTTCCTGTGTTACCCAGAATGTGTGTTTTATTTCGTCAAGGTCCCCTAGTTTCAAGCAAACTTCTGTGCTGCCCACAGGATAGATTTGAGAGTTTCCGATTCCCGTAATTTGTCTGAGTAATGGTCTATGCCATTTGTCAATGACTTGGGAATGAGAGAAATCTCGGCTCCCGAGTCAACAATAAAAATGACGCCCGAAGTGCTGTCCACAACATACAACAACTGTTGAGGCAGACTATTTTTGTTAATTTTCATGGGTTTTTTGATTTTGAAAATCCAGCTGTTCTCAGTTTGGGCTTTAATGTTTAAGGACGATTTGGGTGGAGGTTCAGGTTCCGGTGGTTCAAGAAGACCTGTCTTCTCCCCTGTTCTTTTGGGAGGCTCCTCCACCTTTTCTAGGGATGTTTGGGGACTCGTCGAGCAGATTTGGATCTTATTTTCGTCACAATGGACATTCGGAGTATCATTTTCCGAATGGTTCTTCGAGCAATTTGGCTCGGCTTCGTCCTCATCATGGACATTAGAATGAAAAATCAATGTTTCTTCCTCAGAAACATTATGAAGGGGAAACTCATTCGGAGTATCATTTTCCGAATGGTTCTTCGAGCAATTTGGCTCGGCTTTGTCCTCATCATGGACATTAGAATAAAAAATCAATGTTTCTTCCTCAGAAACATTATGAAGGGGAAACTCATTCGGAGTATCATTTTCCGAATGGTTCTTCGAGCAATTTGGCTCGGCTTTGTCCTCATCATGGACATTAGAATGAAAAATCAATGTTTCTTCCTCAGAAACATTATGAAGGGGAAACTCATTCGGAGTATCATTTTCCGAATGGCTCTTCAAGCAATCTGGCTCGGCTTTGTCCTCATCATGGACATTTGAATGAAAAATCAATGTTTCTTCCCTAGAAACATTATGAAGGGGAAACTCATTCGGAGTATCATTTTCCGAATGGTTCTTCGAGCAATTTGGCTCGGCTTTGTCCTCATCATGGACATTTGAATGAAAAATCAATGTTTCTTCCCTAGAAACATTATGAAGGGGAAACTCATTCGGAGTATCATTTTCCGAATGGTTCTTCAAGCAATCTGGCTCGGCTTTGTCCTCATCATGGACATTTGAATGAAAAATCAATGTTTCTTCCCTAGAAACATTATGAAGGGGAAACTCATTCGGAGTATCACTTTCCGAATGGTTCTTCAAGCAATCTGGCTCGGCTTTGTCCTCATCATGGACATTTGAATGAAAAATCAATGTTTCTTCCCTAGAAACATTATGAAGGGGAAACTCATTCGGAGTATCACTTTCCGAATGGTTCTTCGAGCAATTTGGCTCGGCTTTGTCCTCATCATGGACATTAGAATGTAACGCTTTATTTATCGTAGCGTCATCATGTAAGTTATAATTTTTAACCTGACTGGTTTCTTGATAGTTCTTCGAGCAACCAGGCGTACTCATTTCTTTATGTACAACAGGAATTATATTTGGCGTCTTATCGACGGTAATCTCAATTTTGCGTTGATGATCGCCACTATCTACATCCTGTGAAGGAACGGAATTTTTGCTTTTTGTGTAATGTTTGCGTTCCCTCTCTAGGTCTCTATCAACATGTGTTTCCGGGATATATACATTTGAATTAGGGGAATTTCCCTTTTGTGAAGTATGTACAGAATCAGATATGTCAGATCGGCCATAACCTATATTACAGGCTTTTGGGGTATCTTCGGCGAATCTAACACGAGACTTTTTAACCCCACCCCCTGAGCCTCGCGTTACTGCGAGGGTGGGAGGGAGTTTCCCTGTCGTGGGTAATTGTTAACATTATTCGGCCTGGAAGGAGGCTCATTTGAATGGGTGACATCACGGTGGTCATTGTAATCGTCATTGGAGTTCCTTCTGTTGTTATAATCACGTTCGTTACCGGAGTCGTTGTTGTAGTTTCGGTCTCTGCCATTGGCATTACGGCCATAGTTACTATTGTTGCCGTAATTCTGGTTTCGAGCGTTGTAATTGCGTCTGTTATTGTTACCGTTTCCGTGGTACCGGTTTCGGTTATTGGAGTTTTGGGTGTAGTTCCCATTGTTACCATGATCTTGGTTTCGATTGTCGAAACTCTGATCGTAGTTACCATCATCCATGTAATTTTGGTCAGGGAAATTATCTCTCCCGTTATTCCGACGCCTACTAAACCGTTGGTTTTGGTTTCTTCTTGACCTATCATAATTTACTTGTTGGTTCCGTGCGTAGTGATCGTCATCTTGGCGGGACCAGATGGATTGTACACGACGTTTGAATTGTGACAGGTCCTCTAAGAAGTACTCTTCAATCCTGCCTTTTAGAGAGACGGGTGCATGATAGTATAGGAAAAATTTTACACGATCATCTTCTTTAGCATATGCCCATTCAGTAGCCTCGGTTAGGTAAGTACTGAACGGTGTTTTGCTCGTGTGAACTGGAGGTTTGCTGAGGATGGGTGTCAGTAAATTATCACGCTTTTCGCAAAACTCCTTGAACGTCTGAAAATTACGATCCTCAGGGTTGGTCAAGCCGTAGTATTGAGATACTTCGTCGGGAACCCATTTTCCGACTATGATATTATATTTAGTTCTATCGTTTGTGACGTTCAACCGTTCAAACTCTCCGATGAAATAGTTCAGGGTTTGGCGAGGGTTAGTAATTTTACTAAACCGATGGAACTTACGGTCGAGATCGTTATCGCTAACATTTATATACGAATTATCGTTAAAATTGTTGTAGACCGGTTCACGGTAGTCGCAAAATTTAGACTGTCCCGGGTACCGACTGTCTCTAGTGTTGATGTTTTCGGGGGCAGGCATCACTTGTATACGCCGCTCATCCCTAACCGGCTCATTTTTAATAATCATTGTTTCATTTTGATGTATGAGTTGGTTGGTGGGAGGTGCTTGTTGCACATGACGTTCTTCTTCGGTGTTGGAATTTCTGAAAGTCGGTAGATAATTTGGCCCTCTATTACATCGCGTATTCGCCATTTTGTCAAAATCATAATTAGTCATTTTTCTGACAGAGGGTCTGTACTCTTGCGAGCATTGGCCCTCCCTCATGTTCAAAGCGTCAAACGCTGGTGAAACGTAATTATTTTGACAACTGTTGTTTCGTGCGTCGGCCATGTTTATTCTTTCCCTTTCTTGTGTAACTTTGGCTAACGCTGTCCGACAATCGCTCAAAAGAGCTTTGAGTTCTTCGTTTTGTTGTTTCAAATTGAACTCGTCAGCATTATCCGGCGCTAAATAGTGATCGGCCTGGTTGTGGCCGGGTGCTGGATACATAGATCCACAGTCACTTCCCATTGGCATGGATGGTAACCCGCCTTCTGGGAAATAGTTTCTGCGCATCTCTCGTTTTTTTTCTGTCATCGTCTTCGTTATAAATTCATTTGTGTCTCGAAAGGTTGGAGTAGTCGGGCGGTTAAGAACGCCACTATAACCCTCTGCTGTTGATTCTCTGTTTTCATCTTTGTTTGTTTGGGTATTTTGTATATTGTTAGGTTCTGCTTTGAATGTTTCCTGGTTTGTAGTTGCAGTTTGAGCAGTATTAGATATTGATGTTGGAACATGAGAATCTGCTAACAGCTCGGAGTTACTTTGTTGGTCTCGCCTCTTAAAGCTTGACGCTTTATCGGCCGAGTGTGCACGCTTTGTGTGCTTCTTGACCATGCCAGTGATGTGGGTTGTTGACATGGCCTTGGGATTCTTATTTTTGGAACTCATTCTTCAAGGAAATAACCAACCGGAGAGTTTTCGTGAAGAAATCAATTGCAATTAACCGAGATAGAACTCAGAAATGCAAACAGATAAGAATTCTCCGCAATTAACCGAGTCAACGCTCAGTAATGCGAATTGGTACGAATTCTTACGCAATTAACCAAGTTGGGACTCAGTAATGCGATCTGTTGATTTTTCACCGCACTTAACCGAGAATGAGCTCAGTAATGCGAACTGGAAACGAGTTCGACCACTTACCGTAGTCAATTAAAAATTAGTAAATACTTAACAAATGCTACTTTCGTAATCGACCGTTAACTTACTATATTCTAACTTAGATAATTATAAACTTAGTTACTTAAATTAAACTATTAGATAGAGAATTGTTAACACAAAGTTTATTTTACACCTAAACTATTATTACGATACAAAAAAAAAGACACTCACACTCGTGCAGGACAAAAGCTCAGGAACTAAGTTACCACAACAAATCACTGGGCTGACTACTACAAGACGTCTCGAGCTGGTTTCTAACGCCGGTATTCGTTTCGGGTTGAAACTCAATCTCTCGATCAAACGTTTTTGCGGACTGGCTACGTGAAAAATAAGCCTCTACGCTTAATGTGTAATCAAACAAAGCCCTCTCTAAGTGATAACAAATGCCTAATACAAAAAACCTTCGTTGGCTGTAAACGTAAAATGCCTACGCTTATTTGTGTAAGTAAAATGTCTCTTCGTTGAGTGTTATTATCAAAAGCCTTCGCTGACTGCGAAATAAGAATGTCTTTTCGCCAAGTGTGATTATAAAAGCCTACGCCCTTCTTGCGACGTCTATTTTTATGCAGTCTGCTTTTCGAAGAAAAAAGATTTCTCTTCTCTTCACAAAAGCAGTGCGAAGCAGGCGCAATGCTTACACCATTTTTAACTATTTATAGGAGAACTTTCCGAAACAAGGATTTTAAGGCGAAAATTGAATTTTCATTGTGACGTCATTTTTTCACAAAATTTTAAAAATCGAAGACTGAATTCTAAAACTACAGACCTTGAGGAAGACGCCCATACCATTTAAAAGACCAACTTTGACTCTTTAATGGATAATTCTGCAAAACAAATTTTTTTAGGATATCATATATGGAAAAAAAATTACTACTCCTATGACTGAGTTTAAGATTATTTAAAAATATATACTAAAAAATAAAAACTGTTTTCTGAAATTTCAGACCTTCTAGGTTAAAAAAGTTTTTTTTTCTAATACTTAAATTTTATATGATAAATTATCTTTTGAAAAAAACTTCGAATACTTTGCGAATACTTGGCGAATACTACACTAAATGCTGCAACGTTTTCTTGAAGTGTTATTTTAAAGAGTCTATTTAATGTTTTAATTTGATAACGTATACTACAAGTTCAACTTTAATTAGACAAAGTTTTACATTATAAGATTTAATAATTAGTTTAATATAATTCTGCCACCTATGGTTAATTTAGTTAGTTGAAAAATGAAAATGTTATTTTTCGAAAAAAAAAAAAACTAATAATTAGAAAGTTGTTTGTAACTGAATGTTCTTAAAATAAATGATTAGTTCTATAAAAATATTCAACTAGTATTTACTTGTTTAGTTCTATTAATTTCTAATTTTTTTTTTTAATTAAGATAATAAACATAAAATTATGTCCTGTACAGGACGTTAAAAGGTATCTGTGGTGTGCAATTCGATAACCGAAAGGTTTTTTCGTGCATCAGTCCCAGGACCAAATATTTTGAGTGTCTTTTTTTGTCGTTTAATAAACTATAATACAAACATAATATATTTCAAAGTAGATTATACTGTATTAAATTTTTATATATTTAAACTGAAGAAAAAAAAAAGTTATGAACTTACAAACTATATTTTAAATCTAATATTTTAAACAAAAACATTACATTTTATTTATTTAAATAAAATAAAGAACAGTGAAGTTAAAATTTTAGTACCCATAATTGAAACATAAATGTGAAAAAACGTATAAAAAGCGATATTAGTAAAAATAATGAACATTGAAATTTATATACCCCATTAATCAAACATAAAGATATAATTATGTAAGTAAAGACCAAAGTTTCTTACGTACGCACTGCCGGTATGGTACTCCTTTTTGCGCTGTTCTCAAAATGCTTACCTAGGTGGCAAGTATCAAAACGATAGAACGTAAACTGAAGATTTAGCATACATACGTAGATTTACAATTTACACGGGTTTTTCGTTTTAAATGCTGATTATGACCTCAATATTGGTTTATTTGATTTGACAAATAGAAGTTCTCTTAGAAGACTTATCAGAACATAATTGCAAAGTATCAAAACGATAGAACGTAAACTGAAGGCTTGGCACACAAGATAAAGCAATATGAATAAAAGTACTCAAATATTCAGCTAGCTATAAAATCGATTTTTAATAACCAATGTTTACTCTTTATAGGATATTTAACCGAAGCAAGTTTTTAAGGCGAGAAATGTTTTTTTTTTTGTGACGTCATCTTTGAACAAAATAGGTCAAAGATTAAAAATCAAAGTCTGAATTGCAAAACTACAGACCTTGGTAAAGACGCCCATACCGTTTTTAAAGACCATAATTAATTCTTTATAGGGGAATTTTCCGATATTTCCACATATGGACTACCGACTAAAGAAGCTGCCCAAATTTATAGCACAATGTTGAAAAATAAAACAAAAAACTATTCAATTTAGGAATATAAAAACCTAGTCAAGTTTTCAAACTTTATTAAAAAAAGTTTTGGTTTAGATTTGATTTTGATATGAGTATTTTCTTACGGCACATCAAAATCTATAGTCTTTGGAGACTTTTGCGTATTATTTTCTTTCATCATTTTCACTAACGAGGATGCAAAATCTCATGCTAGTGTACAATATATTAAAGGTTGCAAGACAATCAGACAACGCTTGAAGTCACTGAGCATAACAGTAAGGTATGTTCACGGCAAGACATAAGACTTTACGTGGTCTGAATACCCAGGTGTTATAACCAAAACTTCTTGATAAAAACTACTAAATTTGTTTTAGTCTTAGAACAATTTATGAACAGCTTCAAACACCTGCAACTATTTTGCATATATCAAAACAACATTAATTTTTATATCGTTTTGTATAAAGATGTGCAAATTAAATCTTTTATTTACAACCAGGTTTCGGTGACAAATTATTTCATATTTATTTAAACAAGCTTTTTTTTGTTCAAAAGCTGATTTGTTTAGTTACAATAACAGTTGTTTAGTCTAGAATTCAGCATTTTCTATCTGATTATTCTTTAGATTATTTTTTAAGGTTACTATTACTGTATAAAGTTCAGAATACTTACAAACTTTTTTTCCTTTTTTTTTTTTTTCTTAGCATGCCAATGTGAAGAAATCAGTTATAGATGTATTTAATTTGGTATACTATCAAAATCCACCCGCGTTCAAAATCCACCCAATCAAAATCCACCCGATCAAAATCAACCAGATCAAAATCCACCCGAGTCAAAATACACCCGATCAAAATCAACCCGAGTCAAAATACACCCGAGTCGAAACATTCACCTCGCTTTATTTATTTCTTTTTGATACAAACACTTAAATCAAATGCTTAAGCTTAAATGTGTGAAAAAAGACAGATATTAGTTCTAGCAGTTTACTTTTACTTTACTGTATTGCCAAATTAAGTTTTTACAATATTAACTTTAAATTAAATATTTATTTATGTTTGGTTTTATTGATTGAAAGACATATTTCACACTTTTAAAATTAATTTTTCTACTAACAATTTGTTTTAACAATTATGCTCTTTACCGTTTAAATTTTTTATAAGCAATATAAAATATTGTTTAAGTTTTAATCAAAAAAACTCTAAAAGTTTTTTAATTTTAAGAAATTTTTACCTTATTTTAAATCCCAAGTTTTAAAAATTTTTTAAAGTTTTAATAAATGTTTTTTTTTGTCTTGAAAATTATATCAAACAAAAATTAGTGAATAAATTATAACAATTCCATTTTTATGTTTTAATAAATGCTAATGAACAATGTTATATTGAACGCTATATAATATTTTATCTTATTTAACCGAAATTTCTATGCAACTCAATATTTATTAAAAAACATAAAACTTTGTAACTAATTAATTTAAAACATGCAGAGAAGAACTTTTAACTTAAATTGTCGGAAATTAAGTTAAAGACATTTATCGCATGTAAATTAAAGGTTCAAAATAAGTAAACTTTGAAAAAAAAATCTAAACGTCAATTAATATAGATTAAGGTTTATAAGATTATTAAATTAATCAGCTTTAAAACTTGATTTGACCTATTAATAAAATATTTTTTTAAGTTGATACAGTCTGGTACAAAATTTTTTTGAAAATAACTTAAATTTAAAGCTTAAGTTCTGTAGTACATACTTTATTTAATCAACATATAGACAAATAAGACATTTTAAAAGTTAATTGGAAAAATCATAATACTTTTTTTTGTAGCATTCTCTTAAAAACACAGTGTAATATCTAACAAAACTTAACTTATTTGTTTACTCCTACTTAATTAAAGTATATATTTTCTCTAGCTAAAGTCTAAATACTAACTTTTTTTACAATTTACAAAATAATAGAGAAAACTCAATGAATAGTAGAGACGATGTTTTTTATGTAAAGGACTTTAGAATTGATAAAAAAATGTTAAGCTTTTAAAAGTATACTATCGTACTTTTATTTATATTTCATTTTTCATCAACACTCATGGTTGAAATTTTCTATATAACAAAATATAATGAAATTGTAAGTAAAGCACAACACACAAAACACAACACTTGTTTCATCAAAAGAAAAATTTTAAAACTTTAAGTTTATATTTTTATTTACTTCTTGTAACTTTTTATAAATTTTTTCTTAAGATTACATTCTTTTGTATATATTTTTTTGTTTTTGGTTTAATGTTCTACTGTTATTAAAGATTCTTCTAATTTACTATTTTCTATAGTTTCTATTTTTTAATTTACTATATGTTTTTTTTAATTATGAATGGCTTTGGGAAAATAGAATTAGGAGGGAATTTAATTGGTTTAGCATTGACCGTAATTACTTTTCATTTTTTTTAACTTTTTTTTAACTAACACAAATGTTATTAACTTTAGTTTAACATTTAAAATACTTCTAAAATTATTATAGATATATTTTTTGTTGTACAATAGGTTTGATTTTTAAACACTTAAGTTGTTTTTATAGTTTACCTTAGAAATCGCAATTTTTAACATTTTTTTGAATATTTAGTTTATTTTTAAGGTTTAGTTATATTATTTTACTTACCTTTTTAACTGTTTTACTAGCTAATTTTAATTTTTTATCTCTTGAATATTTACTTTTATTTCAATAGTTGTTTAAACATATAAGTAGTTTCGGTATTAAAAAATTCTGTTAGGAATTAATTCTTGTTTCGCAACAAAATGAACATGCAAACTGCTGTCGTTAAACATTTTTGCCCTATAAAAGTGAAATTCGATGCAAAAGTTTTTCCGTGCAAAATTGAAGGTTGTGCTAAAGTAAACCTTGTGTAAAAGTAATGCCGTGCAAAATTGTAGCAGTGCAAAAGTACCACCTTCGTGCTAATGTAAAATTGTGCAAAAGTTTCCATTTGATGTAAATTCAATGCTGTGCAAAAGTGGAGCTCATTCTAAAGTGACGCTAAATGAAAAAGTGACGCCGAACAAAAATGACGACCTGTGCATTAGAAACCCAATGAATGCAATAGAAAAGTGCGAAAGTGACGCAGTGCTAAAAAGACGCACCCTGCTAAAAATTCAACCCGTGCGAAGTGCAATTATGACCTTCCGTTAACTTGGGTTAAATTAAACAGGTTGATTTTGATCGGGTTGATTTTGACCGGGTGGATTTTGACTCGGGCGGATTTTGATCGGGTGTTTTTGACTCGGGTGGATTTTGACCGGGTGGATTTTGACTCGGGTGGATTTTGACTCGGGTGGATTTTGATCGGGTGGATTTTGAACGGGTGGATTTTGATCGCGGGTGGATTTTGAACGTGTCGCATATAATTTAACTGAAAATTAAGTATTTAAATAGTAAGCTAAAATAACTGTTTCAAGCAAACTTATGTTAAAAAATATCTTTTTTAAAGAAATCAAAAAAAAACAGTTCTTTTTTTATGTTGGCAAATATTGTCTGCTTTCTTTAACAACAATTTTAAACTTAGACAAGTATTCAAAATATAAAAAAGTACATTTTAAAATAGAAGGAAATTTGTTGTTCTTATTATTATTATTATTATTATTATTCATTATTTATTTTTTTCTTGTTAAGTGCATAAATGTTACAGTACTTATCTTTATATTTTAATTTATAATATTCAAATTCAGTTGTGGTAGAATTAACTTCTTTAAAATAATTAAAAAATTATACAATAGTTTATTTATCTATTCAAATGTAAAATTATGAAATAAAAAATAAAAACTACACTTTTAGCACAAAATACTGATAAAAGTTTAACGTAAAAATATTTCAACGTTAACATTTTTACCTTTTTTAAAGAAATTGTAACCAATCATTCGAGTACCCACATGTTTGCTATTGGTATTGTTTATTTCCTTTTATAAGTTAATTTAAAGTTATATATATTTTTTTTTGGTTCTTATGTTATTAGACAATTTTTAAAATACATTTCTAAACACAAAGTTCAGATAATTTTTGTTCAGTTTTCTTTTTTTTAATTTCGTTTAATTGATTATTTATTACTAAAGACTTAAAAATATTTAGATGATAAAAAATTGTGTGTAACAGCTCCTAAGAAATTTTATAAGCATGTGGTGTACAACTCGATAATAAAAAGGTTCCTTTGTACACCAGGTCCTTAGACCAAACTTTTTTTATCGTTGTATAAACAATAATATCTCTCTTATTATTTTTCTAGATAAACTGTTTATTGTTAGTTTTACTTTAAACTTAATTTAATTCATTAAGGCACTTCATCTATTATCTTAAAGAAAAGTTTAGATTTTGTTACAGTTAAAAAAAATCTTAATTTTTTAAATGAAAATATTAATTGCTAATAAGTTATAACACAGTGCACCTGTTTTGAATAATTATATTTGTGGTTATTTTCTAACAAGTTAAGTTATTTCAAATATAGCCATGAAAGTAGTTTTTTTCGTATTTTTTTACTAGCCTTATTTATAATAAGTAAGAAAAAAAAAGTATATAAGTTATAATAATGAATAATTCTAATTATATAAAGCATTGATAAACAAAAATCAGCTCAAAAACTTAGTGTTTTAAGAAAAATGAAAGTTGTGATTCTTTGCCTATAATATTAGTTTAAGTATAGAAATTTGCTGATTAATTTAATACTAATACAGGTGCAACGATAAAGATCTTTTCTAGCGTGCATCTTATTATTTTAACTTTATTTACGTGTAAATTTGACAGACACTGCATTTATAAGTACGATTTACTACTTCGCTGATTTCTTATAATATTTTTCGGTTAGTCAACAAATTTCAATAGTTGTACTTCACAGTTGAATGTTATATCCTTAATTTCAGGACGCTAATTTTTTTTTAAACAATGTTAGTGTTAAACAGATTTTTTTTTGTAAGAAATAGCTGGGAAATTTGTTTTGGTTTAAATCAAACTTTTTCAGTATGATATTTTGAAATTACTATAAACTTCTATAAAAAAATGGTTTTTTCAACAGTTAATTTCAAAGTTATCATAATTTTTGTAAGTAAGTGCTATTCTTTTATAGTTGGTCCCTAAAACTTTGTTTAAGCACCTATATTAAGATATTTATGAACTAGTCAGTTATTTTTAAGAATAAAGATTTTTTAATATTTCCTCAACTTATAAATTTTCCAGGTTAATTTTTGTATTAATTGAAGGTAATATTTCTTATTAGATGAGATATAAATTTTCGATGCCTTAGCTTTCTAATATTCAGTAAATTTGTTCTCTTTTGCATCCGATATACAGGTGAAGTCAGCTACTAATTGTATTTAAAGTTTGTATACAAGTTAATATGTATTTTGCATAATTTCATGCATTTTTTTAGTATTGAATCACACAAAGTTTATTGTTTTTTTTTTTTTCAAGTGTAGTAACAATCTAAATGGGAACGGGTCTAAATTGCACGAGGTAACAAAATTGCACCGAGGGTCAATTTTGCACGAGAGTAAAAAAAAACAAAAAAAATATATACAAAAAAACAGAAAAATAAAATATAAAAAAAAAATTACTGGCCGAGGGTAAGAGTGATTGTAAAAATAAAAATTGATTAATAAAGAAAAAGAACTAATAAAAATAAATAAATAAAACTACCGACCGAGCGTAATGGGTAACACTGATAGTAAAAAAAAATCAAGCCGTGCAAAATTGTCTGCTCGTGCAATTTTGTACGGTTGTGCAAAGTTGATAGCTACAAGTGGCGTAGCGTGGTATTTTGATCAGGAGGTGTGCAAATTTTTTCTCTAAAAATTCCAAAAATTGAAACTTTTGTAATTAGCTATAAAAAGATCTTTTTATAAGTAATATAATTCAAATAAATTCTTTAAGTAAAATAAGTTCAAAGTAACTTATACATTACAAATTAAACTATTAAAAAAAAGTATAAATTTCATTAGAATTACTTATACTTGCAGAAATGTAAACTTACTAAATAAAAACTGTTTTTACTACTTACAGTAAACTTTATATTGTTAAAAATGAATAAGTTCAATAAAACGAAAGTATCTGTTTTACCAATATCTATATTAAAAATATCAATATCTTTAGTATACAATACAACAGTGATAACAACACCTCATTGCACATAATTTAAATAAAGTTACACAGAAGTTAAAATAGACCAACTTTATAACTGTTATTACAGTTTATTACAACTTTGTAAAATATTTAAAAGTATACTTTTTAAATTTAATTCATCTGATTGTATTTGTTTAAAATAAAAATCACAACCAAAGTTTATTTTTATAGGCCGACAAGCTTTTTCTTGTATGTTTACAAAAATAAAGTTCAGAAAACTAGCAGTAGTCTTAACATCTATTGTAACATGAAAAAAAACTTGTAAAATTGTTTAATTTTTCTTTTATCGTGACGTATTTTTGTAAACTTTTTGTAGAAAAATCTGCCATAAGATTATACTACAGCGGTGCACTAACTAGTTGCGTACCTTTTGAGTTTAAATTCTTATGACATTTTTTTTTCCTTATGGAATCTTTCATCAACATCGGTGCGCACTTTGGTTTGCGCATCGAATCAGTATATTGGGTAATTTTCCAAACTTTTCACTAATTGTTATTCAAAATTTCATTTAACTTTTTCAATACTAAATAACCATAGTTGAAAAAAGACAAATTACACAAAAAAAAAAAAAACAATAAAGGATAAAGATATTACATTCTTTTTTTTTTTACTTCTTTTCTTTTTTGGGTGGCACGCATGCGCCAGTGTCCCTCCCCACGCTACGCCCCTGGTATGCACTGCCAGTTAAGTACGCAATATTTAGCCGAAAAACTCTGTGTTTAAAATGTTTTTTTTCTGCTTAAAAATAAAAAAACATATAAGTAATAATGGAAAAATAATATATATTTTTATTTATCATACTGTATTAAACTTAGATAAATTAAAACTAAAAGAGTCGGAAAAAATTATATTTATAATAAAAAATTTTTTCAAGTAATTTAATCTATAAAAATTGAAATTTCACTAAAAAAATGGGTAATTACCTAGGATGATGTCGCACAAATATCAAGCTGAAATTATAACAAATTCAAATTATCTTTTTACCATATTTATAGGCTTTAAAAATATATTTTATGAATATATAAATAAAACTTACTTATCACAAACCAATAAAACTTATATATTTAATTACTTTTATTTTTTAAATAAAGCAACTGATACAATAACTTATATACATTCCTATACTGTAAAATAAAATTAGTTAAGTATTTTAGTTTAAAAAAAATGAACTTAATTATTACTATGTATTTTTATAGCTTGTTTAAAACGAAGAATAATTTTAGATCAATAATATAAGGCTTAAAATATTGATTTTAAGCCTAAAATTATGGTTCAAAAATATATTAAACACAATATAATTTCAGCTTGATATTGGTGTGACATCATCCTAGATAATTACCAAAAAATGTTTATACTTTTACAACAAAATTAAAATATCTTTAAAATATAATTAAATGTTTGTCTGATGGTGCAGGAATTCTAATAATGATTTTGAAATCTATCTGAGTTAAAAATTTCAAAAACCAAGAACCAACTTTGTGGCCAACAGATATACAAAAATAAAACAACTTAAATAAAAAAATATCAAATTACCATTAAATAATAAAAGAATAAATTGCCAGGTGGTGTAGTGGTCTAAAGATAATTTTGGAAACTCTCTAAACTGAACTTTTCAAGGTTTAAACCCAGTTGGTTGACACATAAACAAAAAATATAAATTTTAAAGTACAAAAGCTTCACACAACATTATTATATACAACCAACTTGGTAAAATAAAACTTAAGTGATTATATTGGACAGTTTTTAAGTAAAATTGTACTTACTAGTTCAAAATTAATACTGTATCAAAAGTTATTTACACTAAGTAACAATTTATAGTGGGAACTAAGATCATCTTAGTAAAAAGTTTCCTAGAAAAAAAATGCTACGTTAAAACTTTTACTTAATATGACGTCACAATTAAAAAAAATTTTTAAATAGATTTCAGCTAAGCAAAAAACGAGCATTTTTTGTTAAGGAAACATTTTGGTCTTTCAGCGTTATAAATTCAACATTCATTATTCAAAGTTTACCAAACAACCAAAACAAAGTCAATAAACAACGTTTTTAGTGATATTCTAAGAACATTTTTTTCTTTTTTCTTTTTTTTATTTTCAGGGGGTTTACAGGAAACCAGTCAAAACACGCCCCTGGGTTTAACTAAGACTTTTATGCGTTATTAAAAAAAAATCAAAAGTTTAGAAGCCTTAGATTAAAGATAATCTTAGTTATCTTACTAAATACACGAAAAACTTATACTTATTTCTCATAGTATTCAAAAATGTCATTAAGAGATTGTCCATAGCTGAACGCCTTATATTGTAAACAATCTCAGTTATGGAGATAATTTTTAAATTTATAGTTTTAGTGTTTTTAGACACATTTCAATATTATAGAATTAATTAGACTCGAAGCCATTCAAATATATTTAAACAAAAAATAATAAATACCCTATTGTCTTATTCACTTAAAACCAATTTGTGATAACTTAAAGTTTACTTTTGTTGGTTGTACTTGTGTTTGTTTATCTAATAGATTTTCATAGTTTTTGTGTTATATATGATTTTTTATGTATTGTATCATTTTAACTGTAATTTTCCTGATGAAAATTAAAGAAATGTATAAAAAAGAAGAAGGTTGAGCTGTTTATTTATTTATTAAAGATAAAAAAGTCAATGCCTAATAAAAACAGAAATAACTACATTCAGTTTTATTAAAACAAACCTAGTTAAAGAATAAAATCAGTTGTGGCATTATTCTTTTCACCTTAATAGCAAGTTTGCTTGAGAGCAGAGATTAAAAAATTATTATAACACTGAATATTTTCTAAAAGTTTGTTTGTTTTAACCAAAAATATTATGCTTTAGTAAACATTGATAATCAAACAGATTTCAAATAAAATTTCTGCTTGATAGCAGGTACTAGTATTCGAGTCATAAAGGGGGTTCTTAATACTGTTTAAAAGTTTGTTTGTTTTAAGTTCATATACCGCGCTAGAGTAATAGTGTGGCGATCGATTTACAGAAATACAGCAAAAAAGCTTAAGTTAAGTGTATTATTACTCCAACTAACTTTTTTATTACTAAAATTTAATAAATTTGTTAGAGTTTTTCTAAAAACCATAATAATCATTTCGAAGCTATTTGAATTAAAAAACTTACTCGTACATGACTTTTTAGGTTAAAAAAAACAAAACATTTCTTAAGTGTTCAGATTTTTGTTCTGGCAATCGTGCTATAAATTTCTTTTAAAACTTTAGTATCTATAAATACTCTTTTTTTTAATTTTTTTCTTTATATAAAACAAAAAGTGTTAAGGAACCATAAATAAACAAATAAACTTTAATGTATTCAGTCAAAAATTGTTTATTTAAATAATGATTTTTTATTTTAAGCCCTGGTTTGTAAATTTTTTTACTTTAAATCATCCGCTAGGATAAACATAACATTTTTATTTTACTGCTTAGGTTGCTGAATATACTTATTGGTAGATTTATCCCAAAATATTCTTCAACTCCAAATCAACCATGGTTAGTACTTGTTAAATATTTAGGTACCAAAGCAGTTATGTATCTGCAATAGTTTATTAACTATTATAGTATAAGTATATATGTCAAATCAACATATATTTATCTATAAGTAAAAAGCATTAGTTTAGAAAAGTATATTAATTGTGTATAAGCATTAAATCAAGTTTTGAAAATATTAATTTATAATGAGTGATATAATGCTCTTCTAACACTGATGTTACTATTACTGCTCAAAAAGTCAATTCAAATTATTAAATATAAAGTTATAGTTTGGTTACACTTTAGTGAAAGCATTATTAGTTATGTATTTATTTTTGATAAAATAAATTTTTTTATTATAGCAGTTTAACTTTGTATGAGAATATTAAAAGATTTAGTGAAAAAACAGCTCTGTCAAAAGTATTTAACAGTTTACAAGAAATAGAAAATATTTGGTTTACTCACTCATGTTCATACTTTATAAGTAACTGATCTCAAATTGGTAAATCAATTTTTTATTGAACCACCAGTTAGAGATCAAATTAAAGTTCCTTGACATTAATGTTAAATACTTGAAAAAATGTATTATTGTCGGACTTTTGTATTAAGACATCTTTAATGGAGAAACCCAACATAGCAAAATTAGTTTAATGAAGTCTGTTTAATGCCAAATTTTACTCAGTGTACAATGAAGTAAGAACTGGTGTTTTTGTTTATTTAGTCTACCCATACAGTGATAAATTAATGACTAGTTTAGTAAATAAGTAGAATGACATTGCAATTGATATTTGAGTCACTGGCATACATAATAATAAAATTTTGTCAGCCACTCAATCTTTTTTTTCCTGCCTGCTATTAAAGAAATTAAATGTTATAAAATTGTCCAAGTTATATATATATATATATATATATATTAAATTTATATTGTATAAAGACATCTTTATGCTGAAACCCAACATATATGTATAAATATGTATTATTTATCAAGAAAAAATCAAAAAAAACCAGAACGCATGTGTCATAAAGCTAAATGCTTAAACTGTTTTGATTTTTTATATCAACATATCTTAAATTATAAATTCCTTTAAGTGTGTTCTATGGAAAGTGTTCCACACTATTTTCTATATATATATGAATATAACAGTAAAATAACTTTTTGGTGAACTGTTAAGATTCACAACTATAGACTTAAATTTATTATGTATCAATCAATAATAAAATAACAACATATAATTTCGTGGGGATCTGGTGAATTATAAATAATTTTCTCAATTTTACTGGATGTAATTTTATATAGTCTTTAAACTGAAAAATTTACTCTTTTCTAAGTATTCAAGTAATTAATGATTATGTGCAACTTAATAGTGAATTTGGTAGTAGATGTTTTTTCTGCCTAGAAGTTAAGTCTACTCAATTTATGAGCCTTGTTATAAATAAGTTACTATTTTTTTTATTATCACCAGTCAGCTCCATATTTTACTGAAATAAATTAAAAGACATTCTCATAATAATTGTTCATTTACTGATAACTTCAACTAATCATTCTCTTTAATAATTGTTATTTCAGTTATCTGTTAAAACTTTTGTCATCTTTAGTTAAAGTCTTATTTTTTTTCATGTTTAGCTTTAGTTATATAAGGAACTAAAATCATCAAGTTAAAATTTATTAATTATATAATGCTTAATAAAACTATAAAATCTGAAACTTTAAGTTTTACAAATTTTGTCAAGTGGCCTACTAAAAAGTTTGACCTGCTTTTACAACAAATACATAAGGCATCATTAAAATAATGTAATAGTTTTAAAATCCTAATGTATTAAATAATAATAGATCAGATGTATTCTAAAAAGTATGTTTGTTTTCATTTAAATTGTTAAAAATTATATTTGCAGCATATTGCAAAACACAAGAAATAAATAATAAATCTAAAAGCTAAATTTGATAAAAAAAGTACAAAACTAGCAGATATCAGGGTTGCTACTTAACCTGGCATTTGACAATTTAGGCCAAAAAAACCTGGAAAAACCTGGAATCTTGAATAATTTTATTTTTTTTTGATTTGACACAAAATTTATCATATAGACAAAAACGTTTTGTCATCATCAAAATTTATTTTATTAAAAGACACATTTTGATTAGTTTTACTGAATCTTTTCAATGTTTTTATGCCATTTAAACAGTTTTTAACATTAAACTAAAATTAGACCCAAAAACAAGTACAAAAACCTAGAAAAAATTTTGAAAACTGTGATAAAATTTGCCTATAGTCAGTGGCAATCCATTGAACATATTTAACTAGTTGAAATATTTTTAAGATAGATATAATGGGAAATTTGAATTAATTAATCAATTTTAAAATCATAAACATAAATAATACATTTGTAACAGGATTAGTAATTAAATTGAAATTTAACAAGAATATTTTAAAATATGGTAAGTATTGATATTTGTCAACTTAACTTATTTGTATGAATTTATTTTAAGAGTCTTAACTATAAAAACTATAATAATTTTAAACAATATTAACACAAGTTGCAATTCTATTGAATTTTTAAATATAATTCTAAATTGATTTTTAATCTTGTGTTTTTGAATAATAAATATTAATAACTTGATAATATTTTAGGCAAGAGGATTCAAGAAGCATCTGAAGAGGCTTAATGCCCCCAAGCACTGGATGCTGGACAAACTCTCCGGAGTTTTTGTAAGTTACTTTAATCTATAAATAACACTTTTTTTTATTCACACAGACTTCTGGTTAAAAGAGTCATTGATTATCAATTTAAAAAAAATACCAAGTCTTATTTCTATTAACTTAATGATTCTTTGGTTCTTAAAACAGCCAGTTTAAAAGGTTTTAAATTATAAATTTATAGTAATTTTTGCTCATTCTACAAGGTAATTATTGAAATTTCTTTATGTTTTACAATGGATATGATAACCGTTTTGTTTATAAGTTGTGTTACATTTTTAAGTTAAGAAAACAATTATTTAGTATCCAATCAATTTTTATTAAATAAGAATTTAAAAAATTAACTTAACTACTTTTTATTACTATACGTAAAATTTAAAAAGACATATATCTAAACAAACCACAATTCGTTTATCAGTTGAAGTTTTAAAACTTGAGTAACTATCAACTATGACTTTCTTTTATTTACATTAAAAAGTAAATTCACATGTTAAACCTAATTAGTGATACTAAATTAAAAGCAAATCTTACTAGTACAATTTTTTTATAGAACTAACAGCTATCCAATTTAAGTTATATTAACACAAATGTCAATTTTTTTTTCAGGCTCCACGTCCCACTCCTGGACCCCACAAGCTCAGAGAGTGCTTGCCTTTGTGCATTTTCCTCAGAAATCGTCTGCACTACGCTTTGACTTATGATGAAGTCAAAAAGATCACTATGCAACGCCTTGTAAAGGTTGATGGTAAAGTCAGAACTGACCCAACTTACCCAGCAGGATTTATGGGTAAATTGAATAAAATACTTTAACTTAATTTGCCTGTGTTGACTTATGTTATAGTTACTAGTTCTGAGACATAAAATAGATAAATTTATAGAAGCTTTACCTTGAAAATAATATTTAAGTTATTTATTTAAAAAATTCTTATGGTTATACTGCTTTTAAAAGCAACATAGAGAAAAATGTTAAATGACTTTTTGTTATTAAAATGATGTTTAATTGCTGAAAAGTTTATAACAGAAATGAAAAAATTTGCATTTCTTAATATTTCTTTTATGCAAAACATAAACAACTGTCATAGAATTAAATGTAAAAGTTAACATTGTATTATGGTACTTAGTTACTTTAATAAACTTGTATTATTTATTAATGGTCTATTCTGAAAAATAGACTAGTCTGCTTGGTTAATTTAAAAAAAGAATCTTTCAAAATGTTTGGGTTTAGAAAATGAAGATAATAAAAATAAAAGCATGTTATAATTTTTACAGCCTCCAATTTATTTCTGTCAAGAAGTATTATAATATAAAATTGTTGACTTATTTTTTAATCAACCTAGTTATAGTTCAATGTTATTTAGTGTGATAATTTAAATGAAAATAGTTCATTGTAAATAGCTAATGAAATGTACATTAAGAAGACTTCACAAAAAGTTTCAAAATAAAAACAAAGTTGCCACCTACTTAAAATATGCATATAATTGGAAAATCACAGATAATTTAGTGTATGTTTAGAAAATTTAATATAACATTTGACTAATTATTTTATGTTAAATGACATCAATCATTTAATCTATTTGAATTAATTATAATTTTATTCAATACTTTGTTGTTTTGTTACAAAATGTATAACTTGTATTTACATATTGTATTTTTCAGTCTAAAATTTTAAAGAATAAAAGGTAGCGAGCATGATCAACAATTTCCATTTGCTTTCACAATCATAGTTGTGGATTTTATAATTGTTTCGAATGATTTATTTTCTAAAGTTATTTAATTTATCTTAGTACTAACTTGAATTGATGTATTGATTTGAGATTCTTTGTTGATAAGTTATATAAAATAGAGTATAGTTAAATGATGACTTTTCTTATTACACGTTGGTCCGTGTTTCTGAATATCTCTGATTAAATGAGAATGTCTGATAAACTATAATCAAAAATCGACTGCGTGTATCAACAAAAACTAACCTATTAAAAGTTTATCCATATTTTACCAGATGTCATCACACTCGAAAAGACCGGGGAACACTTCCGTCTTATCTATGACGTCAAGGGACGTTACAAGGTCCACAGGATCTCTGATGCAGAGGCTGCTGTATGTTTTTTTTCTGTTTATAATTTAGCTGTTTTTAAATAATACAAAACGTACAACAACTTTGATATTATTACCATAATATTATGGTGTTTGTATAATGAGTTAGAAATCTGTATAACATAAAGTTCCTTTATTTATACCAAATTATATTATAAGGTGTTATAACTTTGTATTGCATCAAGTAACTCTTTTGTCATTTTTAAACTTTTATTCAGGCCAAACCACCTAAAAGATATGATTCACAAATTAAACAACATATATAATACAAAGAACTAAAAAATAGTTTTATTGACAGTACAAACTTTGCAAAGTGAAAAAAGTTGGTACTGGTAGGAAAGGTGTTCCATTCTTGGTAACCCATGATGCCAGGACTATCAGATACCCAAACCCTGACATCAAGGTCCATGACACTGTCATGGTTGATATTGCATCTGGCAAAATCAAGCAGTTCATTAAATTTGAACCTGGTTAGTTTAAATAAGTACTTTTTATTTCTGTAAATGATTGTTCTATAACAGTAGTTCCCTAAACGTTTTTTGTTGGCCATTTTCAATTTTGCGCGCACTTAAAGTTTTACTTACCAGAACGAGATAAATATTTGATTACTAGTGCTGTGGTATAAGATAGCATGTAATTTATATTCGAAGATACTATTTTTGAAGTAATAAACGAAATACGAACCTCTACACCTGTAATATGGGAACTACTGAAGTAAATATTACATTATCAATTATGTTGTATCAGATTGATTGTTACTAAATTTCAGTTATATGATGACTTTTCTTTATACACGTTGGTCCGTGTTTCTGAATTTTTTGATTAAACGAGAATGTCTGATTAACTGAAATAAATGTTATGTGTTGGTTTATTTTAAAAATTACAAAAAGAAGTTGCATAAACACCTGTTTAAAAACTCTAGGTCAGACTTGTATGGTAACCGGAGGTGGTAACTTGGGACGTGTTGGAACCTTCATGCACCGCAACAGACATGCTGGATCCTTTGACATCGTTGAAATCAAAGACAAAACTGGACAAAGTTTTGCCACTCGTCTCGATAACGTCTTTGTTCTCGGAAAGGTAAATTTGAAAGCTTTTTACGAATTTTTTCACACACTAATCAAATATGATGATTTTTCTTGTTACACGTTGGTCCGTGTTTTTGATCATTTGAACTGATAAAACAAGATTTTCTGACCAAATTAAAAACCGTTATCTGATCTTAGCATTTTATTTATATCTATTAAAATTCAAACTATTTCAGCCCGGTGACGATTTCATCTCCATCCCCAAAGGAAACGGAATCAAGCTGTCCATTGCACAGGAGAGAGATGCTAGACTCGCCAAGAAATAAATAAATTATTCATATTTTGTGATGTTCTAGAATCGATTAATAAACTAGTCAATTGTCTATGAATATATTTATTGTTAAAGTAAATTCTTTATTATTATTATTATAATCATAGCGCTAAAATGACCATATAGAAATCAGTAAACAATATTTAAAGTTATACTTTGACCATTCTCAATTCAGTTCAGGCAATTTTACACATTAGCGCACTTCTTTCATTCCATCATAGTTGGTTTATTTTTCAAAATGTGTAGATAATTAAGAACACTCGAAAAAAATTGTTTATCACTCTCATCAAATAATAACATATTTCTTCATCTGGCTAACGACCTATAAAGATTAATTCATATACTAAAAATAGAGATATTTACAGTGTACATGGAAACTATTAGTTGGGTTGCCAACAGAAAATTAAAAAGAAATATTTTTTTACCTTTGATAGTTGTAATAACATTTAATACTTGTCAAGTTCGCACTTTAAATTGTGTAATTAGTCAACAGAAAATTCTTCGCTTAGAAAGAAAAGGTCTTATTACAGGGTGGCCACTAAACCTTGAATCTGACAATTTAAATTTAATATTTTAAATTTTTTGATTGACTAAAATTTTTAGAAAAAAATTAAAACTTTTGTAATCAATTTAAAAAATAAATTATCTTTACAGTATCTTTTCGATGTTATTACAAAACTAAACATACCTAAATATAAACAAAAAATGAAAACGTTTATTTTCGCAACCGGGAAGGAATTGTCAGCTCAAGGAAAAAAAAATTGTCTGGATATTAGTATCTGAGGAGCCGTTGTATCTGGACAGTATTAAGGAAACATGAACTAGTATGATACTAATCATTATAAACTAAAGCAAAAAGTTGGTTTTACGTTGTTTTGTTCAAAGTATTGAAGAACATGTCAAGGGCAAATTTTAAAATATTAACACGCCGCAGTTTTTTTTTGACTCCTTTAGCAGACCAAAATATGTAGTGGAACATTTGAGCTACAAACTAATTTTACCTTCGACTCATTTGCTGTAAACCTCCGAATATCTACTGAGAGTTTCTTAAACTTTCCTTCGCGGGCCGTTGTTTATAACTTTAATGGGCCGCGTTTCAATTAAAAAGTAATAATCAAACAATTTAATAAGAGTAAATAGTTTATCCAATAAAAAACTCTCGCAATGTGAAGTTTTCTAATTTAAGCCCAACCTTTATATTTTTCAATAAAAAAGTAAAAAAATACTGAAAACTAAATCTTTTAAACAATTTTTAACACTTAATGATATACTAAATTTTATCATTATATTGTTAATAAAAAGTGTCAGTTTTTCTGGTATAAATAATAATTTTTTGTAATTAAAACTCGACATGATTAAAAATAGTTTTCAGGTCGTAAAGTATTAACACCAAGGTGAAAAAAACAAGATATCTTTTTATAAACGACAGATTCTAATTTTTCTGATTTTTTTGTGTATTGCACAGGGTTGCCATTTGATCAGAAAAATTTTAAAAAATGACATAAGTCAGGAAAAAATGGGGGGTTATGGAAAAAAGTCAGGAAATTTGATAAAATTTAAAAAAAGTTAGATTTTGTCAGTTTAAATTTACAAAATCCCTTGTTTTCCAAAGCCTTCAAATGGTAAAGATTAATTAAAAGTCAGGAAAAAATTTTCCTAGAAATTTACAAAAATATTTAATTTTATTTCCAGTGCCTTCATCCGGTATAATTTAGTAGAATATCCTTTATAAAACTGCAAAAAATTTCTTTTAACATTTTAAACAAGTTCCCTACTTGAACAAGCAGATTTTGTAAGCTTTTTAGTATTGATGATCTGTTTCTGTAGCAAGGAAACTTCCATAGTGAAACTGTGATACATACACAAACGTTTATCTAATATAATTTTAGAAACAAAGTGTTTTTTGTTTTTGTAAATAGTTGAGTTCTATAACTAAGCAGTTATTTTAGTATTTTATGTAATAAACTAACGTGTATACTTTACCTCTTAATAATTTTTTCCAAGTTGTTTAAATTTATAAAATAAGTTATAAGAGAGGTATAAGTGGCTGATCGTGCCATCGAAATTTGACCAAACACTAAATTTTATTTTCATGTTTGGAAGTTAGGTCCAAAGAGTAAATGTCCTGACAGCAGATGTTACCGAGTCGTAAGGCATGCAGTGGCTGATTATCTTGTCTTAGTGAAGATGCATTTTTTTAGTTATGTAGCATCTCTCATGCAACCTTTTTTGACACTGTACCAGAGTACTCAGCCTATTGTTGCCTTTATGCATGAGGAAATTTCGTGCTTGGTGATTAAATTGCTGTGTATCTTTATTAAAGACGGGATAGTTTCGAACCTCAGCCTTCCCAAGTTATTCAAGATTGAATTGAATGATCAAGCTTCCCTGAAACCTGCCTTTTGATCTTGTCTGTGAAGCAACCAATTTGTTTTCAAATTTGAGGAAAAAAGACCTAGTTTAGGAACAAAAGATCTTAAAATTTGTTAAAGAATGTAGAGTATTTGTTATAAAAGCTGTTGAAAGTCTCCGGAGCAGAACTTTTGTTTATCTAGATACATTTATGCTAGGAAATGCTAAAAGATTGTGTCTTTTTTCAGACAAGCTGTGTTTATAATGTAATAATACAAGTATTTTGCTGATAGAGCTGTTTATTACAAACATCAATCATACACAGATGGTTTAAGTGATGTACTAATAGTTTGATGACTGTTGTTTTTAACCTGTATTAAAATAAAATTGAAAGCTTTATATAGTTTCAAGTGTTAGATTATGTAGTTTAGAATAAGTTTAATTTAAGAGTTTGATTTAGAAAAGTCAGGAAAATTTTGGTAAAAAGTCAGGAAAAAGTCAGGAAAAGTCAGCAAATTTTTCTCAGCTTGATCAGTGGCAACCATGATTGCATATTACTATATAACACAGTCTTTGGAACTTAAAAGTTGAAAAATAAAATTCAAGTCTATTTTTATTAAAATATGTTTGATTATTTTGGTTCAAAAAACACATTTTGTATGCAAATTTAATATAATACAGAGTGTTTCGTGTTTAATTTCGCTTTTTATAAATATTAAATGGAATTTTTAACCATGATTAGAAATAAACTATAAGTTTGTTATCTAGGCTATTGCTCTTTTTTTAAACTTTGCAGTTTTGAATTTTCAAATTTATGTAATACTTGTATACTTTTTTAAAACTTAGGCTTTTAATAACATTATAGTATTATGTAGTTATTTTGTAACTTTAATTTAATGTTCATTTTACAAAAATACAAATAATTTTTTTTTTTTTTTAGTTTGTTATTTTCGAAAAATTAAATTGTTTGCTGTAAATTTCCTTAAATAGTTTAGATTTTTCAAATAAACGATTCTAAAAGGTTTGAACTACTAATGATGTTCCTAAACCGTTTCAGAAATAGTTTTAATGTTACTTACTGATAAAATTTACTTAAGTGCATTACCTTTAATTTTGATATTATATTTAATTATGCTGTTAGACGAGGGGTCGGCAAACTGCGGCCCGCGGGCCAACTGCAGCCCTCGAAGTGTATATCTGCGGCCCGCGATCATGTTATTTATTTAAATGGAATGCGGCCCGCGAAAGAAAAGCTGCGGCCTGCGAGCACTTAAATGTGGCCCTCGAGCATGTAAATTTGGCCCGCTAAACAAAACTATACTTTAAATTGACGTTTTTAAAAAAATACAGTATTTTTAAAAGTTTTGTTTCTAACTTTCTTGATATCATTTAAAAACCAAAAACCATTTATCATCTTCTATGCTTAAGCTTAAATATGTGAAAAAATACATACAGTAGTTTAAGTATTTTTTTATTTTAAGTTTAGATTTTTCTTTTACTTTTAAACAAAAACATCTTGAAGTGTTTACAAAAGCTTACGTACTAGGATTTGAGTATTTTTTGAGATCCAGTAAGATGACAGTCCAATAAGTAATTTTATTTAGTATAAAGCTTTTTATGTGTACAAACACTGTGCAAACATTACAGTGCTTTACTAACTGTCAATTCTTTATCATTCAGGTCTTTGGTTTGACATGAGATTATAAAAATGATTCTTTCATAACTGTTTTATCACTATATTGAAATTTGCAAAGAAACATTTAAAAATATCAAAAACTATTTACTAAAACTAAAATATTTTTTAATTTGGAAATTATTTTGTTGAAATAGCAAAGTTTTTCAATCTTGGTTTTTTTTTACATTTTTTAACTTTTAAATACACCTACTGGATTGATGTAATTGATGTAACTTTTTTGTTTCAAAAAATTTAAACCATGAAAACTTTAAATAGATTATTAAAGTATTTAAGGGTCTTAAAAGAAAAACTTGCGCTGTTTAAAATGAAAATGATAATATATAATTAGTTTGTACTTTAGTTAACTTAACAAAAAAAACTAAAATTTTAAATATGTGATGTGCAGTGTATTGAATATATAAAGATTATTTTCAACAATTTAAAATAAAATGATAACTAAATAAACAGAAGTTGATTATATAAAAAGTGTACAAAGTGATCCACATCTGTTTTTTAAGCTAATTTTTTTCAGATGTCAGTAAGAGTTGCTTGTAAATGACTACGTGAAATGGCTATCTACAAAATGCAAAAAACTGGAAGAAAGAGAAAAAAACAACATCTAATGATTCCGAACTAGAAGAGGAAATGGATATCAAATTTTATTAATTCTTTTATTTCATCACTGTATTTGTAAGTCGATCTTTTATTGTTGTGTAATTTTTTTTCAAACACAAAACGTCTAAAAGATTGCTTATTTAATTGTTAAAGAGTTAGGTGGAAATTAAAACAACAAAACGGTTATTTTAATAAATTAATTTATAAATAATGATAGAAATAACATTGGGACATATGTATTTTATTAATATAAACTTTAGACTCTAAAATAAAAAATACATTCTAAATAGGACCCCTATAAGTAGCTAAATATGACTAAAATCGATTATAAATAAAAACTGACTAAAACTAAAACTGCGGCCCGCGGAAAATTTTGAAACTTGAAATTTGGCCCGCGAGAACCAATTGCCTGCCGAACCCTGTAGTTAGACTGTCCAAAAAAAAATTATCAAGTTAATTTATTATGATTGAAAAGATGAAAAAAAAAAATACTATAGATAAAATGACTAACTTTTTATTTGCTTAACACTAACCAAATAATTAAATAAAACTTTCTATTTATTTTCGAATTAAGTAGTAAAACAATATATTTTCAGTCGTCAATACATTTTGTTAAAAATAGCGATAAAAACGTTTGCAACTCGTCTTTAAATTTTTTTTTCAAATTAGTTTATTTTCTCGGTTCTTAAGTATAAAAGTAGTATTTATAGTAAAAACAAGCCACAGATTACAATATGTCGTAAAATAAATTTATTTTACCATAAAACTAAAACAAATTAATTTATTGTGATCATAGTTTATTATAAACATATAAAAGTGCATACATGAAGCATTAAAAAAATTATAAAGTTATAGATTATCTTGTCAGTTTCCTCAATGTAACATTTATTTTCTACCATTTAAAAAGTTGTTGAGTACTTCTCCTTTGAAGAACTTTTGCATTTTTTGATCTTTCAGTTTTTTTCTTAACTTAGTAAGTATTCGAAGAAGTTCGGTTTCAGGAGATCGTTTAGATATTTCATTATTCTCTTGATTTTTGTTGTATATGTCAGTTACAGAAGTTTGTGGTACTGTTTCTTGATTTAAATGAAAACTTCCTGCACTTCCTGGTCCAGTGAATTCCTAATTTTAAAAAAGTAATAAAATTAATACACTTGCTATAACTAGATTTAATATTAATATAGCAAAATAATTGATTAGAAAAATGAAGTTTTAAAACTGGTTAAAAAACAACATAGCCTTACAAAAATGCACAAAAGCAAGTTAAAGTTTATAACTACATTATAGCTGTTACAAATTATTCTTAATTTAATACTGATAAGAGTTTTCTGTAAAATCATTGAAAAACGTATTGGTATTAACTAGTGGTTAATAAAACTTCATAAACTGTGTACAGAGTATCAACAAATGAAAAGTTATGTGTACTGTACATTAGGGTATTTATAAAAAAGGTGACCTTTTATTTTTCAGTTATAAAAAAAAGGGAAATATCACGAAATCATCTCATGCAAAGTATTAAAATGATTTAGAAACTTTTAATACAGGCTTAATTAATTTTTTTAAAACAACTTAAAATGAGTAAAAGATGATTCCTTTGCTTTAAATTTAAACACAAGATATCACAAAAAAATATAAACTTTTTAATTTTTATAAGCAGATTTATGTTTAAAATTTTTTAGGAAAAATTGAAAGTCAAAATTGTTTTTAGTACACACCTTTATTGTTTTTTGGCACAGACATGACATCAAAAAACGGAAACTATATAATTTAAGTTAGAGCTATTTATACTGTATTTATTTAAAAGCTAATAACGTTAACTTTAAACAAAATACTTATTCTAAGTTAATTAAGTAGTTCTTTAATCCAATACATCTTTAAGACAACCTTTTATATTGTTTACATAAATATTAATGAAATTTTAACACACTTAATTTTATCAAACAAAAACTTATATATTTATGCAATAAAGAAAGCGGTACAAAATTAAAACACTATCTTATTTAATATTAGTAATTGATATTATTTTAAAGAATACGTGTATTTTAAACAAAATGATTAAAACTAAAAATTATTAAAAAGATCACCATAAACTTTTTGAATCATATATTATCTGATATAGTTGGAGTATTTGAAATTAGATACGTACGTTTAAAAAGAAAAAGAAGATAGGAAAAGAACTTTTTTAAAATAAATTCGAGCTGATCAAATGCCTTCATGCTTATATCATTTGTTAATTTTAGTTTAGGCTTTCAGATAATTAGATGAATAAAAAAAAAAAGATAAGCTTAAGCTGCATGAGATTTTTGTATGCAAATATTTTATGACTACTAGAGTTACTAGTTGTTCTCAAAAATTCGACAAATAGTTTCCTGTTTTAAAAAGACTTAGACTTAGTATTAGTACACCTAAGAACCCTCATGAACCTTATGCATTGGAAACTTGAACAAAGTTGGTGAAAGGGGCCCTAAAGATTAGTTCCACCTTTTAAGTGTCTTTTCCACTGGTACGAAAAGACCACAACACTGTTACATGGTAGTTACAAAGAGAATGGCTACCATGGCCTTTGATATTGAAAAAACTAAATTTTTAGGAGTGCCAATCAGTACTAAATAAAAAGGAAATTTTTCTAAAACAGTCTCAAATGCTATAAACAACGAAACTGTTATATTTTATGTAATATTTAAAAAAGTATTATTTATGGCGTGCTTGTCGTCATTAAGTTTTTGAGGTAGCATTGAGACATATTTAGACATCTTTGTTTTACTATGTTTTCTTCGTTTAGTGACTGAATGTGACGTCGAAAACCAGGTAGTATAATCAGAGCAAGATTGACATCAAAAATTTTATACTTTTAGAAACTTTCTTTTTACTCAACGCAAATAAGATATTTGAATAATTTAAATGACACATATCTATAAAAACTCATAAGATAACTTAAGTGTTAACTTAAAGGGAACTTTCAGTAACTATATAAAGTATTGTTTTTATTTTGCAGCTCTTTTATAGCTACATGATAAAGATGCATGTTTAAGTTTTTGTTTAGAAAAATTGAGTGCTTTTAAGATTTGTCTATATACTCAACTTATAAAAATAAGCAACATAAAAAGTTGTTTATAACATATATTATATTTATGAACTATTTAAAGAATATAAATTAGTTACCTTGCTTAATGCAAGCTTTTAAATTGTTAGCTTTTAAATGATCAGACTTAAAGAGTTCTAACTTAAATTTTGGTATTTTCCGCTTTTATAATGTCATAATTATCAAAAAAAAGTTAAGGATTTACTAAACCATTCTTGAGCTTTCTTAAACGGTTTTAAACGTATATCTGACTGTAAAAAGTGATTTTTTGTGTATTTTGAGATATCATGTATTAATATTTACTGCAAAGGGGTTATTTTAAGATGATTTTAATTTGTTTAAAAAAATCAATTCCGCCTATACGAAACTTTTTATACATCATTTGAAATTTTGCAGTTGGTGTTTATGTAATATTTACTAAATGTATGTTTTTCCTTTTAATAAAACAAAAGGTCATCTCTTTTTACTTATCCTATTGTATAGTACAGTAAAACACTATCTTAAATATGAGTTTATTTTAAAAAGAGCTACTGTTGTAATCATTTAATTTTATCTGTTGCTATTAAAAATTTCTAAAAACTTCTATGAAGTATAAAAAATAATTAAATATCGTCAACTTTGTGCGCAAGTTCATAATATAGAAAGTACTGGTACAACCTAAACAATTTACTACTACAAATTATTAAGAAACTAATTGATACCTAGTACCTAGAAGAAAGAGAATATTTGTTAGATTTTATTAACAAATTAAACAAAATTAAATATTGTTAAATAAAAGTATACATGCTACTTTTATTTATGGTTTTTATCAGAAAGAAATGTTATGAAAACTTTTTTTTTATACTAAAGCTAGATAAAACAAAATATAATACAGCAGTAAGCACTTAGTGCAGTGGTTTTAAGAGTAATTGGAATATGTGCACACTAAACTGAAAAAATAAAACTCTATGTACCCAAAGCTCAAAACTCCCTACAAATACGTGGAAGACCTTTTTATATTTTTTGTTCACCATGAACTCAGAAGTATATAGTGTGAGTTTAAAAATGAACTTCACAAATTCTTAAAAGAGTTTCGTGGACACCATGAACACCACTGTTTAGTGATAAGTTAGAACTTGAAAATGATTAGAAACTTTTTTTAAGTAAGAAATTTCGAGCCGTCTTAAAATATTTTTAACACTTTATTTTAAAAGACTTGAAAAAATTTAAAAAATTCTATTAAATTTCAAGAGAATTTAGATACTTTTAATTATAAACAATTTATTTTTCATCCCTTCAAAATAAAAATTTAAAATACCTCAGCTTTGTTATTTAAACAAATTTTCATTACTTCCATTAATTGTTCGTTTTCAGATGCTGGCTTTGATTCTATTATACCACATAAGATAAAAAAGAAAACAGTTAAGAATTTTATAATTTGAAGTAACATTTTAAGTTTTTATGATTCTGCAATTTTTTTTAAATATTAATAAAAAACCAACTTTATAAAAATGAACAATAAAATCTTTAATTAAAATATAACTGTCAACTTTCAAGTAAAATCTGCATATAAGTTTGTTTTAATTCTCTAGTTTGCTAATCCTATTTTTTCTTACTCTTAAGAAAAAATGTTTTTGAACATATGTTTGGATTTTTATCAATTTGTTTGTTATTAGGTATAATTCTATTCATTCTAAGTTCTATCAGTTTTATAACTTTTTTTTGACATAAAGTTAAGATAGATGTAACTTATTCTACAGTTTTTATTTCATTATATTGCTCTTTACTGCTTTTAAATGTTCTTAACTCGATTTAAGGCTTGTTTAAAAAATAAAAGTACATTAAGTAATGTTCAGAATTTTGAAATTCTGTAAGTTAATTAATATATATTTTAAGTATAACTTTATCGCATAGTTTACTCAAATCATTTAAAAAAAAGTTTCTGTCTATAAGTAATTGGAATTAAATTTTTTAATCAAAATTAATTTGAAAATCTTAGTCGAATTTTTGTAACAAACCAACGTCTAATTTTTTTGAGCTATTTTCAAAACGTAAATCAATGTTCTAAACTAGTTTCTATAAACTTGTGATTTTATAGAACAAGCTCGCTTTTATATGCTATTTATTTGCACTCAAATATAGTACACTAAAACAAAATTTTGCAATTTTATATATAAAACACTACCTAGCATATGGTTTTTGTGTAGTTAATTGGGATGGTATCTTAAAAGTCTTTGTTATATCTTTGCTAATATTTAATAAAAGCTCTTATCATTCTGTTGTTTTTAGCATAAAACACTTATATGTGCGAAAATACCTTCCTTTTCTCGTACAAACGGATATAAATAAATTAGTTTGGAGAAACACTACTTTCTAAAGTTTTGTGCGTTATTTAAAATTGAATTATTTTACATTGTTTTTATAAAACTTTGTTATGTTTACTTATTTATTAACTTTGTTACCTACTGACGTAAGTTTAAAATAAGCAACCATTATAAATTTAAATAATACTGATTCAAAATAAAGTAAAAACTATGAAGTTTGAACAAAAATACTAAAACTTATGAAAAAAAGTGTTATTAAATGTTTTTTATACTGTTTAAACTGCTAGGAAAATTTGTAATCAAAAAGTAGAAATATTGATAAACTTATACCATGGTTTTTAGGTGAAAATTTATTCTTACTTAAAATTATTTTAATAGATTTGAAAGGAAGCAAACACTTATATTGCATTAAACATAAATAAGTATAGTTAAGTTGCTGTTGCTTTGAATGTATTTAGTTTTTGATATAACTAGTTTTAGGAAACTTATGTTTTTATTACAGCATTTCTCTTTATAAAACGGTAAGTTAGATATATTTAACTAAAAAATTTTACTGATAAAAATGTTAGAATAAAAGTTTAGTCATGTTAAAAAAGATTTAAGCTTAGCTTAACTTTTTCAAAAATTGATGCTATGTGTGCAGTAAGATGAAAACAGACTCGTGTATAATCTTATATAAATGTGTAATCGAGTCTTTACATACAAAAGATGAAAGCAAAAATCTACTTTTTATTACAAGAACAGTACACTAAAACTTTAGAATTAACGAGGTTTTTCATGCAATAGTTTTGTAATCAATAATATATTTGTACCAAGTTTTGTTATCTTATTTAATTATCTTTAAAACATAATTGTATCTAATTTTAATTATAAAGGTAGCCAGTAAAAAAAACTAGTATACTATACCTAGTAAAATTAAACACTAAAAGTAGTTATATCTATTTTTTATTGTAATATTAAGTTTTGATAATATGTTTTAATTTATTAACAAATTATTTTATCAACTCTTTTACAACAACTCTTTTAAAATACTTTATCACCTTATAAAACATAATTAAATGTGTAAAGTTTTGAAAATAGTTTTAAATGTAAATCACCAGGGTAGTGTAGTTTATTTAGTTATAAACAAACTACATTTTTTTTTAATTACCAAGTACTTTTTAATCTAACTTATTTCATTAAGGTTTTCTATGTTTTTTTTACATTCAGTAACTTATTATATTAGTGACTTTTTAATAATTTATTAATAAAGTCTAAGTAACGTAAAAGAAAAAAAAAACTTAATTTACTAAATTAGCCTGTATGAATTTCAAGTAATGTTATTTAGAATTTAGTTTTCAACTCTTTAAGATAATTTATGAACTACCAAAACACACATGGAAAAGCGTAAGATTTTTTAAGAATGTTTACATAAACTAATTAAAATTTAGTTAATTTAATGTGACTGACTGTTTATGGTACAAGCTTGAAATTTGTTTAGAATAAAGGCAGTGTTTCTAAAAAAAGTTACATATGCACAGTATACTAAAAGTAAGTGCGAAAAACAAATTATTAAATTAACACGACTTTTTTAACATCATAGATAAAATTATCGTGCGTGTTTGACTTATTTTAGATTTGAATACTGCAAGCTTAAGTTTCTTTACAAGTTTAGTAGATTGCATTACACTTAGTTAGGAAATGTTAAAAGCTTAGATTAAAAGCTTAAATCTTAAAATTTTATTCAAAGTCTAAACTTAGTTTTAAAATCAATTTGTTAGAAGAAATTTTTATGTTTTTTTTACAGTTTTCGATTATTCTAAGATTGTTACTGTTTATATTATTTAAGAAACTTTAATTTACAACAAAAATTTTTATGTAGTTTTTTTGTCCATTTTTTAAACATTTATTCGTAAAAATAACTATTTTTTTTGAAAAACTATTCTATAAAAAAAAATCTTAAAACTCTACAGTTGACGTAAATGAATTCAAATATAGATTTAATTAAAATTTTTTAGCATTTGATTCATACTCGTTAAGGTTTGTTTATTATTACTTTTTATTTTTATTTGTGTTGCTCTAACCTTAAAAATACCTATTAACATGTTTTTTAAACCTTTTATTAAATGTCTATGGTTTACTTTGTTTTAACTTTTTTTCAAAACTAGTAATTTTTCACTTGTTTAAGTTTTGTTTAGCTATTTTTCAATTCTAAACTACAACTTTTTTTTCACCATTGATTAAATGGTCGCACCAGTTCGTCAAAATTGTACTAAAAATGAATGCTTAAACTATATTAAGTTGTGTTTTATTTCGTAAATTTCGATTTGACAAATTAAAACTTTTTTAAACTTTAATACTAGTCCTGATTTAAAATTTAAAAAGTCATTAAGGCTATTAACTTTTGTACTCTTACTAACTAAATATTATTGATATTAAAGTATAAAAAATATTTTATAACAATAATTTATACTTTTCTAAGAACAATCTAAAAATACAGAAGGAAGATTGATAAGGTACGCACTTGCATAGAGTACGTATTAAACTTCGATAACGAGTAAAATAAAAATAATATTGAAAAAAAGATTATGATGTTTTATTAGATTATTAAACGAAAAAAGTTAAAAAACAAATGCATGATCTTTATAAGATTAGAATATACTAGTAACTCTAAAATAAACTGAAGTAGATTGTTTTTTAATTAAATTCAATTAAATATTATCTGTTATTTATTTTTAAAAGAGTAAAATTTTTCCTACAATGTACGCTTTTTGCTTAATATTCGCTCTTTTGCACGGGTTCAAGGTACCATATAGATATCCTTACTACATGTAAAAATTGAAAAAAACACTTATATATGAGTAAACTAGGTAGGTATTTATTTTGAACAAAAATATTTACGTTTCAATATAAAAGAAATATAACAAACATGAAAAAATGTTGTTTTGATTTACTTTTTTGAATAGTTTAAAAAAACCTTAAACTACAGAAAAATACTCATTAAAATAAAGCATTCATTCTTTTATTTCTTTTCTATATTTTTAATTAAGTCAATTATTTTTTTAAGAGCATCTAAAACAATTATTGGTTGAGTAAATTAATGATTATCTAAAGTATCTACTCTTTAACAGAAGTTGATAAAATAGTTTTACTTATTAACAGCTGCTTAGGTTATTGAAAATAATGACTTAAACGTTTAAGTTATAATTGTAGAAACTTAACTACATAATACTTAAGAATTTCTAAATAAACTTATTTGTTAAAAGTTTTGAATATGCAAATAACTGTTGATATTTTTCGCATAAATTAATAAAATTAGTAGATTCAAATATATTTTAGTATTAAACTAAATCAGAACAGTTTTTTTTTATTAAAATTGTCTGTTTTTTATAACACTTAACTCTAAGGAAAAAGATTCGGATAAATTTACTACATAACTTTAAAATTTTCTAACTAAACTTATTTGTTGGAAATTTTGAAGATAAATATAACTGTTGAGTTATTTCGCATAAAATAATTATATTAGTAAAATTCAAATATACTTTAGTACCAAGCTAAAAAATTATGATATATTTTAGAAAATTCTAAATTAGCTTATTTTCATAACACTTAATACACTGACCTGCTACCTAGATACGCACTTTGAGCACAGCGTAACCAATCGGTAGTGCGTAATTAGAAAATTTCGGTTTTGAGTCACCTACATTAAGTCTAATAAAGTCATGTTAAAAACCGCTAAAATTTACAAATGACTGAAGCAAAACTCCCAAAACAAATACTATCACCATAAAAACAAAACATATTTGTTTAAATTTATTAGAAGTCTGAGTATTTGTTCAATATAAGTATATACATTTAAGTATTTATTTGATTTATTGAGAAAATTCAAATTTAAAATTAACAGAACGTATGTTTTATACAAACAATAAAATTCTTTTAATCATCAGCTGTAGATTCAAAATGAATTGCTATTTGCTAAAACATTAATATCAATTATTAATAATCGATCAGCATGTTCCGAAAATATTGAAAAGCTGGTTTGATGGTCGTTCGGAGAAAAGCGAAAAAATACTTCTCTGTATTTGGACAACATTTATTGGACATGATGAGTGTGCGAGAGTTTTAGTTTTAGTGAGAGTTGAAAACTCTTTTCAGCAACATATTCTGGAAGCCTTATGCATTCAATCTTTAAGGCCCAGTTTATGTAAGCAGAAAAAGTTCTTTTATCAAACTAGACTTTTCAAATCCTTATATTTTATAATTTCAAAGTAATTAATTCCTTAAACTGAATTAAAAAGTATAGCTTTATTTTTATTGTTAGTTTTTTTCGCTGGTTTATTTTAGTTTGATTTCAATTTAACAAATTTTATTAGTACATCAAAGTCCTTTAGCATTTAGTGAACTTTTACACTTGTGTAATTTTTACTTCATATATCACAGAAAAAGTTCTCGATTTAATGATAAGGAGACTGATCAATTGAAAACTTCAAATTTTATTAACAAAACAATGTTTCACTCGTTTGAACTAAATTAAACGAGATCATCCGTTGAATAAAATCTTATTCAAATAGAATTGAATTTTTACACTTGATCATTACGTGACTTTATATTTTTAAACTTTAACGTTATAACTACATTATAAATTTATTTAAGTTCAGTTTAATTTAGTAAGATACAATTTTTGACAAGACCTACTTGAATGTACACAAATAAATTAAAAAAAAGAAATGTGTTTTGTTATTTTCTTTGAACAAGTTGTGCACCGGAAAAAGAGTAGGTGTCAGAAAAGCACAGCGTCACTTTAGCACAGGATGACACTATAGCACGGGTGTCACTTTAGCACAGAAAGACACTTTAGCACGGAGTGTCACTTTAGCACGGCGTCACTTTAGCATTGGAATGACACTTTAGCATGGAGTGACACTTTAGCATGGAGTGACTTTTTGGCACGGCGTCACTTTAGTACGGAGTGACATTTTTCCACATAGCAGTTTTAAATCTTTTAATATGTTTTTTTAAATAATGTTTAAATATCTAAAATAATTAAATTAACAAACAAATAATTGTGAAAACTAGTTCTCATACTTTTAAAAATATCGTCTTAAAAAAAATTATAAATAAAGTTTTTAGTATGGGCTTAAAATGAAATAAGAAAGTTTCTGACTTTTATATATCTATTTTTTTATTTAAAACTTACGCTTAAAATTTATCCTTATTAAAATTAGTTAAATCATTTAAAAAAAAGCATTAATAATCCTAGGGCCTGTATTTATTGCTACCTTTATTTATTAAAATAGTTTGAATGCAAAAACTTTAAAGCAAAAGTATCAAAATATTTTCATATAAAGTTAAATAATAAAACAAGTTAACAAAGTTTTAAAATTTACTTTTGTTTCAGTTTTAACTAAAGCTTAAACTTTTAACTCATTTAAAGCCTGTTAACTTGTTGCATAGTTCGTTTTTAGATTTTTAAACAGTACAGTACGTAATGTGATTTAAGTAAAGAAAAAAAATCTGTGCCAAAATGTCACTCCGTGCTAAAGTGTCACTCCGTGCTAAAGTGTCACTCTGTGCTAAAGTGTCACCCTTGCTTTTCTGACCTGTTTCCCGGAAAAAAGTTGTTTAAAAATTGATACAAAAGTTATACAAAAAAAAACATGGTGACGTAATTATGAATTACGGAAGAGTAAAATTTCAGTGCAAAAATTAATCTTTCTTCTTAATTCTAAATAAATCACTAAAATTCACAAAACTACAAATAAGTGACTATAACATTAAATACTTTAAAGTTTACTGAATTTTAAGAGGAGCTTTTCATATGTCGACTAGACCAATGCTTCTGAAATGGGGTTCCGCGGAACCTTAGGGTTCCGCGACGCCTCTCAGGGGTTCCGCATAGCCTTTCGAAATTTAAAAAAGAACATATATTTAATTAGCAGAGCCTACAAACAGGGACCATCTGCTATTGGCTGTGCCTTTTTTATCACCTCCGAGTTACTCTAAAATCAATGATTTAACACTTTAAAGTGCAATTCATTTCGGATCTAAAGCTGATGATTAAAATCAATTTTATTGTTTTTATAAAAGTTATGTTCTGTTCTTTTAAAATTCGAATTTTTTCAATAAATTATTAAAAGCCATTAAAGTGGGCTCTGTGGAAGGTGATTTAGTTTATATAACCACAGCATTTTCTGAGTATTTATGTATGTTTACTAATTTTTATATCGTTTTTCAATCTACCTTTTCCTTGTAGCTCCAAAATTTACATTGTACATATAACTAATTAAAAGTTAAAAAAAAAATTAAAACCTTGATTATGCTTGTACTGTGTTTATTCAAAAAAGCTAGTTTAGGGTTATAGGATTTAACTCCTGCTTACTTATTATTTAGCCACTTTTGCATTTTAAATACTTGTCTTGGTAGACAACACGAGAGATAAGTATAAAATGTTGTGGTACTTATAGTAGACTGTCGTTTCCATTGTCATTATTGGCAGTGCTTGATTTAAGAAAAAGTTTTTAACAATTTTATTAATCTTAGAGATGTACTTTTTATTTATTTTGTTTATATGGACATACTTTTGTATATCTAATTTATTTTATATTTTTTTACGCTTTTTACGTTTATGCTTCAATAAATGGGTATGTAGATGTTAACTGCACTGTTGATTGTTTTCGTTTATCTAAATTTTTTATGACACTTTAGGTGTTTTTTATTTCTATGTTTTAATCATGGGGTTTTAAAAATTCAAATTGGACTGTTCGTTTTCGTTAGATAACTAATCTGTGATATGTTAGTTTTAAATATTGGATTTTATATATAACTTGTAAGCTCATAACTTTTTCTAGTTCTTTTAGTTTTAGTTTATTTAACTTAGATATAGTTTAAGTTGTATTAAAGTATAATACTTTTGTATTACTTCTTTTAAGTATGTTTTTATTTTATTTATAAAGTAAAAAAAAGCATTTTGAACTTAACGCTTTTCGGCAAAAGAGTACGTACAATACCTACAGTTCGTATTTAGGAAGTGCGTACCTAGATGGCAGGTTACTGTACTAGAAAAAAGACTCGTATAAAATTTCTATAACATTTAACACTAACGAAAAAGACTCATATAAATTAAACAAGTTCTCATACAGAAGGTAAAATTGGTATCAATGAGTATAAATCCAAATAAGGTAAACTAGACTTTGAATAAATTATACTTAACACTTAAACATATCTTTAAAAAGGAAGCATTTAATGCGCAACTCAAACTGTTCATTGTATTTTTTTAGTTCTCACAAAAAGCACTTTAAGATTTAACTATTTTCTCAATACTTCTTCATGAAATATAACTTTTTGTTTACAAACTATGTACTATCAGTAGTTCTTCAAGTAACTATAGTGTCGGTCATACTTGATATATAGATATTTCGTAAATTCATATAGCTTCATATCGTAAACTATTTTTCAAATAAAGTTTTTTGTGTGTAAGCTAGATTATTAAGCTATTTCGAGGTATACAAAAATTTAAAAAGAAGAGTAGTTTTTTCCAAAAAAATTTAAGGCTATAAAAATCAAAGAAACTTTTAACAAACTTTATTTTAAGCTTTTATTTAGTTATAATACTTATTAATTGACTTTTCTATAAACTATTGGCATATATTATCGTTAACTATAAACCTAAATCGTAATTTTTAGTAAAAATGTTTAAATCATGTAAAGAAAGTTGGTTGAATTAAGTGTTTGTTATACAGTAAAATTGGCAAACTTTTAGCCTAATTGTGTTAAATAAATTTATTGCATAAATACCATCAGTTTATAAAATGACAACTTAAAGTATTATATATTAAAAAAAGTTAAGTACTATTTCTACTTTATACAAAACTTAAAGTTTTTAAATAGTTTTTTCAATGAAAAAATTACAATTTATCAAAAGACATCTATAATAAATGTACAAAAATTATACTTAAGTGTTTAAATATGCTTGACATAGTGTAGTAAATAAACCTTCTATGTATTAGATACTACTTTTACTTCAAACACAATTTATATGGTTTTGAAACAGCGAAATGTAAATTAGTACAATTAAAAGAAAAATCATACGTACTGATAGATTAACGTACAACATTTTTTCAAGAAAGAATTTTAGCTATCGAAATTCCATAAGGTCTCTCATACTAATATAACTCTACTTTTATCAATTCCTTATAGTTAAAAGAACTACCAAACTTGTTTACTATTTAAATTGATTTAAATAATTGTTTCACATATATATGTTTTGTGTAATGGAAACAGTCTTAAACCTGTAGAATATTTCTATGAATAAAATTATTTTGAAATATTATTTATTTTTTAAAAGATTACATGAGCTTTAATTTAGTTTTAATGAGAAACTCAGATTTTTAGAACTTATAAAAACAGTGTAGAATTAAATTTTTAAAAGTATCAAGTAAAGCAAAAACATTGAAAACATGAGAATATGTTTACTTACAAATTAAAAGTTTCATTACGTTTTAAATCAATAAAGCAATCTAACTAAAGTCTTGATTTTTCACTGTTATCATTCATGTCATTAGTTTCATTTTTGAACAAGCCAAGTCTTTTTGATAATCGTTTACCTTCAAAGATCATCAACAGAAAAGCTATGCTGTTTAAGATCGAACAACCAAGAACAACGTACATAACATTAAACGGATCGTATTCAAAAATGAAACCACTCGCGGGTACAAGAGTCATTGTTCCAATAGCTTGGCCAGCTGAAAAAATCCAAATGTATTTTCCTGACATATTTATGTACTGGGACGCCCATGATACTCCTCCAGGGTACACTGTTCCCTGAAGATACGGGTATAAAAAAGTAATAGCCCAAGCCACTGGAATAGATGTTTCACCGAAAATCACCATGACAACCATACTTATTACAGTGCCAAAAAAGTCTATTAAAATTATGGTACGTGGTTTAAATTTTTTAAAGAAATACACTCCAGAAAGTCTTCCGAGTCCAAATGCAAGCCAAAATGCTGAGTTTATATTTGTTGCTTCTTTTACCTGTTTGATATTTAGCAAAAAAACTTAAACAAAACTAAACTTAAAAAAAAACTCTTTAAACATTTCGTTATTTCAGTTATTATAAATAATAGTTAGATTTCCAATTAGTCATTAAAATACTATTGTTTGTTTACTAAAATAATGTATGAAAAAGTTGACTTATGGCAAAAAAACAAGTAAATTAAATTCTATTAGTTTTTTTATTAGTGATATTTAAACAGTTCAAAATAGACCGTGAACTACTTACTCCAAAGTTTAAATCAGAACAAATTGAAACTGAGTAAATGTAACTGTTGTATGTACTTTCGCCTGCCACGCAGCAAAAATAATACAAGCAAATGAGACTCATCAGAAGTGTTGCTTCTTTAATGTCAGTTTCTGGCCGCTGCTCAACCTCATCTCGATGTTGGCTTCTTACTTTTGTTTCAATATCGATCCACCATAGGTACAAGAACATAACAGCAACTACGACTAAAGTAGCACCGCAAATCATGTATGCCCAAACGACGTTGCTGTACCAGTGACCATCCACTTGAGGTGTTACCGTCGGTGGCTGGTGAAGTTTAAAAATTGTATTCTGAAGAAACTATAAGAGTGAATAGATCATTTCTTATAGAAAGCAGTTCTGTTATACATTGAATATATTTTGAGTATAAGTATATATAAAAACAACCAAAACTTGAACTAAAAATGGTATATTCATTGTAGATGCCTAAAAACAATAAATATTATTAAACTTTTAATTGAAAAAAATATTTAAGTATTTTTAAACTGTGGTGTTAACTTTAAAAGTAAAAAGCTTTGTATGTAGTTTATATAATGATAATTTAATAAAGTTGTTATCTGCAATGTTTAAACTGAGAAAAATATTGATAAAAATTTTTAAGTCTTTACACTTTCAAAAAGTACACTTTTCTAAAAACTTTTAATAAAAAAACTACTCATTTTTTAAGGTTCATATAATAAAAATCAAAAACGGTCACTATTTGAAGAACTTGTGTAAATTAAAACTAACGTTAGTAGTACTTTGATTACTTGTAGGACCATAACCTTTAGGACAAACATCGTCGCTTGTTGAGTTACCATCTTTGGCTAAAAACGGCTGAGCTACAAATTATAAGTTAAAAGATATTAAAAGTCGAATAAAAATAAACCTTAGTTGTTTAAAAAAACCTATCAAAGGCGCAAGAAAGGCACCAATAGAAATTGAAAAGTGGTAACCAGAAATTAAGGGTCTCGATTTTCGTTCACCCCAGCACTGAAGAATCAGCGCTTGCATACCTGTAAAAAAACATTATTTTACATACTTTAAAAACATTCTAAGAAATATGAAAAACCTGCATCTAAATACCCAAATCCAACACCTCCAGCCATAACAACAATAACCAACAGCCACAAATCAGTTATCCACGGAGTCGCAATTATAACTGCAGCTAAGAGAAGTGAAGAAAAGCCTGAAAGATAAGTTAAATAATCAGTCGGAACAACTGTTTATAAAAATATAAAACAACTGTTTTAATGCTAAAATAAAATTAATATTTGACTCTAAATATTTTTCATAAGTCTGTAATATCGAAAAAAAGTTTTTAAAGACTCTAATATTTCAATATATTTTTGTTAACGTTAGTTAATCTTTGTTTTTGTATTGATTTCAAGTTTATAGACTAGCTTAAAGAATAAGTCTCTTTTAGTAATATTTTTAAATAAATAAAAAATAAGTAGAAGTGACTTTCACGGGCTTATATTATATTTTATTACTTTTATATACAAAAAATAAAGTAAATCATCTGCCATATTCTTTTTAGTAGCCATTATAAACTAAGATTTTCAAATAAGAAACTGATTAAAAAATATAAAGTTTATTTCTAAAGTTGATAATTTAAAGCTAAAGAGTTGTTATAGAAAAAAAAATCAGACTTTTTACTTAAACAAAAATATTTTTTTTCGAGATCGTATGAACTTTTTTTTTTAATTTTAAACTTTTATTAACTAGTTGCATCTAAGCTTTAAATAAATCTCAATCTATTTAAAAAGACTTTGGACCATAGAAAGTAAATTAAATGAAAACTGTTTATGCTATCTTTTAACAAATACTTTAAGCAAATGATTTTTGTCAGTATAACTTTAACTTGTTTAAACAAATAAGTTTAGTAAAAACAGTATTTTTACAAAATGCAATCATGTTGTTTGTTTTTTTCATCATGTACCCTGTTGCGACCCCACCAGCTAAAAGTCCAACAGATCTTCCACTAAACAACCAGGAAACTTGGCTAGTACTTGAATTTACATTGGTTGCTAGTGTAAGTAGGGTTGGCCCGTGAATAGACAAAAACATACCCTGTAAAAAAATCTATGAAACAACTTAACTTTAGTCTGAAAAAAAATTCTGCATGGTTAAAATTAAATATAAAAGGTAAAATACAAAAAGTAATGAAGTTAAGATATTTAATCAATTTTACTATTTTACAAAACTATCGGCACAGAACATATAAATCATGAATTTTTAAATTGAAGTTGGCGGTTGTTTTTAAAAGACTTATTATTATACATTTGTAAAATGAGTAAAATATATATTTAGATTCGCCTTCAAAACTGTCTACACTAAAGTCAAGGAAAATAAAACTACTATAAAAATATCATTATATTAAAACAAACCCCACCAAGCCTCGCACATGCTATGACAAAAAGTAGCAATGCCCCAGCATACTTGTTTTTGTTTTCAGTATTTGAAACTTCTGATCTGGTATCAGACTCGTTTTCAGACTTCATTTAACGTTTTTGTTTTATTATAACTAAACATTTTTTTAATAATTTTTTTAGGTGTTATAAAAATTTACTGATAGTAGTTAATATTGATACTATTTACTATAAGTATTGCTGATTTTGTTTTTAAAGTTTTTGTCTAAAGCCTAACAATGATTCGTTACATTTTTTAGATTTAACTTTTAAAGAAGTTTGTTATAAACTAAAAGTTAATTATGTTTTATTTTTATTTTTAATGTTTGAAAAATTATGACTATATTAATTTTTTTGATACGGTATTAAAACAGTTTTTTTTTGATACTAGGTTTGTGAAAATATTTGTTATTAAAGTAGTTTATAAATTCAAAAAATCAACTTTAAATATAAAAATAGATTTTTAAAACATTGGTGCCTTATTTTACAGCGTACTATAAACTTAAAATTTCTAATTTCTTTTTACAGTTTTTCATACCCTGATGATTTAACTATGGGCTCAATTTTAAAATAGTTTATTAAAACCACGAGCCTTTTTAGTTACATATGAGGTAGTAATAAGTTTTTATAAGTATAAAGCCGAAAATTTAAAAAGCTAGTTATAATAGCGATTTCATAGCAGCTTTTATTGTTAGCAGGTTTTTAAATATTTATTTATAGTCTAAGAAAACTAAGTAAACTATATAAACATAATCAAATGTAATTATAAACATATTATTCAGTTTTATCATTTAAAAATCGTTAATTATTTATAGCTTTTCGCTAGATATCAAACTAGTTCTTAAATAACTACCTTGTTAAGCAACTAAACTAAACCAACTAAAACGCTGTAAGAACGTTCCAAACGTAAATATTATACTAAATATAAAATATGTTGTTGTTAATGTTACCCTAAGGAAAATATTTTGTTTAAATTAACTAAACTGTTGTTTAAGACAAAATTAAACTGCGAAACCAAAACAATTGGTTTTAACTTTGAAAACAGAGCTTTGATAAAAAAATGTTTTCAAATAAAATTTTTCAATGACCACATTTCCATGATACTTGTTTTTAAATCTTAAATTAATACTTTTGATAGTTAGTGAAAGTCTATATAATGTATTTATTTAACCAACTCTTTAAGGCTTCAGTTCTTTTAATTAATAACTATAATATTCTATTAACTACCAATGTACTAAATACTATACAGAACGAGTTAAAACAAAAAGTTGTAAAAGAGTGTTTTAACAAAGTAAAAAGTTATGTCTTTAACAAAAAACGCAGTATCAAAGAAAAAAAGTTAAAATGAAAAATTTTCTTAAGTATTGATGGAATTATAAAAGTAAGAAAAAAGCAAAACTTAGAGTGCAAAACATGAAAAATGTTAAATAAGTATCGTAATGTGTCTATTGTTGAAAATTCTAATATTTACTTTGTTTTAAGTTACCTCATCACTTGATTTACCAGGTTTTGTTAAGCTTCAGAGAACAAAAACAAATTACTTAAGAAAATATAAGTAAACAAAATTGTTGTAAAAGGTTACTAAAAGTTATTATTTGTCGATTATTAAAGAGAACTTGAAAGAGTACTTACAAAGATTTTCTAAATACACTTTATGTAACTAGATTTAATAGGTAATTAAAGTTTAAGATGTTTGAGCGAAAAAATAAACTATTATGAAAACAGTAAAGTATGGTTAGAAAAATAAATTATAGTGTTAACTACAGCAATGCAATAAAATTTTACAGTACAAAAACAATTGATATCTCATATAAATAAGTAATAATCATTAAAAAGTGTTCTTTTCATTAATTTTGTTTTAGTGTTACTATTAATAAAAAAGAAACTGATAAAACAAATTATACACAGCTTTCTTTATTTTGTAAAAATTAAATAATTTATTCACACAAGATAAACTTTAACTTAATATTTCCAAACTTATTTTTTTGTTCTTTAAATTGAAATAAAGTTTTTGTTTATTATCACTTTATTTAAACTATTTAGTTACTTTCATATTTAATAACTTTTGTTTTAAAACTTTACTGTACGTAAATTTTTTACTTTATTATATTAATAAGCATGTAATTTTTAGGCTATTTAACAAAATATGCTTTAGCTGTAATTAACGTTATAAAGCTCAACACATACTCTTATGTCAAATAGTTTTGTAAAAAGCTTATAATGTTAAAGTACTAAAAGTTAATTTAAAAACAAACTCCTTTTAACAAAACGTTTAGCTTTACGAAGAATTACTAGTTTTTCGACTTTATAAGCCTTTTAATTGACTATGTTTACAACAACTTTAACAAGGTACATACAACATTTTAAGATAAAAACACTGAAATAGATATAGAGCTACTTTGTCAGAAACTTCAGAAGTAAAACTCTTAGTAAATTTCAAGGTTTAAAATAAAGTAGTACAGATTATTGTTTTTGTTTATTAATATACAATAAACAAAAAGTTTTCAAAGTTTTATAAGTATTTAAATTTTGCAACACATTCCGAAACTTTTGAATAAATAAAGAACGTTACTTTTTGTCTCGTGTTTTATTTTTACTCACTTGTTGAATTTATTTTAAACTGTGCTATTGTTACATATTTACTTGCGTCATATATACCTTAAATATTTATGAAGTGTTTTATTGAGGCTCAATTCAATCGTACTTAAAATAACATTCGACGTAGAACATCAAACTTATCATTTTCAGACGTTTTTCTTTCAAGTATCTAAACTTATGTTAAACACATAGATCGATATGAACAACTTTTTTTTCTTCCAATTTTGATAATGTATTAATTTAGTATGCGCATCACATTTTTAGTAAATAAAATAGCGTAAATCTGCCAGAAAATGAAGAGTTTATTTTTCTGCCTAAAAAAAAGAAATAAAACTTTCAAGTTCCATTTGCTCAAGAAGTTAAGACTTTGTATATTTTCATACCTAATTAAATTTTTTAACTTAAGCTTTCATTTCTTAAACTAGTTCTTTTAGGCTGCAATAAAAAAAAAAACTGCAATTTTTTATGTAAACAACTAAGCTTTTAAAACCAGATGCCAAGTTTTGGTTTTTTATCATATTTAAGTTAATTATTAATTTTTCATGCGTGCCTTTTAATCATAACAATTGTAAACATATTGCACAACGATCTACTCTATCGAACCGGAAGCTGGAGTGAAAAATAATTCCAAATGATTGGCTAAAATCCAATGGAATGTGGTATAGATTTATGTACTGTAAATTCATTTTACCTATCGTATAAATATAAAACATTTGACATATTTGAATCTGTAGTTATTGTAATTAACTTAATAAAATTAAAATAAGATATAAATTCAGTAGGGAAGTATTTTTACGTCATTATTTAATATATTGATATGAATCGTTGCCATAATCTCTCGTTGTGGTATTTTTTACAATTGAAAATATATTAACTTTGAAATTCTTAGTTAGACTTATTATACGGAATAAAATAACAGTTTAGCATGATTTTTTTTAATAACTTTATTATTGCAAATTTTATAAAACTCGATTTATACATTATACATATTGGATAACAAAATTACTAGTCAAATTACTAGCAGCAAAAATAAACACAGCAGCTAAAAAATCAAATGATTGCATACTTTTTCTTAGATTATAAAAACATAACTTATAAAAAAAGTAAAGCTATAAAACTTATAAAAATGCTTTACATTTGCAAGTGTAATTCAATTAAATTCCTTAACCAGACAAAATGTATGGCTGTGTTAAAAAGTTATGTTTAAAGTCAAAAATTTAAATGACCAGCATCAAAATTAAATCTAAACATGTATAACTATAAATTAAGGACAACTAGGCTTTCTAGATACTTTCTAAAAATTTACAAAAAGGGTGACAGTCTTTTTCGCAATCAACATTGAAAAATTTGTTGTGAAAATGGTTGTGTACAACCTGAAGTGTGTTACCTTCTTCATTTTGGGCTAAACGATTTAAAAGATCGGTCGTATATTCTTTAGCGGTTTTCTGTTTTAGAAATATTAAAATAAAAATATTGTCTATATTAAGCCACACACTTTAACAGTTTCAGACGTGCTATTTTAACATTAACAATTTTCAATATACTATTCGTAAGAATAAGAAAAAAAAATTTTTTTTTACCTTATTCAAAACGCTGATAGATATTTCAGATTTGTTGTGTATGTTCTTGAAAAGAACTTTCCTGCCATCTTTAAAAAACTTACACTGGAGGTTTTCATTACTTAGATACATCGAAAGACAGTTTTCATCCCTGGTCCACGATACTAACCGAACGTTCGTACAAGTAGAGTTTGTCATCTGCACGTTGAAAACATTAGTGGTTTATTGAACAAAAACGAAAAGTTGATTAAAATTTTGTTGTTCAAGGGCCTGGATACGCAAAAAGACCTCTCGGTCATCGAGTTACATACCCAACTTAATCAAAATTATAATGAGCTACAAATGAAAAAAAAAAATTACAGTTGTTATTTATCTATTGTTAGTTAAGAAACTTAAAATGTATGTTTAGATTTAAATTGAACAAAAATTTCACAGTATATTACAAATAAAATTAGTTTAAAAAGTTTTTACTATTATTGTTTGAAAAAAGTCTTATATAATTTTTGAAAACATTAAGTTTTTTTAACTGTTTTTATTTTACAAAAAAAAAAGGTTATATTTTTTCATTACATAAGTATTGTAAAACAAAACACTAAAATTATAGATTTTAATTACTGAAGTTTAAATATTCAGAAGTCAAACAAACCTTTTCATTTTGAATTGGTTTGACAATACTCAAATAATCAGCAATTTTTGAAAATGATTGTATATATCGTCGAAGTCTTGAAGGATATTGATTTAAGTTAAATCGAATTCCGTTTTTACAATAGTTTGCTGGACAGTATTCCATTTTGCTACAAAATTCAATTTATCAACTAGTCTCAAAAATGTTAGTTTACAAAACAGTATGTCTGTCACCATTTGTTTATTTAGAGATCAAAGTTAAAATGATAAAATTATTCATAACATAATTTAATTTAAACTTCTATTTTCTTTTAAATTTAAGAGCAACCTTTTAAAAAACATTGTTTACACAGTAGGTTATTTAACTCACTTTGAATTCGGTAGAAGTGACAAGTGTTTTCCGTCATTGAATAGAACACAAATCTTTCCATCTGAAAGTTGATAACCAAACCCATAGCGATTAGAAAAATCAACCCAGTTGGTAATAAAAACTCGGTTTTGGTTTTCGATTGAGTTTTTGTTGAAGCCTAAAGTTGTTGTTTATTTGTATCAAAACAATTTTTTTTTTACTATACTTTATATTTTTAGGTTTTTTTAATTCTTTTTAGTTTTATAATTAATAGGACATACTTTCTTGGAGATAGATAGAATCGGATTTTGTATGACTATATGCAGTGATTTTTTTTACTTTCTTATATATTCTCGTGACAACGGGAAGTTTATTAAATGAGTTGAGGCTTTTTTTTTCGACATCGCTGCAATTTAGCAGAAGGTTTTTACTAATCTTAACCTGAAAAAAAAAACAGTTAGGCATTAAGTATTTTTATACAACGTTATATATATATATATATATATATCTTGTTTACCACATGTTTAATATATATATCTTGTATACACTTGATTAAGAATATATATATATATATATATATATATATATATATATATATAAATAAATAAATAAAAGGTGTTTGCGTTGATTTAATAAACTATATTTAAGAAGTCATTAAAATACGAACTTTTTTTAAATACGGGTGCCTAAGTACTTGGTCGAGAGATGGTCGTTTTTTTGCGTTTATATTAAGTAGCCATGATAGCAAGTTTTTTGCATCCTTACTAACATAAGTTGGAACCTTGTATGCTCCCTCGACAATTTGCCGATAAGTTTCCTGTTAAAATTTATTAGATAATAAAATATGTTATAAAATAAAACCAAAATAAGTTATCTAAATTTATAAAAATTCAATGATATATATATATACAACAGTTTTACAAACCTTGATTGTAACAGCATAAAAAGGATACTGGCAAGTTAAAAGTGCATAAAATGTGCAGCCTAATGCCCATATATCGGATTTAAATGAATGACCTTGCTTGTTGAGTACTTCAGGAGCAATAAAATTAGGAGTTCCACAAATGGTACTGTTAATAAAATTAAATAATAACCAAGGTTTTCGTATGTCGAGTAAAACCATCTTTTAAACACTATAACAAAACTTAACAAAGTTACAAATTCTTTATAATCAAATAACAAAAACTTTTTATCTGTATGATCCACCAGTGTTGCCAAACCAAAGTCTCCAATTTTAATTTGGTTGTTTTGTGTTTGCATAATGTTAGCAGGTTTTAGGTCGCGGTGAATTACTCCCATTCCGTGCAAGTGTTGTAAACCCCGCACGATCTGCACTAGTTTTTTTGATATTTCCTCTTCTGAAAGCTGTTCACATTTGTTCATGTACCCAAGCAAGCTCTGTTTTATAAATTATAGTTGAGAAGAATAAGTCTTTAAAATCAAAAAAGAATATGGCTTATTGTTAACAATTAAGACAGGTAAAGAAAATTATTTCTTTACAATTAAAAAAATATTAAAATATAAACTTCAGATCTGTATTAAGGTATGCAAATGGAAAATAAATTAAAACATATCTCACATGTTTTGAGCATATTTTTGTCAAAATGCAAACGTTTTCCCCGCTTTTAAAGCTGCCTTGAAAATTAAGAATGTTAGGGTGACCGCTAACAGCAGAGTGAATCTCAATTTCATTAAGAACTCTTGCTTTTTTGTTAGCATTTGATAGATGTTTCTTTTCAATAACTTTTGCCGCAAAAACTTCCCCAGTAATTGTCGATTGAACTTGATAAACAGTCGAGAAACCTCCCTGCAGGGTATAACAAGTATTAAAAAAGTTAAACCAAACTTATTTCGCGGTTTCGTAGAAAAGCGAAACTAACTTTTCCAATAAGACGAATTTTCTCATAAGCGATTTTTTCTTCTGCGTGCCACAGAAAGTCTTTTTTGTCTAAGTTAGTAGATGATGAACTTGAGCTGTGTTTTGTGGATTCTGTAGATCGTAGTTTATATTTTGAAGTGTTCATAGACTTGCTGTTTTTATGTAACATTTTATGCAGGTTTTTTCCACCGGAAGAAGTTGAACTGTTTTCAGAAAGACAAGTGTGTGTAATTTCTGAGCCAATTCCGCTGTCATTATTCTTTTTAATGCTAAATTGCTTCGTCGTTTTTGGCAAATTTTTGTTCAACTGGTTTGCTGTCATTTTGTGCTACAATTTGTTAATGCTTTTTTACAAAAAGAAATTAGTTTTCAAGCTGTTAAAAATATTGCTTAGAGTAAAATAAGTACAATATACATTAAGCAATGTAAACTTAGTTTATTTTGTATAAGGACTGTATAATAAATTCTCATTACAGTAGAAAAAAATTTATAAATTAACTTTTAATTTAAAACTAAGAACATAAAATTTTTTATTAATCAATTACTTCGTTTATAATTTTGATATTAAAAGGCTTAAAATTTATAAATAAAAATTACATTTATACTATTATACTCAATATTGTTTTGATCTAAATGCACTACTATGTCAGTTACTACTGTAGTGTTTACGAGTGTTGTCAATCGTATCTGTGGACAACGAAATATAAAGGTTTTTTTTTCATTTATTCTCTCATTTGTATTTATCTCTAATTTCTAATTATTTTTTGTATGCAAGCTGCGACAATTACGCTTAGTATTAGTTGATAAATATACTTTAACTAAATTTCATTAAAAAGTGTTAAATTAAAGTATTTAATTTTTTCATAAAGTATTAACGATTGCATTATAAAGCTTATTTAACATACAATTTAAAGCTGTCATTAAGTTTGAGAAACAATAATTATTTGCTTTATTAGTTTTACGGGTTTTAAATTCAAGGTTATAAATAAAGTATGAACACTTTAGTAGCACATAAAAATGTAAATTTTAGATAGTAGTAAATTGGTGTGAATAACATATATTCAAAAAGTAGTTTAAACACTATAAGAAATTATGCACATTTAATGAAAACATAACAGATGATGTAAATCTAAAATAATCAGAAGTGGTAAGACTATACTTTTTAATAAATATTTTAGTCGAATAAAAATATTAAAATAATAAAACTTTTATACTTAAAACTCAACAAAAGTTTTTTTTTTCATGTTGTATAATAAAGTTTGTATTAACAAAAGTTTTTTTTTTGATACTTACTATAACTTTTTTGTTTGATTAAAGTTTAATTTAGGTTAAGTTTAGGAAAAATTCCAAGTTTTTAATTATTTTACTTTGATGTATTCTAAAGTATTGTGTCTTGTACTATTTTAATGTAAAGATAATATTGAAAAGGGGCTATAAAAACATAATTTTGTTTTTGATGCAGGTAAGCCTATTAAACAAATTAAAATTCCTTCTCATTCTTTTGTATGATTTTATTTTATTTTACTAGCCCCTAAATTATGGCTTGCATCATAAAACCCTAAAAGAAACTAGTATAATAGTATTTTAAAAATCATTTTTAAGTTCATATACAAAACTTTTATTAATACTTATTAAACTCTAAATAAAATTAAAACTAGGTAGAAAAAAAAAAGTTTCACTGATAATAAGCTTAAAAATACAAAACTTTAACTGATAATTTAAAGTGTAAACTTTTGAATTAAATGTAGTAGGCTCAACTTAGTAATAAGCCTAGTTAAATAAGACTCCTGAGTCTGGAAGATTGAACTTCTAAGTATTTGTAATTTGAAGAATAACATTGGTTTTGCTGATTAGAAATATTTTATTTAACTTTTTAGATTATTGATTAAACAAGCAAAGTAAACTTAAAATAAAAAGTACAAAGTATAAAAAAGACATATTTTTTACTTTTTCCAACATTTTTTTGTTCATATTCTAATTCCGATAAGTTTCATAAATTTAAGTTACACAGAAGTAATAAATATTAAGTTAGTTAATACGTACTAAACTCAAAGTCAAGTATAGCAGTTCTACAAACTTAGTATAAATTATAATATTATTTCACATTGATAGGAGAAAACCAAATTAAGATATAAAACAAACAATATTGTTAAGTTTTATTTTACAAACTTTATAAAAAGTACTTACAATAAAAACATGTCAATAAAGATGTTCGATTTATTTTTGTACTTGCAGTTAAAACAAAACATATTTATTCTTAATTATATAGTTCCTACAGTTGCACGCGATAAGTAGTAACAAAGAGAAATAAGTTTAATTTTTACCATTTTTCTAAAACTGACTTACATTTGCATAAGTTGAAATCTAAATATTTATGTCAAAGTTGCGTGTATATACAGCTGTTCTATAATTAGAATATTAAGAGTGTTAGGGCATATAAACAAAGTAACATTTAAACACATGTAAACAAGGGAAGGTTGTCATGTATACATCAGCGGATTAAACGCAAGTAAATATAAATCACGAATCGTTTTCGGGAACCATAACAAAATTAAATTTTTACAAGTTTTATTTAATATTTTGTTTAGTTTCTTTAAGCAATCGCGTATCATTTATATATTAATTAAACATACTTAATAGTATATTTTGAAAAAACTATTTAAATCTAAACATATGAAAAAGTTCAAAAAAAAAAAACAATCATCAACCTAAAAAAGTTTAAATCTTTATAATGTTAGAGTTTTAAGTTATTAGTTTGAAGTTCATTCTATAGTTTTGAAAAGAATTATCCAAAAAAAAATCTAAGTAAAAAAATAGATCTCTATTAGTTATAAAGCGACTATATAACGAAGATTTACCCTAATCTTACAGTAATTTTATTAAATAGCATGGGAGCTAAATTCTAAAAATACTAAAAAAAATTTTTTTACCTATATCTAAATTTTATTTCGTCCATCATCAACAAATTTGATATTTTTCTCGCCATAAGTAACAAACAATGAACTTCAACACACGATCGTCAGGTCGTAGGTTGTCTCGGATGCTTTTGTTGTTGGTCATGTGGTGAAGTTCATTATTTATTATTTTAATTTTAATAATTAACTAAAAAAACAGTTTGTAGCATAAAATTACCATGTTTACCTTTTTTATTAATTTCTAAAGCTGTTTAACTTACATAAGCTGTTTTTAAAATTTTAATTCAATGTAAAACTGTTAGTTAATAATAAAAGTATTTAAATTTGTAAATGTTTTTTAAGCCTAGTGAAACCAATTCCGACAGTAGAATTAAATATATTTTTTATTAGATCTAATTTCCTCTGAACTATAAATAAATTTTACATAGAATTAAAATAAAAACTTTTAAAGTTTATTATAGTAACTCAAAATTTAAATTTATAGTAAATTTTCGTTTTATAAATCATTTGTCATAAGTATTTTAGTTTTCTTAATAAGGTAAATTGACTTTTATATGTAATTCTTTTACACCACTTAAAGGATCATTAAATAAGGAAATGCTTCCAAACAAAAATATAAGTGTTTAAATGTGCGCTGCGATATCTTTATATTATAAAACTTAATAAGTTTAAACACTCAAAACTTTAAAGCATTTGATTACTATATCTTTATCAATTAATTAATTTCATGTATTCTCACGTAGTGGTTAATTCTCGGAAACTATTTTAGTTTCGCGCACTTGAACCAAATTTTAGGCTTTGTTAGAAGTTTTTTTTTATAAACTGGCTCTGAAACAAAGGCATTAATAAAATCAATTAAAAATAGTTGAAAAGGTTTAATAAAACTTTAATTACTTAACATAAAAATAATGTTTATCAAAAAATTTGAACAAAGACTTATAAAAACAAATTCCGTAAAATGTATTACGTTAAAGATGTTTTTATTACTTGTTTAACAATATAAATATGTACTTTGTGCTATATATTTTATATTTTGGTAAGTAAGTTAAAGTATAAATTTATTTGTGTTAAGACTAATGATGGAAAAGCCAAAACTTTAAAACATTTAAAAAAAAATTAAAAAGGTAAAAAAAGTTGTTTTAAATTTGATTCAATGAAAATAGTTATTTATTAGCTGTTTAAATGCAATGCTCAAAATTATTATAGTTTTTATAATTCTTGTATAATTTTAAATAAGCTATAAAAACAACGTATTGAACGTAATTTATTTTACACTAAATCATTATCAACTGTATGTTGCCAACAAAATAAGTTCTATAACATTTAATTTTTATAATTTGTTCAAATTTAAAAGTATCAAAAAACAAAGAAGTGTATATTAATTCTTAAATTTTTAATTAACTAAAAAATTGTTAAACCGTTTTATAACTATATAAATGCTTTTTTTTATATATAAAAATGATGAAAATCTAAAAAATATAAACTTTGAACGAATAACAGAATTAATTTTTATATAATAAAATAAAAAAATTTTAACATGACATACTAATTTTCAAACTGTATTTTATTTTACACGGATATTTTTTTTTTTCAGTCTTAAATTTATTTTGAGTATTGGTTTAAAGTTCTTTTTTTTGTCATTACTCCTACTATACGGTGCTACATGTTTCAATAAATATAACAATTTTATTTATTTATTTCAAATATTGTAGTTAAATTGCTTGAAGTTAGATTTTACCTTTTTAATAAAAATGCAGCACATGAAATAATTAACTTCAAATAAATTTTTGTTAATGTATTTTACGTACTGTTGCTGAGTTTAACCTCCCTTTAAATCTTTAAAGTATACAATTAGTACAGTAATTACGAAACTTTATTTTTATTTTGTTTTAGATAAAGAAAAAGTAAACAAACAAAGGTAAGCATTGAATATTAAAATAAATTAAAAAAACAGAGATTACGATGTATTACGCAATAAAGTTTAATGGAAACTAAAAAATAAACTTAATTAAAAAAAAACTGTTACTAGTGTCTTAAAAAAACAAAAAAAAATTGATCTGGTTTTATTTAAGAATATAAAAAAAAAACTATGATTGTATAAAAATTGAAGGTTTAATTTTTTTTTAAACAAATTGATTTAAAAAACATTTAACTGTTTAAAACAAATTTCAGACAAAAAAGTTCTAACTATATTACATGTATTCTTAACAACAAGTATTTGCAGCAATCATTTTCCGACTTACGATTTTTTTTAAAATTTTTCGAAGCTAATCTAAATTGTATTTGTAAATTAATGCTTGAATAACTAGTTAGTTAAGTAATAGAATTATGAAGAGTTTTCTTAAAAATTTGTTAGTGGTTAAAGAAAAGTTAAAACTTTTAACAGCCTTACCTAAAATTATTAATTTGATAAAAGTTAAGGTTACTGCTTAATTTAAAGCTACTATTTACGGTAAGGCTTAAAAGCAAATTACCGTTAGAAAATTTTAGTGTCAAATTTTATATGCGCAGATGGCAAAAAAAGTATTTACTATCTTTAAATTAGGTACAAAATATTAGTTATGAATACAGATTTTGGTGTAAAAGTAATTTAAAAAAGTTTTGGTGTGAATTATCGTGATATTCAAAACATTTTAATCAATTGGTTTAATCGTAACCAGTTTTATTCATATTTTTTTATTGATTTTAAACACACGATTCTTTTTGCAATAGGACTGTATGTAAACTATGTAGTGTTTGAATATGTATTTTTACTGTTGTTAATCAAAAAAATAAATAAATAGTTTTAGGCCTCAAAATATACTAATCAAATAAAGTTAACGTCTATAAGATTTTTACTTAAATAATGTTTAAAAACAAAAAAAAAACATTTTATGAACGTTAAGTATAGGACTTTTATTGAAATCCGTAAGGTTTACCAGAAAAATTCTTTCAAAAGCCGGATTTTTACAGTACAGTTTTTTAAATACCGTGGGCAAGAATCAATCTTTTTTATTTGAAAAATTTTTACTATAAAAAGATAAAAAATCTGCTCAAAAGCAAAGCAGTTACAAAATCAGAAATTACTTAAGAGTACTGTGGATTTAAGAATCAAATATAGAATACAATTAATCTTTTACTTACTTAAAAGCTCTACTGTTTTCTTTTTACATAATTTTTTTAAACCATATTAATCCTATAAAAAAAAACATTACGGGTCCAAGATTTATCCGTTCTAGACTACGGAGTACGGACTGAAGGTCGTACGTTGCCCACCTCTAGTCTGTTATGCGTTTAAGTACATAAAAATTCATAACTAGTTTCGGCTTTAGCCAAGAAACAGTTGTCAAAGTTATTGTATTTTAGATATTTTCTAAATAAACTAATTACTGTTATACGAAATAATTTTTTTTTTTTACATAAGTTCTAAATAAAAATCAAATCTATATCACAGCTTTTGTTCATAAAAAGTGGCTTTATTTATCGTAAATTGCTTAAACATAATTTTAAACACTTTTTATATTTCTATTATTTTAGATAATTTTTTAAGTATTTTGATAGTTGTTTTACCATAAAAAGTAGACTTAGAAATATATAAATTATTAATATGAATCAATTTTTTCAAAGTTTCTGTTTGTAAATTAAAAAATGTCAGTTTTAAAAATAAATTTTTATAATTTTACACTGTCGTAAAGCTACTGTATACATTAATTTGAGATAAAGTTTAAACATTCCGAATTTAAGAAAAGTCTAAGTTAGATTTTTTAAACATAAGTTTTTACTCTACTGAAATAAAAAAATAAAATAAAAATTAGATTACTGAATACAATTTTTTTATGATAGTTTTAATTAAAAACAGCAAATTTATACACTATGCATTTAGTTGAAATAAAGTTCAAACGATTTCAACTAATGAATGTTTAGCTAAAACTTTAATAACAAGTTATAAACAACAATTAAAATTTGCATTAAAATATTTTTTTGTTTTAGTGGTTTATAAAAAGAGTTGCTAGTTTTAGAACTAAATTATAAATAGCTTTTCAAAATGGCTTTAAACAAAAATCATTCAATAAAAACTAAAATTATAAACTGGTTTTCTGTGGGAAGGTAAAGATTCTCTTATATTCAAAACTCGATATTTGTATATTTTGAAAACATTTTCGTAATATTCTTAAACTTTGATTTAGTCTATTACACATACAATTATTTTTATCTTTACACAAAAATACATCTCAAACGATTCACCTTGCTTTATAAATGTCACATTTTTTTGAGATTAAATAAAAACATTAAGGAAATATTTTATATGATCCAACACTCCAGAGTCCAGCCAGACTGTAGCTTGTTTTTTCTATTTATTGGCTCCTGCTTACATTTACGAGGTATAATTAGTGAATGCTATTCGTATTAATTGATTTGTATGAACTCAAGGTTTTTAAACTTTTTATTACGTATAGAAAGCAGGGGCGTAGCGTGGGGAGGGACACTGGCGCATGCGTGCCACCCAAAAAAAGCAAAATGTAAAAAAAAAAAGAATGTAATATCTTTATCCTTAATATTTTTTTTTGCTTAATTTGCCTTTTTTTAACTATGTTTATCTAGTATTCAAAAAGTTAAACGAAGTTTTGAATACCAATTAGTGACAAGTTAGGAAAGTACATGTTTTTACTTAATATACTGATTCGGTGCGTAATTGCAAATGCGCACCGATGTTGATGAAAAACTCCATAAAGAAAGATTTTATAAGTTCATTAACTTCATAAGAATTTATACTCAAACAGTACTCAATTAATATAGCGCACCGCTGTAGTATAACCTTATGGCAGATTATTTTTATACAAAAAGTTTACAAAAACACGTCACGCTTAAAGAAAAATTAAACAATTTTACAATTTTTTATTTATGCTACATTGTTAAGACTACTGCTAGTTTTCTGAACTATATTTTTGTAAACATACAAGATAAGCGTTTCGGCCTATGAGAAATAAACTTTGTTTGTGATTTTTATTTTAAACAAATACAATCAAATGAATTAAATTTAAAAAGTATACTTTTAACTATTTTAAAAAGTTGTATAAACTGTAATAACAGTTATAAAATTGGTCTATTTTAACTTCTGTGTAACTTTATTAAAATTATGTGCAATAAGTTGTTATCACTGTTGTATTGTATATTAAAGAGATTGATATTTTTTTCGTTAATAAAACAGATACTTTCGTTTTATTGAATATACTAATTTTTAAAGATATTAAGTTTACTATAAGTAATAAAAACAGTTTTTATTTAGTAAGTTTACATTTTTGCAAGTATAAGTAATTCTAATGAAATTTTTACTTTTATTTAATTGTTTAATTTTGTAACATATAAATATTTTTTAAAACAGTTAACGAACTTATTTCACTTAATAAATTTATTGCAATTATATTACTTATAAAAAGTTTTTTTATAGCTAATTACAAAAGTTTTAATTTAGAGGATTTTTTGAGAAAAAAATTTGCGCACCCCCTGACCAAAGTACCACGCTACGCCACTGATAGAATGTATAGTTACTTTAATATGTTTAATAAAAAAAACAGTTTTCTTAAATGTTGGAACTTTAGAACAAAAAACAGATTCATTTGCTGTATTTTTTAACATTTAAAAGAATATTGTGTAAAAGTACATAATTATATTCGCAGTAGTTAAATTTGAATTCCTGATCCAGACAATAATAAATAATAATGCTTACTTGTAATCTAAACTTTAATGCTTGAAAGCTACATAAGTTGTGAATATGAACCATGTTTTTGAAAAAAATTGATTTTCATCAATTTAATGGTACTTTTTAACTTTATACTATTAAACACAGTTTCAAAGTGTAGATAAGAACTAATTAATTAAAAAATTGAGATGTTTTATTTTTATCTTGACCATAGCTGTAATCATTCACATTTTTCTTTCTTTCATCATGTTGTTTATTTTTTAATGCTCAAATCAAAAAAGAAACTTTTAAAGGAAAATAAAAATATTTGTTCATACTAAAGCAGATTGTTTTGCAGGTATAACGTTTTATTTTAAATTTGAATTAGATTTAATAAAATATAAAATTTACTTATAAAAATACATATAAAAATTTATTTTGGTACTCAATTTTTCTTTTTTTTTGCGATGTGCTGAATCATTTTTAAAATTATAATTTAAATACATTTTTAGATAATAATTTTTATAAATTTTTGAGTGAATAAAAACTAGTAAAGCCTTTTTAAAGCCATATGAGTTTTATTTATTATATTTATATATTATACTTGAATAATGTTCCTACGCTTAGTTTAACACTGTTTGAAGCAAATGCTTTTATAAGGTCACTTTAAATACAAAGAAATATAAAACTAAAAAATGTTCATGAAAACTTGTTAATAACAAACTTAATTCAATATTACTCTATATTGCTAGGCTGAAATTTAAAGAAGACTAATTCCACTACTTTAAATTCTAGAAATCTCAGAATAACCTAAGATATTTTTACTTTTTTTAAAATTCAGGATGGCTCAGGGCAGTTTTTATTTTTATAAAAATCTAAGGGTAGTTTAAATATTTTTTTCAAATCTCAGCGCAGATTTTTCTAGATATAGAATGAGATTTAGTTTACCCAGTTTCAATATTTTGTTCAAAAAAGTTAATTTTATTTATTTTTAAGTGCTTATTTAGAAACTTTATAGCCTTGCAGCTAGTTCTTGAATATTCTTAAAATTAACAGTGTGATTATTTAATATAATAAAATTTTAAAGGATTTGAAAAAAAAACAGGGAAACTCAGGGAAGTTTAAGGTTACTCATGGAAGTTTCTGGTCACTCAGGGAAGATTTTTTGACTTAAAGAGTGGCAACCCTGTTTTTATTTTGAAAACGCTCTTTATTGAGTTCGAGTAGCTTTTTTCCATTTGAATGGGCTTCCATGAAAGAAGTAATAAAAACAAGATTCATTAACTTGTACACTAATTTCTGTATATCATCATACATGATAGGAATGCTTGGGCTGTTTTCCTGATACCTTTGTAATATGGAAGCAAAATTGAGGCAACAAAGGTAAAAAATTCAACTTTACAACTATTAAAACGTCAATGTCAAAGGCATTGATTATATCTATAAAGTGTTTTCCTGGTGGCTGTTTGTAACCAGGTAGCTTTTTCCAATATTGTTTGTATTATTTTTACTACACTAGGCCAAATTAAAATAGTTCTATCAGCAACCTGCTTTGATTCTAAACATCTTGTGTCACAAAATGATAAAGGAAAGGTGGTTTCATTTACATAATCATATCTTCTGGCCGATGAGTGGTCAAACAAGCAAGTTTCAAAACTTTTTTGATTTTCCACAGTGTAGCCTTAACCCGGACTTGAATGCACCATGAATGATGTGCAAGCTGCAGGACCCAGTGTTCATGAGTTGAGGTAGGCCTGTAGCCTCTCTATCAGTGTCAACTCTTTTTGCAAGAGCAATGATCACATTTAGTCCATCCATTGAAATTTGGATCAAATTTGTTGGGTTTAAATCTTGAATCTTGGTCAATAGGGCTTTTTGCAATTTATCGGCAATACATTGTTTATTGAACAAAAAAAAAAAAACGCTCAAAAGGTTTGACCTGAGGACCTGGTGTACAAAACCCTTTTGGTTATTGAGTCATACACCAGAACAGTTTAGCGTCATACCCAGGACAGGTACAGTGCCCTAAAAATGCTGAAGTAAAATATATGCAGTGTACTTTTTTTTCTTGTTGCATCGTACTACAAGATCTAATTGAGTTTTTTGCAAAACTTTATTAAAACACTCATCAAATGATATTGAAAAAATAAGATGAGCACAAAACTGCCTTTTTTCAAAACATCTTTAAAAAAAGGGGCAATGCCAAAGTTTGTTATGTATGAATGCTTGGTTTTATTCATACAAAACTTTTTGTCACTTTCACTGTCAGGAAACATGGTAGTGAATAAGATGTTATTATTTTCACAAAAGTTTCCTGACCAGTTTTCTTTAGACTAGTACACTTTAGAGCCCAATAAATTTCAGCAGCTATTGAAGAAGCTGTAGCTGATAAACTTGTTGAACTTTTAGCCCCACCATAGTATTAAGTGATTGCATTATTTTTGCACTTGGAGTCTTTCAACTAAAGATTTGTTTTTGTTAAACTTTAAATATGATAAATTTAAAACTTTAAAAAAACTACAATGTTTATTCTAAGAATATTGAAGGATTAGCTGCAAGACAAAAATTTTCAAGATACAGAAACATACACATACAATTATTAAAAAAAATTAACAAGAGGTTTGCAACAGCGGCAAATTTTTTTATTTAAGAATAAAAAAAAAAAGCAAGGTGACTAGGGCAGTTTTTTTACTCAAAGATTGGTAACCCTGTTAAAGAAGTAAATCTGCTTTTGCAAAAGTTTACAGTGTGTTTAGGGTCAGCAGGTCAAAAAAGGAGCAATAAGCAAAAAGGCCCACAGTTTGACTCCTATCCAAAGGTAAAATCAAGAAATCCTTCAACAACCAAGGCTATCAAAGGCAAAAAGGGGGAGGATGTCAAAACTTAAAAACAAATTGCCCATTAGTTAAAATCATCAAGTATATACAATAAGATACTTTATATAAAATAAATTCAATTAAGAGCTAAGATAAAAGCAGTTATGTTAAAGTTTTCTAGTTCAAGAGTATGAAAGAAAATTTTTCCAGACTGACTGAATCATAATTTTGAAAACTAAATCCATATTCTACATTTTAAAGCAATTCACTTCAAATTTTCAGGAAGTGTTCCTTTTTATAATACAAATAACTTGTAGGAAGATAAATAGTTAACAATTAAATACTTGTTTTTTACAAGCTGATCATAACTTATTGAAGATTTGAATGAGAAGATTTAATAATGATTATTCAAAAACAAAAAAATGACAATAATTTTTTTATGAAAAAATTAAAAATTAGTTTTTAACCTTTTAGTCTTAATTTCCATATGTAACCAATTAAACTCCTGACTTTTATTGCTTATACAGGGTTGCCACATGGTCATTGAAATCAGGAAAAGTCAGGAAAAATTAAAAAAAAAGGCAAAAGTCAGGAAATTTGATAAAATTAAAAAAAAAAAAAGTCAGATTTTGTCAGTTTAAGTTTACAAAATTCCTTATTTTCCAAAGCCTTCAAATAGTAAAAATTAATTAAAAATCCTTTAAAGTCAGAAAAAATTCCAAAATTAAATTTTCCTAGTAATTTACAAAATTATTTAATTTTTAATGCCTTCATCTGCAGGGTTCGTGCGCGTCAGGCTAAATCAGTTTTTTTATTTAAAAATTTGAGAATCTCAGTTTTTCTCAGTCCAAATGCTTGAAAATTTTTGATTAAAATAAAAGAGAAATCTTTTTAAGATCAAATTGAGATGTGAATTTATTTCTAAATAATAATTTAGAATTGAAGAAAAAGACAAAATTAGTCAGTATTTGTAAATGCTTAAAACCTTTTGTGCAATCTCTAAAAAAAATTAAGTATCTTCTTTGTTTTGAATAAGTTATATATGTTATAATTATGAAAATTCATTAAAAAAATACAGTTTAAACATTACAGTTTAGTTCAACAACTTAGCTGTTTGTTTGAATTTGTTTACATCAGCTATGTTTTTCAGAGCTTAGTTGGTTGAAGTGTTTTAATTTCTAATTAAAGGGTTTGTACCAAATATTTTTTAGATTAAAACTCTTAGCAGTTTATTCATATATTTTACTATTTGTTTAAAGTTATTAGAGATATTCACAACACTAAAATTTAGCTTTAAGATATAAGTACTAAGTTTTGTGGGAGTAGAAATTTTAGGTACAAATAATTTTTCTTTATAAGAACAAAATATTAAAGGTATTTTATAAATTTAAGTGTAAGCTTTTTAATTCTGATATGACATCAACAATCACTGTTTTTATATAGAGTTTAGGATTTGTAATTATGTATCAATTTTAAGTTTTAGTCAAATACTATAATAAACATTTTTTACTTATTTTAATACTTGTGTAAGCCTTTCATTATAAATTTTGATAAAACACGACAATCCTCTTGCTTTATTATAAATCATCTGGTTATAATGTTTTTACTTGGTGCTTAATTAAATTGAACAATTGTGTTTAGTAATATATATTAAATTTTTACACTAGTAATAGATTAGATATAACATATATTTTAAAACTTATCACTGAATTTGTTATGTTAAGGGCATAGGGGGGTCAATCACCCTTTTCACAATTTAGTCCTATATTATTGAATTGTAACTAAGCTATGAGTTGCTTTTTGCAGATTTTTAAAGCTCAAAATATTTTTGAGATAAAGCTGGTTGAAGTCAAGGACTACAATAGTACTTCTTTTCAAGACCCCCCATAATACCTCAAATGACTTCTAAAGGGGATTTTACTTACTTAAAAAAATGTCAGGCTAAATTGGTCTCAGTCAGGCTAAATAAAAAAAAAAATTGCGCATGAACCCTGCATCTGGTATAAATTAGTAAAATATCCATTATAATACTGCAAAAATTTTTTATATACATTTGAACAAGTACCCTACTTAAACAAGGAGATTTTGTAAGCTTTTTAGTATTGATGATCTGTAGCAAGGACACTTCCATAGTGAAACTGTGTTACAGTAACCTCTCGCTTATTTACGCACTTTGTGTCCACAGAAAAAGTGCGTAAAGATGCGAGAGATCGTAAAGATACAAGAGGTACTAAATATACTTACTATAATGGCTGTTTTTTGATATTGCTTCTAGTTAAAAGCAGACTGGGAACTTTCCCACTTTTAACAATTTGTTTACTTAATTTATGAATATGAAAACAACAGATAAAACTATACATATACTAAAAAATTGGATAAAAATATATCAAAAAAAATAATTATATTTTATCTCTATCTATATTCAAATGTCACTTATTTGATACTTAACATTCATATCCATTCTAATTAGCAAATTAAATTTATAATAAAGCATTTGGTTACAATTATAAAATGGTGTGGTGTCTATATTTAAATTTGTGTTGCTTTATTCATATATAGTGCAAGAGTGCTGTATTATTTTTTTGTGTTTTTAACTCTCATAATTTCATTATACTTTCATTATTTAACACAGTAATATTTCTTTCAGAATTTCTATTTAATCTCTTATTGCTAACATAATTAATCTTAATGTTTATCAATTAGTCGAGGAACATAAGTTTACTAAGTCTATAAATATAGAGAGGTGAGACAGCATCTAACAACATATTTTAAATTAAAAATATACGACAAACCTAACTTGTGCAATACTAAAAAAACTAAAATTTTTGTTTTTTGATTTTTTTAGAATTCTAAAATGCGTAACTAAACAGAGTGCGTAAAGATGCGAGAGGTTACTGTATATATACAAAAGTTTATTTAGCATAATTTTAGAATCAAAGTGTTTTTTGTTTAAGTAAATAATTGAGTTCTTTATAATTAAGCAGTTAGTTTAGTATTTTATGCAACAAACTGATGTGTATACTTTACCTCTTTATAATTTTTTTTATAGTTTTTTAAATTTAAAAAATAAAATATAAGGGAGGTATATGCCAAGATTAAGTTTACTTATTATTTGTATTTTTTGTAGAATAACTTAAGTTTTTAAAATAAATAAGAGTATTTTATTTTGTTACAAATTTTATACTAAATGATAAAAGGAAATATTTTTTACAACAGATATATAGTTAACTTTTTTATGTATTTTTTTACAGTTACTTAAGTTTATTCTTTTTTAATTGATTTTTAGTTTAAGGATTTTATGTTAAACAGTTTGGGTACTATTTTATTAAACTAAGTGAACAATTTATATAAGTAAAACATGTTTTAAATAATTTTTTTTTATTACTAGATATTTTTATTTAGATACATTTATGCTAGGAAATGCTAAAAAATTGTGTCTTTTTTCTGACAAGCTGTGTTTATAAGGTAATGATAGAAGTATTTTGCTGATAAAGCTTATAAAGCTGATAAAGTTTAAGGATTTTATGTTAAACAGTTTGGGTACTATTTTATTAAACTAAGTGAACAATTTATATAAGTAAAACATGTTTTAAATAATTTTTTTTTAAAACTAGATATTTTTATTTAGATACATTTATGCTAGGAAATGCTAAAAATTTGTGTCTTTTTTCTGACAAGCTGTGTTTATAAGGTAATGATAGAAGTATTTTGCTGATAAAGCTTATAAAGCTGATAAAGTTTAAGGATTTTATGTTAAACAGTTTGGGTACTATTTTATTAAACTAAGTGAACAATTTATATAAGTAAAACATGTTTTAAATAATTTTTTTTTATTACTAGATATTTTTATTTAGATATAGATACATTTATGCTAGGAAATGCTAAAAAATTGTGTCTTTTTTCTGACAAGCTGTGTTTATAAGGTAATAATAGAAGTATTTTGCTGATAAAGCTGTTTATTGCAAATACATCAATCATACACAGATGCTTCAAGTGATGTAATGGAAGTTTGATGATTAAATTCAGCAAAATAAAAACTGTCGTTTTAACCTGTATTAAATTAGATTGGAAGCTTTATATAGTTTCAAGTGTTAGATTATGTATTTTAGAATAAGTTTAAATTAAGAGTTTGATTCAGAGAAGTTGGAAAATTTTGGTAAAAAGTCAGGAAATCAGACTAGTTTTAATTTTTTTTTTAAACTCATGCTGACTCAGCTTTTTGATTCTTTTTTGCAAAAAAGGATAATTTGGATATTTTCCGTAAATATCAGGCTAGTTGAATAGACTTTAATTTCTTTGTAATTGAGATTTTTTTTAATTATTGTGTTATTCTTCAGTTATTTTTATATGTTTAAGCTTGAAAAACAGTAGCTTTTTTTTAGATTTTTGCTCAAATGGTATATATTTTAAAATTGTTGTATTAACTCAGGCTAATTTTCTATCACTAAAAAGCAAGCTTTTTTGACACGAAGAGTGGCAACCCTGATATAAGTTTCATTTAGAATTAAAATATAAATATTTTAAATTTTATTTTAAAACAATCAATATAATCATAGAATAAAAAGTAGCTTCTTTTAAATTATATTTTCTTATGTTTAAGTATTTAGACAATAAATTCAAAACACATAAGCTCCAATTTTTTAAAATTTATTTTAGGTTTTATTTTCAATCAAGTTTTAAAATGGGTATAACTGGACTGCTTCCATTCTTAAAAGAAATAGTTGAAGACACACACATTCAAACATATGCAGGCAAGCGTGTAGCTGTTGATACTTATTCTTGGATACACAAAGGAGCTTTTGCATGTGCATCTGACTTGGCAAAAGGCACTAAAACTAATGTCTATGTTAATTACTGTTTAAAATTTATAAATATGCTAAAAAGTTACAAAGTTATACCAGTACTAGTTTTTGATGGTTGTAATATTCCTGCAAAGCAGGAAGTTGAACATACTAGGAGAGAAAGCAGGCAATTAAACTTGTTAAAAGGTAAGAAGTTTTTGTCTGAAGGAAATATGTCTAAGGCTCGTGACTGCTTTGTAAAATGTGTTAATGTAACTTCTGAAATGGCTCTGTCTGTAATGCAAGCAGCAAGATCTATGGGTGTTGATTGTATTGTTGCTCCATATGAAGCTGATGCCCAGTTAGCTTACCTCATCAAGAGCAAGTTAGTTGATGCTATTATCACAGAGGATAGCGACTTACTGTGTTTTGGTTGCGAAACTGTGCTGTATAAGCTTGATTTGACTGGACGTTGTCAAAAGGTCGAACAGAAAAATATAAGTAAAGTGAGCTGTATAAAAGGTTTTACTTTAGATGAGTTTAGACAAGCGTGTATTTTGTCAGGTTGTGACTACTTGAAAAATATTAGAGGTGTTGGTTTAAAAAAAGCGGTTAAAGCTATTAAACTTTCCAAGGGAAAGAACATAAGTTTAGTTGTGAAAAGGTTGAATCAATATATACCAAAAATTGGTATAATTGATGCTGCTTATCCTAATCAATTTGATAAAGCTAATAAAACCTTTTTATATCAATTAGTTTTTGATCCTGTTTCTAGAAAATTAGTACCAATTAACCCTTATCCTGAAGGATTAACAGTTGAAAATCTAAAGTTTGCTGGGCCTGAATTTTCAAACGAACTAGCATTTCAAATCGCTCTAGGAAATATAGAAGTGTTTAGAAAGCAAAAGATAGATAATTTTGATGTAGATAGTTGGTTGCAAAATTCACCTCTTCATCTACAATGTACTAGTATTTGGAAAAAAGATGATGCACCTAAACTTAAAGAAGTTCATAATAAAAATTCTGGTTGTGCTTTTGATATAAGTGGAAGTAAAGATATAAATAGAAAGACAACTTCAACAAGTAATAAAAATCACAAAAAAGATTTACTTTCAACTGCTGATGCTTTAAATTTGTTATTTAAAAATAAAGGAATTTCTTCCCAAAATTCTTATAACACTGAAAAATTATCACAAAGTAACACAGTTACAAAAGTTTTGTTAGAAACAGCTAATGATAAAGATCTAAAAGCATTTAAATATAGTCGTTCCTATCAAATTGAAAAAGTTTCTCAAAACAAATCTCAAAGTCCTTATAGTAAAAGAGTTCACAGTGAGTCCCAAAATAAAAAAGACACACAAACAGTTAGAAGTAGGTTTTTTCAAAGCTTTAGTTCAAAAAAAGATACTCAATCAACATCCAACAAAAATTTAATTGGAGACAAGAATGACACAATACTTAAAAATTGTGAACAAACTAAAGTTAGTGCAGTAATAGAAACAAATAACTTGTTGACAAGTATAAAACGAAAAATAGTGTCATCATCAACTAACAAAGATGAAGTTGAATTTAAAAGACAAAGGGTAATGTTTGATAAAAATATAACTCCTGAAAAAAACAATTCTACCCTTACAAAATCTTTAAATTCTCGTGTAGAAAAAGATCAACATAATTTTTTAAATTTTTTAGAAAATTCTAAAATTGATAATGGTTTAGAAGTTCTAAATACAAGTTCTGAGAATACTTTTACTTCCCAAGAAATGGAAAACTATAACTGTAAAAACAAACAAAAATTAGACTCTACTGATAACATAGGTAAAAATAATAATGCAAATCAAGATAAAGTTATTTCTCCTAATAAGGGTAAAAATCCATTTTGTAAAAATATAAGCAAAAAACCTAAAAATAATAACATCTTGAATTTATATGATAAATCAAAAGAACTTAAATTTGATTCTGTTAATGCACAAGAAGGTACTAAAAAACAAATTTTCAAGTCTAAGTATTTTGGACCAGCTAGAGCCAGTGGTCTTAAGAAAAAAAGAAAACCTTTTCAAGCTACAATAAAAAGGTTTTTTGAAAAGGCCTAAAAGATAAACAGTATTTACATAATGAGAACAGATTAACATTATTTTTATTAGTTTTTGTTTTCTATTAAAAACAATTAAAAAAATTGATTGTCCTAGCTGTCTAAAAATTGTACATTTTATGTTTGCTGTCTTTAAAAATATTTTTAGTCTTTACCTCAAATGTATTATAAAAAAGAAATTTTTAATGTATTTATTATTACTTTTTCGTGTAAGTGTAGCTATCTTTTACAAAATTTAGGTTAATATAAAAGTTTATTTATAAAAACTGTTTAAAATTTCATAAGTTAACAATAAATTATTTTCTTAGAAGAGTATTTTTTAAATATGGCACAGTACTATGTTCAGAATGTTATTTTAACTAAGTAAATCAGAATATACCAATACTTAAAGCAATAGAATTCAGTTTTGACATTTATTTATCAATGCTATTATTACGGAAAAAAATAAAATTTGTAAAGTGTTATGTATTTTCTTTTATCTTATTTTAAATCATGCATAATAAAAGTTTTTTAAAGACTATTTAACATTTTTGTTATAATAATATATTAAAGTATAAACAATATACTATCTACTATAACAGTTTTGTCAATTAATTTTTTTGTGAATATATTTTAAAAGTTCTTAAGTTTCTTAACAATAAATTAGCTTTTAGTTATCATTTTTATCTATTAAGACTAAAATGACTTTAAAATTTTAACTTTAGATTTTTTTTTTGTTTTATTGAACTAAACTTAATTTAACTCTGTTTAGTTGTAGTATTATAAACCTGTCAATTTAAAATATGAATTCCATTTAATGCCTATAGCTGGGTAGCTTGGATCATCTCCACATAATCTCTTTACTCTATTGATCACTAAAAGAAGAATAATTTTAAGTTCTATTTTAAACTTTACTTTCTAAATACTGAAGGTTTTTTTAGTTAGAAATTTATCCTGTATTTAATATAGCATTTTATTAGTAAGTATCATTATTTCTTAACTGTTTGGTTAAGGTGAGTTAGGGGCAAGAGTTAAGATTTTAAATTGTATGTAAAAGTCTACAATATTAACCCTTAACCCACCATACCCAAACAGCTTAAAATATTTATTTTATTAATATAATTGATAATATTACAAGCTTTTCGTTTGCGGCTGACTGACGGATTACAATAAAAACTAAACCAGGGTCTCCGTCTACCAATTGCTTTTAATCTGATGATCTAATTGGTATGATCAAACCTTTATGTTGTCTTGAGATTTTCTCACTATAACGAAAATCCAGGCTTAGGATCTGTAGACTATCACCGATTTATTATTTTATTATGCTTATTTTTTGTTTTAATTTTTCAGTTTGTATTTTCCTAAAACTTCATTTCACAAACTAAGTTTTGCTAGTAGAGCACTGTATAATGTTTTGATTCATGTAAAAAAGCAAAAATTTTTTAAATGTTATATTGTTACTACTGAAAACAATTTTGTCAACTTGATATGATGATTGTAAATTTAGCATATAAATTGTTTATAACTATTTTACCTCAATAATAGTCTCCTAATTCATTTGCAATAGCTTAAAAAGTTTCGTATTACTTAAATTTAAAACAAACAATCTTAAATTGTTTGATAGTTTATTTAGTTTATATAATATACTAAATAGCCTTGTTACGAGTTCCATTTTATAAAAGCACACTCTTTGTAATCTCATCGATTCCATAAACTTCTACGATAGTCAAACTACAGGTAAAATTAATTTCCTCTTTACTCATATTTCCCAACTTTCGCATAGATTTCTTTTTTCTTATAAAAACGTAAACTTCGTACAACTCAGAAGTTTCAACTTAACTGTTTAGTTACTATCGAACTTTTAGCAATTTAAGGTAATTTTACTTTATATTTATCTGTTGGTCAAAGTGTTGAAGTTTAGAAAAATAGTACAGAAAAATTCTATAATTATGATTTTCTTTCCTTATTTTTATGGGCTTTGTAAACTGAAAATCTACCACCAATTTTTTTCTTAAAATAAGATGTCTTTTTTTCCTTAGTTGAAAATCTATTAAATCGTTCAAAATTGAATTCAGACTTTCTACATATATAATTTTCAAAGCTTATTTCTTAGTATTTTTCTTTCGCTGCTTCACATGTGATAGTACCTTACAATCTTAGTATAAAAAAATGTGATTTTAACTTTGGCTTTTGTTAAACTATTGTTTTCTTACACATGTAAGTAAGAAGGCATGGCAAAACTTTTAACAAACGTAGAGTTTATCACTAAACAAATTTTTCTTTAAACTAAAATTACTTCTTCTTATGTTTTCTCGGGTAGCGCAGGCTCTAGGAAACCAGACTAGAACTTGTTATGAACTAAAAAAAACAGGTAACTAATTCGCTTCCAAATAAAACTATATTGCGGGCAATTTGAACAAAATACTGTAAATTAACAAATTCATACGCATTTGCTTATTGATAAAGGCGAAATTTGATTGCATGTGTTATCTAGCTTTTTTATATAATAACTTCATAAATATTGTTATTAACATATATATGTTTTAAAAATTCGTTAAGTTTGACGTATTATCTTAGAATCTAAAATGTTTGGAGTTGAATTGCAATAAACTATATTTACATGGCTGTTTTAAATAAAAATGTTAATATCGCATTCCTACAGCACTAAAACTGAGTATTTATACAGTTTTTAAAGGAAAGGGACTAAATTGCACGAGGCTACTAAATTACACGAGGGGACTAAATTGCACGAAGACAAATTTGTACGAAGGATCAATTTTGCACGAGAGTAAAAAAACTAAAAGATAAATTCATAAAAAAAGGTACTGACCGAGAGTACGGGTTAAGGGTAATAGTGATAATAAAAAACTATTTTAAAAAAAGCTACCGATCGAGGTTAGGGGTAACAGTGATAGAAAAAAAAAAGTTACCGACAGAGGGAAAGGGATAACGGTGATACTAAAAAAAAGATTAATTAATAAAAAAAATCAACCCGTGCAAAAGTGTCTTCGTGCAATTTTGTACGCTCGAGCAAATTTGACAGCTACCCGTTTTTAAAGGATGTATGTATAAAATAAACAACTTTACATATAGCTTTATTGTTTATACACATTATTATTCAATTTAGTGCTTTGTAGAATAGTTAGTTTGTGTATAGGGTGAAATAAAATTAAAAGGTATATTGATAGATTGGTTATTTCATTTCAACAACTTTGTTTACAATTCATTTTAGCAACAAACTAGGTAATTAAAAAAAACTTCTGCTTGAATTACATAAAATATTCGCACTTCTTGTTCAATTTTACTTGCGTTTAAAAATATATAATTATTAAAAAAAATTATATAAAAATCTTTTACCACAGATGTTCTTGTGCTAAAACTTTATTTCAACTAACGGCGTTTCACTGCTCTCAAATAAATTTAAGAATAGATCTACGGAGTCTATAAAATATTAACACACATTAGAAAAAAGCAGAAAAAGCATGTAAAATTATGTATAGTGTTTATGTAGGTAGTAACTATACATAAACACTATACATAATTTTACATGCTTTTTCCGCTTTTTTTCTAATGTGTGTTAATATTTTATAGACTCCGTAGATCTGTTCTTAAATTTATTTGAGAGTAGTGAAACGCCATTAGTTGAAATAAAGTTTTAGCACAAGAACATCTGTGGTATTTATTCCGATAAGCTTAGCTTATCAGGATCTCCAGGATTTAACGCCTTTTAACGTTACATCTTTAAAAATCTTTTAGTTATTTTTTATTTTTATCAAGTTTATAAATTTAAAAACAACATTTATTTTTAATTCAATTATATAAATGTAGATAAAAATTACATGCTTAATTATAGATAGCTATACATACTAAATAAAACAAAAATCTTTAATATATGTAACATTTTGTTGGCCAAATAAACAAAAACTGCTAACAACTTGCCAATCAGAAAGCATACTAAATTAAAAAAAACCTTTCCTAGAAAATTTAAATTTGTTGAAATTGTTTATAGTTACACTAAAAAAATATTAAGGTAGAACAAACATTGCTTGTTAGGCTTGCAGAGATACATTTTTTGTATTTTTTTTGCAAAATAAATGTTTAAGGAAGTTATTTTGCAATAAATGATACACAATGATATAAAAATATATTTATAAACTTGTTATAAATAAACATATTTGGATACTTTTTTACAAACGATCACTATCAGAGATGCTAAATCGCAGAGCACAAAATCCCCGCAGTAGAATAAAAAATAAAAAGCATGGCAATAGAATTAAAATTTCTTATGAAAGCAAAAGCTGTATTTTACAAGTTGAGAACATAAAAGTTTCATATATTCAATTACACCAACATATTTAAAAGCATATTGTTTTTATAAGTATGAATGCCTTAAATGTAAGTTTATGTTTTTTATTTTCATAAGGTTAATTTTATTCACTTTATTGTTAATTTAATCATAACTACCTATTAACCTTGTAGTAGTAGGTAATGTTTGGTTAGAAAAATTAAAGAAAAGTATCTTCCACTTATTTAAATGGTTAATAAACTAAAAACATTGTAGCTTTGGAACTAATCGATGTTAAATTAATTTATTATTTGATTTTTTTCCCAAAAATTAGATGCAATAGACAAATTATTTTTTCTTATATCCTACTTTTATCAAATTATTTGAATTTTAAAACTTAAAAATAAAGTTTGATTATTATAATTTTTTAAGATTCATTATAAATTATTTTATTAAGACATAGATTTCACTTAAAAGTAATTTGAATATAATTTATTATTTTTGTTGACAAACTTGAAACTACTATTTGCTTAGATTAAATCTATTTAAAATTTTTAATGTGACAAATTTATTGAGTCTTTTTTTATTATAATTAGGTAGTTTATCTAAAAAAAATATTATACTTGAAAGTTTTAGTGTACAACTCAAGGTTTTTAAAACTAGTTTTGTAAATTAAGCAGAGTTAAACAAGGTCAGGAAAAGTCAAAAAACTCAGGAAAAGCAGAAAAAAAAGATAAATAACAAGAATAGTAAGGTTTTTTTTTTAAACAGTCAGGAAGTTTGACTAAATATTAAAAAATACCAGATTTTGTCAGTTTAAATTCACTGAATTCCTTATATTCAAAAACAAGTCTTTGAATGGTAAAAAATTAATTTAAATTCTTCAAAGTGTGATTAAAATTGAAAAAATTTCCAAGAATTTTACAAAATTACTTAATGCCTTCATCTGGTAAAATTAAATGAATATCCTTTATAAAACTGCAAAATGTTTCTATTAAAATTTTTTTAAACTATCCTACTAGAACAAACAGTTTTTGTAAGCAGTTTGATAATCTGTAGCATTTTTTAGTAAAACAATGATAATACACATAAGTTTGTTTATCTAGCATATGTTAGAATTGAATTGTTTTTTGTTTAAGTAAATAAATAATTTCATTCTAATTAAACACTAGGTTTAGTGTTTTTGGTAATAAGTTTATGTTTATAATTTACCTCATTATAATTTTTTCAAAATTGTTTAAATTTTTAAAATAAATTATAAAAGAGGTGAACTTCATGGTTAAGTTTAATTATTTATAGTTTATTGTAGAATAGTTGTTTTTTAATATTTTTTACATAAATAAGGGTAAAATATTTACTACTAATTTTATAAATATTGATAAACTGAAATATAAAATTGAAGGCTTTATTAATTCCAAGTGTTTGAATATGTATTATATTATTTGTGTAAATTGATAATTTGATTTAGAAAAGTCAGGAAAATTGTAATAAAAAGTCAGGAAATTGTTTAAAGAGTGGATAATAACTATAGGGTTGCTATTTTACCTAGAAATTAAAAATTCTGTACTTTGACAATTAAGGCAATTAAAACCTTAGCAAAGCTGAAATTAGATATAATTTAAAAAAAACCTACATTTTTTAACAATAAACCAAAAAAAACCTGAAATTCTTAACAAGTTTACATAGTTCGGTAATAAAATTTAACTTGATTCAAAAATATTTCATATAAATAAGTTTTTTTTTATCAACAAAAAAAAACTTTTTTTCATAAAACGCATTTCAATAAACTTAAGTATTTTTCAATGGCTTATGCTATCAGGGTTGCCACTTTACCTGGAAATCTGTTTTTACCTGGAAACCTGATACTTAACAACTAAGGCAAAAAAAACCTGGAATTTGAGAAATTTTTAACCAAAGACTTAGAAAAACATTCAGTTTTTAACAATTTCAGCATGTTAAGTAGTACAATTTTAACTTGACACAAAAAAACTATCATATAAATAAGATTTCAATTAAAATTTTTTAGTTATAATACACATTTTAATTAACTTTATAGTACATATACAATGTTTTTTTATTATTTAACACAGTTTTTTATATTAGACATAACTTTAAACTGAAAATAAACCAAAATACATGTAATTTTAAAAGCCTTGTAGAGATTTGAAAAACCAGGAAAAATTTATAAACATGAGTGGCAACCTTGTACTATTCCAAACAGTTTATTACAATAAATTTAATTTTAAACTAAAGCTAGACTCTAAAATGTGTATTTTTGAAGATTTTTTGAAATCATGTAAAAAATTTAAATAAAAATCAGGTGGCTATTCTCAGGGTTGCCACATAGTCAGGAAAATTCAGGAAATCAGGAAAAACTAAGAAAAATGACACAAGTCAGGAAAATTCAGGTCAAAATGGGGGGTTTTTGAAAAAATTCAGTAAAAATTCAGGAAAAAAATTTATAAAAACCTCAGATATTGTCAGTTCAAATTTATTTATTTCCTATTATTTAAAAGCCTTCGATAAGTGAAAAATTAATTAAAAATTCTTTAAAGTCAGACTAAAATTGCAAAATGTTCCTTAAATTTTACAAAATTACTTAATTTTCAATGCCTTTTTTAGTAAAATTATAGTAAAAAGTCAGAAAAATCTTGAAAAAAGTCAGGAAAACTTTAGTAAAATGTCAGGAAAAAGTCAGGAAAAGTCAGGAAAAATCTTCTCAGCTTGACTTGTGGCAACCATGCTATTCTGTAGTAGTTAAGGTAAGTCTCTAATGGTTTTTTTTTTCTTGGATTTACAAATAGTTATTAAGGTACACACTAAACACATTACTTTAGCAGTTACATTTTCGTAGGTAACAACCGTTGAAATTATTTTAGATGAAATTCCAGACCAAGAAGATTTACCAACTTTAGATTTTCCACCACCTAAAAAGATGAGGTACCAGAAATCTTGGGAATCTGTTTATGAGTTAAAAGGTTTTTTTATCTCTAACAATTTGTAGTATTTAAGAATACACATTTGAGTATTTCAATTTTGAATTCAACAACAATTTTTTTTTTAATACTGAGCTTTTTTATTAAATATTATAAAGGAAAGTTCTCATGTTTTTATTGAATTAAATTAATTTTTCCATTGTAATTTTTGAAAAAAAAAAAAATTTTAAATAGTTTTTAAAGTATTTTTTGTAATTTTATTTCAATAATACACAAAAAATTTTATCATCTAAAGTCAAAAATTCCAATTCACTTTTTACCTAAAAATTAACATTTTGTTTTAATAATTGAATAATTAACAATACTTTAGCATGACAATTTTTTTACTTTAGTACTAACCTTTGACTACTTTATTTAAATAAATATACTTAAAATACATTTTATAATAACAACACACAAATTAAACTGTTAATTTTATTATAAAATTAAAACCAAAATTTGTTAGTATAAAACAAAGTTCGCTTCATAGACAAAAATTGAATTTCTAATTTTATTATTTAAGTAAAATGGTTCATAGAGGCCATAAGGCGGTGAGATGGGCAAATTATTTATTTTCAACAATTTTTTGGTTTTACACCTTACAAATTATCATGATTTTTGTTTGTTAAACAAAAAAAAAAATTTTAATTTTTGTCATAAAATACATATATTTGAATATTAAAAACATTTTTCTGACAAATGGTTTGTGGTAATATCAAGAATTCTTTATAAAATTTTTTAGTATATTGCTTTCAATTACAAAAAGAAAATTTTTATTTACTATTTTATAAATGCTAAGAAGATTAGCTTTGACTGATTTAATTACTAGACAGATCTACTTAGTTTTTTTATTTCAAAAAAGAATTATTTCACTGCATTGATTAAATTTTTATATAAATTTTTGATAAAAGTTGTGATATAAATAACAATTTTATTATAAGCAAATTTATTATCCCATTTGTAAGCTTAGATTTATAAGATAGATTTAACTAAAGCTTCTATTAATTGAGAATAAATAAATTAAAAAAAAATTGTTATTTATTGATCTTGTAGTGAAACAAAACTTTAAAAAGCACGTTTTAAAAGTAAATACATACTTAATTAGCTCAAGTTGAACTGTGATGCTTACATCAGGCTAGCCACTTTACCTGGAAGCCTATAATTTGTCAAATTAACCCAAAAAAAAAAACCAGGAATGTTTGTATTTTTGAAAAAAAAATCGGAAAAACTTCAAATTAAAAAAAAACCTGGAAATTTTAACATTTTAAGCATTGTCAGTAGTTAAATTTTCGATTTGACACAAAAATTTATAATATAAATAATATTTTTTTTCTTCATCTAAAAATTTTTTTATCTACCAACACATTTATTGTAAGTTTAAAGTATCTTTTTAATGTTGTCATACTGTTTAACACAGTATCTTACTTTGAACCTAATTTTCGACCAAATAAAGATTAAAATTGTGAACTTTTAAAATTCTGTAAGAATTTTGGAATACTTTGAAAAAAATTTGAAAATACAAGGCAACACTATTACATCTATTAAACTGTTTAGTTTATTGTGAAACGTTTTTGTTAAATCATTGAAATCTCAATTGTTCACTTGTTAATAAAATAAATATTAGATACACAACTTATTTATAAACAAATATAAATAGTGTTTAATGTTTTATTAGTTATATCTGTTATGTCAACTATGTGTAATGCTGTTTTACTTATTAGATTGGATTGCTCCAACAAATTGTGAAACTAAAGCTTTTTGCAAGTGGTGCAATGTAGAACTACAAGCAAAAAAGAGCAACTTAAAAGTTCATTCTTATTCTGACCGACATAAACGCGCATCTCCAGTCACAAATAACCACAACTCAATAAATCAGTTTAGGATGGAAAAATCTTTTAAACAGCAGTTCAACAATTTCCTTAAAGAAAACGTACGCCAGACAGAAGTCCGGTTAGCATTGCAACAAGCTCTTCACGGGAACTTGCTAGCAGGCGAACACCAGATAGATGTCATGAAGACACTTGGGACAGCTCACGAATCAGCAACGCTTAAAAGGAGGAAAGCAAAAATGATTCTGTGCAATACTCTCGCACCAATTTGCAGAACACTAATCATAACTGATTTTATGGTGAAGCATTGTTCTTTCTATCTGGATGAGAGTACAGATACTGCTGGACAAAGTTTTCTAGGTAAGAAAATAACTTTTAAGCTTTGTTAATTTAATTAAGTTTAAGTTTGTTATTTATTTACATACATTCTGTTGAATATAAAAATATTTTAATACTAAAAGCTTATTATATTTAAATTTCAAACATGAAATAAGCTTTAAACACATTTTTCTTTGTTTTATTTTTTTAATATAGATTAATTCTTGTAACACGTTAGCTGTAAAAGAAAATATTTTGTTATGCAATGAGTTGGACATTTTTAGATTACTCAGATGTAAGTAGGTTTAATGACAGTTAAAGGAAAAAGTTTTTATTTTACAGAATTTAATAGGTTAATAAATTAAAATTTACATAAAATTAAAGTTAGAATTACTATGATTTTTTTAAATAATTATACAGTAAACTCGTTCTAGTAAACTAAGTCAGTTTCATTTCTAACATATATTTGATTTTTGTGTTGACTTTTATTTAATAGTTTAAGAAATATGTCAAAATATTGTTGATATTATTTTTAATAAGGAGAATGATTTAATTATTATAATATTTATTAAACAGCAAAAATTTTAATTAATAAAGAAAATAATGAATAAATTAGCAATTTGTTGCTTTAACGAGCAGGGTTGCCACTTCACCTAGAAACCAGGAAAAACATGGAGTTAAAATTTTAGGCATAAAAATACCTGGAATTTTGTACATAAATCTTTAAAAGACGTTGAAAAACCTGATATTTTCAATAATTTTTACTTGTATAGTAATAAAATTTGGATTTGAATAGAAAATTATACCCTATTTTTTAAAGTTTTTTTGTCATCATCAATTTTTTTTTATTAATGAACCATTTATAAAGCAGCTTTAGTGTACCTTTTCCATGTTTTTATACTCTTTAATACAGTTTTAACATTAAACTTAACTATTAACTTTAAACAGACCTTAATATGTGTAATTTTAAAAACTTGGAAGAAATTTAGAAAACCTGGAAAAAATTTTAAAAATACCGAGTGGTTAACCGGAAGCAGTTTATGTTCAAATAATTATAACAGTTTTCCTTTTATATACAGCGGTTGTATTTACAATTAAAGCTATACTTTCTTAAACTTTTGTTCTACTACCTTCAGTTGTTTAACTAGAACAAAGTGGTAGTCCTTTAATTTCACAGATTTTATGTACTTAAAAGTTCGACTATATTTGGTATTTTTTAACTTTCTTAGATATCTATTTAAAAAAGCATGAGTAGTAGTTACCAACAGATAATTTTAAAACATTTATATTTTTTTTTATTCCAAAGTATACAGATTATAAGTTCTTTTCATTCAAAATTTTACAGTTATTAAACTTATAACAAAACATTACTAACATTTTGTTAAAGGTTTAGTAGATTTAAATTTAGATTGGATTTTATACAGAGTAAACGATATAAGTAATTATTATCAATATTTTATTTTTTTATTAAATTAATTGTTAAATTATTATTTTACTATATAAATTAAGTTGTAGTTACTAAAATTTACATTTTTTTGTAGCTAACCTTTTGGAAGAACCTATCTTTCATGTAGAAGTAAACGAAGTTTATGCAAATTTATTAATTAGTAAGAAGGCAGAGGTTAAACTAATTAAAATTCACGTTGTTTAGTCAATTGGGTTTATTAACAACTAAAGTTAATTGATTTTTTTTAAATAGGATTTTTTTAATGAGAATAATTTCTGAAATTGTTTTTACTTTACTTGAAAAAATTTTAAGTCAAAATACAAGTTATTATAATAACTGTGTTTTTTTTTTACATAATCGTTTTTTTTTTTTTCAGTAAATTCTCATACTTTACTTAAGTAATTTACTTAATGTTGTGTATTACAAGTGAAAAAATTTCTGTTAATGACACGCTACGGTTCTAATCTGTAACTAATTTTCCTATAATTCCAACATTTTTATAATTAATTGTTTTAATACAGGTAAAAAATATTTTTCAAAGTTTTGTTGTAGTGTTTATAATTGAATTGGAAAAAAGAATGCTGCAAAATCTTGAATTTACGGCTCAGTATGAAGTTGTAAACGATGTTAGTTGGTATTAAATATATATCTTCAAAAAATAAAATAACTTATTTAAATATCATTAAAACTTATAATTTTTTAAAGGCCTTAAATAGACGGATGCCGGATATTGAGAAGTTTTTAGAACATCCAAAAATTAAAAAATTGTTTGAAGGAAACCACAGAGATACTATCTCACTTCAATACAAAAGTTTGCATGGACGTCATCAAACAAGTATCGGTTAGCTAAAGGAAAATAACAATAGTAACCTACTACTTAAATATAAATTAAAATTTTCATTGTTAATGTTAAACAAGTTTTGTAATTTAGTAAACATTGTAAATCTACCGAAAACTAAGTTCTGATAAAATAAAAACATGATTTAATATTGTAAGAGTACACTTACAATTGATTATGTACATAAAAAGTTATCAGTTTATTCTTAACAGATAAATCAACAAACGTTAACTTTTGGAGCAGTGTTCGCGTTGAATACCAAGAACTTAAGGAGTTAATGATGAAACTACAAACGATACCTTTTAGTAACGCGCAAATCGAGCGAGACTTTTCCTTGATGAATATCTCGAAAAACAATAGACAATCTAATATGGGCCATATTTTGTTAAACTCCTTAATGATTATTAGGTAAGTAAAAATTTAACGTATTTGGATTTATGTCTTTTTATTTTAACCTATTTATTTCATAGAAATGAAATTTTAATGTGTAATTTAAACTGTAAAGTTTTTAATCATTATTTAGATTATTTAATTTTAGTTAAAGTTGGGTATGCAACTCGATGACCGAGAGGTCTTTTTGTGTACCCGGATCCTTGAAACAAGAAATTTTTGAATTTTGTTTTGTTATTATTCAACAAACCTTATCATTTTGATTTTTACTTTTAAAAAACATATTTTATTATAGGAGACATAAAGGCCCTATTAATAACTTGTTTTTTTTAATGTAATCCAATTAAATTAATATTTTGTATTACAACGATTTGTTTTATATAATTTTTTTTTCTTTTATTTTAAATATAAGGGAAGAATAAATGCATAATAAGAATTGAAACATTTTTTTGCTAAATTTATCGGTATATTATCAGTAAAATTCAATAATATATATCACTAGTAAAAGTTACTAGAACTTTTTTAACAAATTTTAGTTTAGGTAGTTTTTTAAATTTTTTATTCTAATTAAAACTATTTGTACAAGGTTAAAAAGCTTGGCGTTTGCTTATTATTTAAATATTATATAGGTTGTTGTCTTTTTAGATAAAGTAAAGTATAGTTTTAATCTGTTTGTTGAATATTTTTATCATAAATATAATATTGGTAAAGTACAAAATTATAACTCAATGTATGGTTTATAAATTACTCTTTTTCATTCAAAGGTTCAATTCAAACATTAGTAATAAAAAATTCCTACAATTACTTTTTACATTCTTAAGCCAATTATTACCCAAAATTATAATAAATTCTATTTTTCTCAGATCAACCTGCAAAAGAATGGAGTTATGCTGTGACAAATTTCCACTTTCAGATACATTGATAGAAGAAGTTGGTAAGTCTAGTTTGTACAAACCAAGAAGCCAAGATGTCAATGAAATCTTGACAAACGAAGAGTACAGCAAATTTAAACCTTCAAATTTGACAATGTTTGCAGCAAACAATGTAATATAAAATTTCAACAAAATTTTTGCGTGTTAAAAAGCAGTTAATTTAAAAAAAAAAAAATGCTTTTCATTTAAAGTCAATTCACTATTTTAAAAACACTTTTACTTGAGTGACTGTTAAAGCATTCTACTGTTTAAATTTGTTGTGACTGTATTTTATTCAAAAATTTCAAATTTGTTTATTTACAAAGTTTTGTACATTAATTGCTAAAATTTCTTAGACTATTTGTACTTTTTTACATATTTTGTAGTAACAATAATAAGTTCAATAATAATCCAACCGTTAATCGCGCTAATTTTTTATCATATGAGTATTATGCTAAATTTCTTTTGCCTAACAAACTTTAAAATTTCTCATTTTCTTAGTTTTTATTAAGTATTTTTTAATACTTAAAATTGTTATTTTAAATTTCCGTATTAACTTTTGTATTTTTTAAAATTTTTATATAAAATTTTAGGTTTTTAAACAAAACATTTTTACTTCAATTCAGCTTTTTTTTTAAACAATTTTCTTTATTTACCAATATAGATTTTTTTTTTAATTGCCATAACTGCTAGTTATTGCAATACAAATTAGTTTAAGTCATAGTGCTGTAAACTGCCCTTATGTTATGCACTTGTTCTTTTATTAATAAACATATAAAATTAATCCAAGCTCTTTATATATATATCAAAAAAGTATGTAGAGTATATAGCTTGTATTAGTATAATATTTTGTAGTGTCGAAGGTTTGTATAATTTTTTTAATTACAATATATCCTAGTTTTTATTTTTTCACAAACTTTGAAACTTGAATTAAATGAATAAACCTAGAAGTACATAAGCAACTTATAAAAATAAATTACTTTTTAGTTAACTATACTTACAAATTAAACATTGAAAATGGTTTAAAACTTAAAGATAAATGAAATAAGTAATACTAGTAACCTTTTAGATTTTTTTTTCTCTTAAATAAAGTTTTTTTTTATGAAACAAATTAAAGTAGTTTAACATGAATTCCTTTAAATGTACAATTTCAGTCTTTGCTTTATATCATAGTCATTATTATCTAATAAAATATCTTTTCACTAAGTTAACATTTTTAGCTGCGAATATTCTTACTGCAAAAGCTTTAGTATAATTAGATTGTTATAAAACTTATAGCAGAAAATATTTTTAATTTAGTTTAAAAAAGTAAATTAAGCTTAAATCTTTAACAAACCAGTTAAACTGACCTTATTTTTTTTCATTTAATAAAAATTTAAGGTATATAAACAAATAAATTTTTGATAAAAATTTTCATAAGAAAAAAAAATGTTAAAATAAGTAAGTAAATTGTAAATTAAACACTTATGTAGTTTTTCACTTTAATAAAATTTTTGCAGGAACAAAAAAAAATTTTGACTTTAAGAAATATGAGACAAGACGTGAAAGTTAGTTAAAACTTAAAAAATTAACATGCATTATTAAAGTTTTAAAATTAAGTGAATTACTCAAGCGTACGATTTTGGCTTATAAATTTCTTTTTTCTTCTAGCTCTCTCACTTTTGCGCTAAAACTTTGCGTCTATTTGTAAAGTTCTTAAATGAAGAGAATAACTCGAGCGCGCTCCAGCGTACCACTCACTTTTCACTTTACTTTCTTTTATTTCTCCAAATTTCTCTCAATTTACTATAGAGCTTTAAAGCGCGTGTTTACAATTAAAACAGCTGTATTTAACTGCCATCTTGATTATACCATGTCTGATCACTATTATAAACCGTACATAAAAGTTATTTTTTAAATGTAGTTCACTAACTTTAAGGAAATTTATATTATAATAGCTACTCTTTTTTGTAAGTTTAGTATTGCTACATAAATTTTTTTAAATAAAAAAATTAAAAGTTAAAAACATTAATCAAATTTTTACACGATTTATTGTAACAGAAATGGGCAATGGGCATACTGCGGCCCGAAGACTAAATTCAGCCCGGAAAGTGAAAATTTATAGGCCAAAAATGTACTTTTGAACTAAAATATTGGTCGTTGCAGTTATAACGTTTTCGATTTTTTTTCAATCGTGATATTATGCAAACTAGATAAAGTAATAATACAGTACAGCAGTATATTTATAAAATCTAACTCCCATCCTAAATCGTTTTTATCATTTTTTTTTGATATATTCCCTTATCCCAGACGCTGACCCTAACCCACCTTACCCAAATACATGAAAAACAAATAGAAAAAAAGAGTATTAATGAGTAGAAATAGAAATAAATAGACTACTAAGTACTAACCAATTAGAAGCGCTTTAGTTTTGTAGCTGACAGCTAACATATGCGCTTTAAATATTAAAAAAAAGTCAGGCTCTTAATTTATTAGTTTCCAGTTTCGAATACATTGTCATTTAATCATTAAACAAAATGTTTTGTTTGATACAATTCTTTTTAATATTGGCAAGCGCGGAAGATTTTTTATTATAAATTGCGGCTTGCTAAAAAAATTGTCTTCGAACAAAGTTACCGAAATTCTAATGTATTGATGTAAAATTCATGTTTGTTTTAATATGTAGCTCTTAGCTGTTAAACTCTGGCAATTTTCCTGCGACTTCCAACAGGCTGCATGCAACCCTTACACTAAAATAAGAATAGTGTTAACCATTTAAAAAGTTGCTTAAAAATGAACTTTTATTTATAATTTTATTGACATATACTAAAAGATAGCTATTTACGAAAAAAAAGATCTTCTTATATCAGGTCTTATTTGAAATTTTATTTATACTACAACGTTTATTATCTTTTAACTTTTTAAAACTTCGATCCTTTCCTTTTTACTGACAAATATAATAATCATTTACAGTATTTAGTTCTACTAGCGATGAATTAGGAAAAACAAATTACAAACTAATCTTATGTAGGTTATAATTTGTAGTAAAATTTAATTCTAAAACTAATAATTAAATGTTTACAACAATGAAACTATTATTTTTAAACTATTACATTAAAAATTGGCAATTTCTAATTGCTTTCTCATACTTTTGACTTACAGATTGCTACTTACTGATAATACAAGAGATTCTATTTATTCTTTAGATATAAGTAAGATCATTACCAAATATACCAGAAAATATAAGTTTTTAGTTTGATAGTAAGTAGTTGCAAGTGGTAGAGTTGGAAACTGATGTTTTTACCATAAATTAATGTATTTGCATATGAATATTGAAATGACGAAAGTATAACTAGTGTTATTTTAATGAAATATGAATTTATATATATGAATAAGTTATGTTATATGTAAACTTATATTATGAATTTTAAAATGATTTTTTTTTTCAAAAGGTAGAACATTTTTGTGATACTTGATTTTTTTTTTAAATACTTTATTGATGTTTATATTAATAGTTAAAGATAAAAGTAAACATTTAAATTCTGATCAGGTTATAAGTTAAGGCCAAAGGGGGGTTCCAACACTTTTTTTACAAAAATTCACTTGAGCTTTTATATGAAAGCTTTAAGTACAAACTACAAGCTAGTTTTTATAGAATTCAAAAATATAACTTAACTTTTGAGAACTTTTATTTTTTATAAAAAGTTTCCAATACAAACTATGAACCGCAAATTTTTTAGGGTCAATTTTCTTGGACTTTTTAAAATCACTAAAAATATATCTCCTCCTTCATTTTTCAAGCAATCTTCTTTAGATTTCCAGGAAATGTTCCTTATATAAAAAAAAAAAGAAATTTTACTTTGAATTTTTTAGATTCTAAGTAACGTTTTTTGTAATTGTATAAAGATTAGACTGTGAAAGTTTAAAGAAGATTGCTTAAAAAATGTAGGAAGAGATAGATTTTAAATAAAATAGTCTTTTTTAGTTGATTTAGTTTTCCCTTCACATAGGAAACCTATTATGCAGCTTGACTTTGACTGGTCATATCTCAAAAAATAGTTTGAATTTTTAAAAACAATAAAATGCATCTTGAAGTTTAGAATAAACCCTTTAAAATAAGATCAACATGTAAAAAACATGGCTACCCCCTATGGCCTTGATAGGTAGTTATTTATTTTGTTTTATTTTTTTATATATTAAAAAAAAAAAGTTTAAGTGTTTTTTTATAAAAGATTTCCACACTTCTATAATTGTTGTTTTTGACTATTAGAGTTGTCTCTCACTTAAGATGTAAATCATAGAAGAACTGATTTTAAACACTAAGTCTAGTTTAATTTTCAATTAATAAAATTATTGAATTCATAAGAGTTGATATTATATTTAATATTTTAAGTTATCAATCATTTATTGTTAAATCAATAATTAAAAAGTTAATCAATTATCTATTTATTGTGTATTTCTAAATCTTAGTTATAAATAAAGATTAACCTTTTAAATAAACAGTAGTTAACTGAACACGTTTGATGTTGCCTTAACCTTAAAAACAGCTTCCTAATAATAAACTGTTGCCTAAATTTAATGTTTTACAAACAACAAAAAAGTTATTTTAATAATAACTGTTAAAATATATAGATTTAATCGTTTGCTAACAAAAGATCCTAGTGAAACAAGTTCACTGGAATATAAATAAAAACAAATTATAAAGTAATCTTCCTTTATTGTACCAACATATGTTTCTGTGTGTTAACTAATCAATACACTTCAACTGGATTTTTAATTAGTATTTTTAAGGAGTATTTCTTTCCATTAAAACCCCAGTTGAAGTGTGTTGATTAGTTAACACACAAAAACATATGTTGGTACAATAAAGGAAGATTACTGTATAATTTGTTTTTATTTTAATAATATTGATTCACACAATATTCACAATTTACTTCTGTTGAGAGTAGAGATCTAATAAAAAAAATTTGGTAATTCCTTAGGATGATTTTGCACCAATATCAAATTGAAAATATTTTATATTTGATGTTTTTTTTAACCCTAATTGTATGCTAAAAATCAATGTTTTAAGCCTAATATGTTTAATCTAAGAAGATAATTTGATTAAACAAGCTATATAATACATAGTAATAGTTGAATTTATTTATGATAAACTAAAATTGGAACATAAGTGACCAGTAATCATACAATAAGTTACACAAGACACACAATTTCAAAAACACTAAATATATTTCGAGCAATTCTCATCAGTAGAGTACAAAGCTAACAAGTTAAAAGATTTTACAAACTTATATAATTACCAAGTAATCAAATATTCATAAAGTAATGAAGAGATTAATAACAGTTGAAATCATTTAAGTTTAATTATGTTATAATTAATCTACAGTAAAACTAAAGAAAATAAAATGAAAACAATCCTTATAAAGTATTACAAAAATAAAGACACATTATAGTCAAAATCTTATTGCTTACGTACAACAGGTTTCCTTAACAAAATACAAATGGCTTCTAATTTAATTAAATCGAAAACACTCCTACAAGTTTTAATAATTTTAAATCATTTATATTATAGCTGTTTGCACAAGTTGAATTCTTAACCAAATGTTCTGCAATAGATGAAAGTTTAGATGCAATTAAATCCTAGACCGGAATATCATCTTTCTTATCTGAAAAACAAAAATTTTCTACACTCTTTGGCACATGTGCTTTTATTCTTTTCCTAAGAAATCTTGTTGTTAATCCAATATAACTTGCTGTACAACATTTGACTACCATACTTTTATTTAAGTTTGAAATATTTAAGAATCCTTACCACATGGTGTTAATAATGGCTTAGAGGTGAAGACAATTCTAGGGTTTGCTGCATAATAAGTATTTCTTATTAATTTTCTAATTTTCTTTTCTAACATTTCCGAGCTTTTATTAATGAATGGAACTTTTAAAGTAAGAGTAACTACACATTTTTCCGGCAAATTGGCAAATATATTTACGGGTTATATTGAATTAAAAGTTCTTCCTGTTTTCAAAAATAATTTATTGTACCTAAGGTGTGTCGATGATTGTTTTGGTTAGTTAAAAGTGAGGAAGTTATGGATGAATTTTTTAATATTTTGAATAGAGCTCATAAGTCTTTAAATTTCACAATAGAAAAAGAAAACAACAACAAACTTGCACTTATGGATGTACAAATTAAACAAAAAAATAAAAAATAACTACTTGTACAGAAAGAAAACTTTTACAGGATGTTATTTGAATTTCCAATCAAACTGTAGTTCAAAGAGAAAAGTAAGTATCAGAACTTTGTGTCATTGTGCGCACAAAAGTTGTTCCCCAGAGTTGCTAATAAATTAAATCAACCATATCAAGTTACTATTAAACAAAAACAGTTACCTATAAGAGTTAGTTAACAAAACAATTAATTTACATTTAGATAGAATAAAGACAATAGGACCGGAAAAGTGAGTAGTTACTTTTAAAAGTTTCATTCATTAATGTTAGAAATGAGCTTGGAAATGTTAGAAAAGAAAATTAGAAAACTGATAAGAAATACTTATTATGCAGCAAACCCTAGAATAGTCTTCACCTCTAAGCCACTATTAACACCATGTGGTAAGGATCTAGTATCAAAATTGAATAAAAGTATAGTAGTCTACCAATACATCTGCTGTTGTACAGCAAGTTATATTGGATTAACAACAAGACTTCTTAGGAAAAGAATAAAAGAAATGTCCCAAAGAGTGTAGAAAATTATTGTTTTTCAGATAAGAAAAATGATATTCCGGTCAAGGTTTTAAATGCACCTAAGCGCTCTTCTATTGCAGAATATTTGGTTAAGAATTCAACTTTTGCAAACAGTTATAATATGAATAGATTTAAAATTATTAAAAATTGTAGGAATGTTTTGGATTTAATTAAATTAGAAGCCATTTGTATTTTTCTAAGGAAACCTGTTGTACGTAAGCAATAAGATTTTGACTATACTGTTTCTTTATTTTTGTAATACTTTATAAGGATTGTTTTCATTTTAGTTTGTTTAGTTATACTGTAGATTAATTATAACATAATTAAACTTAAATTATTTCAACTGTTATTAATTGCTTTTGTCGTTTATTTATCTCTTCATTACTTTATGAATATTTGATTACTAGGTTATTATACAAGTTTGTAAAATCTTTTAACTTGTTAGCTTTGTATTCTACTGATGAGAATTGCTGTTGTGGAAAAAGTATTTACCCCTCTCCCCTGGCCTTATCTATTTTTAAGTTCTATAATTACTAACTTACTAATAAACTCTTTAAAAAATTTCAGTTGTTAAAATAAAATGTTTTCTAAAAATAGAACTATGAAACCCCAGAAAAACAGCAAAGCACCAACTCAGCTAGGGTCAAGGTCTAAATCTGTTATAGCACCAATATCAAAAAGGCAATCTGACCAAGCATCCCTTTCTACTGACCAAACCTCATCAAGATTAAATGCAAGACAGGCTGCTACACGAAATACGAAATCATCTCAATCAAAAGTATCAAGTATTAAAATTAATTCCAGAAATAAGCATGTGGCTGACAGGCGTGGTATTTCTGAAATTAAAAGGTAGTAGAAATTAATGAAAAGTAGATATCAATAAAAACTAAGCACAATTAAAAGAACAAAAAACTCTTTAGAAGCTTTTCAAATTTCTTTGAAGTTTTACAAAAGTTTTGTTCGAAACATAACTGTAGTTTATACTCAGTATAAAAACTTAAATTATAATAGTTTACAAAGTTGTTATGTAAGGTCTTAATAAAAAAGCTAATCAAACAAAATTTAAGATGTTAAAGTTGAATTAAATTGTCAGTAAGATTTTATCATTTGATGCTACTTGTTTGTTTAACTTAAATTTTTTTGTTCTAATTCTAATCTATAAAGCTTTCCTCTAGCATACCGCTTTAGAACTAAATCTCAATGTTGATCTTAATGTTTGAGTTCTGACTAAGTTTAACAAATGATATAGCATTATGCTTGTCTTCCCTTTAATGAATAGTAGTTCTTTAAAATATTTGACAAGATATCTCGTTCTGTAGATCCTATGGTCTACTTATAGATGACATTTTCATAATAAGATGATAAGTATTTCTGAGCACTTACTTGTAGTGTTAGTAATCACTTATACGAATGTTTACTGTGTCAAAACTCAAATATTTTAAAACATTTTGAAAGTTCTAAAGAGGTGTGTTCAGGGTCAGCTTTATAGCTTAAAGTCAATATTAATTAAACAACAAAAGCCAAAGTTGATCAAACAGGAAGGAAATAAAAATCTTTTATAATCATTAAGTGAAAAAGGGCCTAAAAAAAGTTAAAAGCTAAAAATTAAATTAATATCAAAAAATTTAAAATAATGTAATTTTAGGTAACAGATGGTTTTTAAATTCTAAAAAAAATCTTTTTAACATAAGCATTTTTTAAGTAATAATGATTTGTTATTGGATTTTATGTTTTAAGCAGAGTTTACTTAAATTTAAACACTTTAATTTACTCATTCTAAGTAATAAAGCTTTGGTAAGCTAACATTTAATTAATTTGATAACTTGAAATTAAAATATATTCTGATACTTTTTGAATATATTTTATAAAAGATAATTTTCTTAAATATCAAAGTACTTTGTAGTGATAAATACAGACATAATCATAATTTATATTACAGAAATACTAGAGTGCACAATACATCTTTGAATTTTATAAGATGTTATAAAAAAATATGATTTTCCCCAAATAGTAAAATTAAGATATAATGATTAAAAAATACTGTGTTTTATAATACTTATTTTTATTTATTACTTAATATGTCACATGTTTAACAAAACAGGTCAGAGCAAGACCTCCAGGATAAAGTTTCTAATTTGAATTTGAAAATTAAAGCTTTGGAAGATCACTTGAAAGAAAAAGATCAATGCATTGCAGCCAGAAATGAAGAACAATCAGTTCTTGAACAAAAAGGTAACAAGTTAAATGCAATCTTAAGATTAAAAAATGGTAAGTATAATATTTATTAACATTTTAATAGTAATCAATCATTTTAAATTTTATCACAACCTTTTAATTAAATTTAGAAATTCTCATTAGTATGAAGTAAAAAATAACTTAGTTTTATTATAAACCTAAATTCAGACTTGTTTTACATTTGACTCCTTATCTTATGATGTAACAATTTTAGGAAACTTCCAAACATTTTTAAATTTTTAATTGTGCGGGTGGCAATGCATAGTATTTTTAAGAATCTTTTTTTTTGGAGTATGTAGCTCTTCTTATGCTATATTAAGACCTAATCTTTTTTTTTAATTTGACTGATTCCACAATAAAAATAGATAGTATTTTGTTTTAGTAGTATATAAATTTTTAACAAAAAAAAGAACAAAATTACAAAACTAAAGTAAGATGGTAAGAGAACTATCATTGTTTTTAGTTAAGGGCATAGGGGGTGGGGGTAAAACACTTTTTTTCGAAATTTGGTTATATTTTATATAGTTTTTACTAAGCTACAAAATGCTTTTTACAAATTATAAAAATTCAAAATAGTTTTTGAGATATATCCGCTCAAAGTCAGAGGCAACCATAGAAAAAAAACTTTTTTTTTTGTTTGTTTTTTATTAAATTCTTATTTTTTAATTTTTTGAAAATTCTTTCCGACAGAATTTTCTAAATATATCAAGGAACACTTCCTGAAATTTTGAAGGAGTTATCTTAAAAAACGTAGGAGAAGATAGATTTTTAGTGAAATAGTCTATTTTTGCCGTTTTAGTTTGCGCCTCCCATAAGGAACCTATTGTTGCCTCCGACTTTGACCGGCTATATGTCAAAAATTATTTCGAATTTTTAAAATCCGTAAAAGGCATCTTGTAGTTTAATAAAAAATATATAAAATAAGATCAAATTTTGAAAAAAGTGTTTTAGCCCCCTAAATACTTTAAAATCAAATACTTTATTTTTTTGTAAATATTTTAATTTAATAATAGTGTTAAAAATGTGATTTCTGTCTAGCACTATAGCCTCAATAAAAGTTTTGTGACTCGTAGGCTTGAACAGTAATGAGGGATTCTTAATATAAATAGGAATTTATGAGATAAATAGGAATAGGGAATATATTAATCTTATGAATGAGGGAATCTAAAATTTAGTAAGTGAAAAATAAAATCTTATTGAAAAAGTTTTAAGTTTAGTATAATATTTGATTAAAAGTAGGGCTTGTTTTTCTATATTATAAGTTTTATTTAAGTTAATTTTAAGTTTATTTACTTAGATTGTACAGTTGAAAAATTTAAATAGTCGCATGCTAAGTTTTTAACATAAAGAAATTATTATCAACCATTAGCAATAATATAGTGATAAAACCCCAATACTGTTAGTGTTTTAAATAAATAACTCACAAGAAAGTAAATATTAGCTAATTTATGTATAAAATGCTTAACATGATTTTAAAGTTTTGATAAGTAGTACATAAAAAATTCTAGTCAAAGACTCGGAACTTCTAAAGACAAACCAAGTGTTGATGATTCAACAACTAGAGAGGTCTCACATTGATCCAAAAACTATGGAACTGTTTCAGGTTTTACAACACCAGAGTAGTTTTTATTTATTTCTATAAAGACAAAAGATAATTAAAAAACTATTTTTAAGGTTAATTTCTAAAGCTATGAGTTAACTTATGATTTTTTAACCCTTTGTCAATTAAAAAAAAAACCTAAAGCACAATAATGATTTTTTTTTTGTAATTTTGATAATTTCAATAAGAAATAAAGAAATTTATTTTAAACTGAAACAGTTTTATAGAAATTCACATTAGACGACATAGAGATAGTTTTTTATTGTTTTTTAATTTTCCAATAATAATTATACAAAAAAAAACATAGGATGGAGACATTTTAAAAGAAATTGAAGATAAAAAGGTTGAAGAAAGCAAATTAGCCGATAAGTTGCTAGATAGTATTTTATCTGATGAGTCAACATTGAACGAATGTTTTAATATTTTGCAAAAACTTTAACAACATTTTTTAGTAAGATGTTCTTAAGTTTCAGTCTTACATTTAAGTTGGTACTTAAAATAACTGAGTTTTTAAATATTTAAACACAAAACTTTTTTCGAAATAACGTTCTGAATTAAATTTTAAAAATAATTAAAACACTAAATTCTGTTTATATAAAACTTAGTTTTACATAGCTAGTCAACTTAGTTTCAAAAAGAGATGAAGGATCAACACAAATGTTTGAATACATGAATGTTTTTGGGTACTGTTTGAATTTTTGTTTATGTAATTATTTGTTTTTCTATCTTTTTTTATTAAATTGTGCAAATACTTTGATCATATGAGAAATAAAGACACAGTTGAATTAACTTGTCTTATGTCTAAGTATATATTGTTTTAATATTTCAAAACTCAAATGATATTTGATTTTAATATTGAGATAAATAATGGTCAAAAATAATATTCTTAACTTTTTGTTCCTAAACTATGAAGTATTATATGAAAGTAGGAGAAATAAAATATTATATTTCCTTCACACAAGTTAAACATTTTTCTTTAGTAAAAAGTCTAATACTGTGTGCTCGCGACTGTCTAAACCTTCAGTAACTAAAAATCCGAATTTCATATTCAAGTTATAATAATAAATACTGACCTAACAAACACCTCGTTCGGCAGAATCTTTGACAACACTCTTGTAATTTACTTATGAATCCAAGTAATCTCTAGCGGTTTAATAAGAAAAGAATAGCTGTAGTCTAGGATTAAAAGATAAATACTGAATTACTTCTAACAAAGTCTGCTAAATCTCGCTTCTCATTAGACCGAACAGGATGTATAGGTAACTCATTCTTTTTTCTAAATGTGTGGGGCTTATCCTGATTAAATCCTCAGCTATTTAGCTTTGACCGGTATCATAATCAAACAAACTCCAAGGAACTAGTTCTTCAACAAGATACCAGAGATAGTGATTTATGGCTTTAAACGCAGAGGTCACACTGTACGGTATTCATGCAATTAGGTGAAAAACTTTAAAAGCTAGTTCTTTTGAATAATTAAGTTAATTTCCGTAACATCTCTTTATAGATAGCACGTAAAATAAAATATAAATTAAATTAGCTTTATAATCAGTTCTGTCTAGTCATTATCTTTATGAGTTTTGTCACTACTTCAGTATTAAACGAACCTGATGTTTTACTTGATTGTCTATGAAAATTCTACTAAAAAATTTCTGAATGTTATTGTTTTGATAATCAAAGTTTTTTAACGATTATTTATTTATAAGTAAAGCATTATTATTAAAAACATTCGAGTACGCTGGGGTGCACCGGTAAAAAAAATTAAATTTCATAGGACGATTAAAACTCAACAGTTTAAATACCTAATCTTGTAGTACTTTTTTTTGACTACATCAATAAAAATTCTAACAAATTTTGTCAATTAAAGTTTGAAAATTTTAATGCAGTATTTTTAATTTACAAAGTTGAAAATCTAAATTCTGAAAACTAAAATTTAGACACTCTCTAAGTATTATCATCTTTTTATGCGAGGTAAAATAATTATAAAAAATACAAGTATTAACTTCGGAAAAGATTTCTATTAAACCTGGTTGACACTTGGAAATAATTTTTTTTTGATAAAGCTTCTAAAAAACTACCTTGTTGAGCATTTTAACTATGATTTGAAATTTCATATGCAAGACGATTAGAAATTTGTTTAAACAAGAAATTTACAGTGTTTAGAACGTACATCAGGGTTTCCCAAAGTAGATAATATCGTCTTTTGATCTTTTATAACAATATAGTAAGGTTTGATTTTAAGTTACTAAGAAATTTGATAAAACGATAAGGTTTGATGAAATAAAGCTTTATAATATTACTAATCATGCTTTTATATCTATTTTTTTATATTAGCACCATATTTAAAAACCATTAATTCCTGCTAAAATAATTATAAAAAACTTTTTTAACGTTCAAACGATAAAATCGAACTATTTTATTACTTAAATGGCAAAAAGTTACATTAACTAAAACTTATTGAGGGTGAACTGTTCCTATTCGTACAAGCTCAAGATTATAGTCAAAACCTTGTGTATAGAAAATCTTTCGGTTATTTAGCTACACATCACATTTTTACTCAAACTAATCTATTTTTTAGCATTAAAACCTTTTCATTCTAAGATATTGAAAATATAACAAAATAAAACATGCATTAATGGAAAAACAACAGATAGTATGACATCTAGCTCGGATTATCTATAACTTGAAAACTAAATGCCAAAACAAGCTTTTGCTTAAAATAATACGCCTATGTCTATTTAATTCTTAGTTACTAAAAGTAGTTTAAAACTTAAATGTTATGATCTATGTGCTTCTAAAAATAAATTTGTTGTTAATATATTTTAAATAATTTTATTTTTAGAACTGCAAATACATATTTTTACCTATAGATTCAATTGAAACAAAATAAACCATATGAAATACACAATGAGAAAACACGTTAAATGTTTACCAGAATAAGTTCTTTATGAAAATGAAATATTTACTCAAATTAACAAAGAATGCTTTTTTTTTTAATTTAACGGTAATTGTAGCTAACAAATGTAACTAACTGTGGTGTACAACTCGATAACCAAAAGGTTCTTTCGTACACTAAATCGTATTACCAAACTTTTCGAGAGCTTTTCTTTTATCGTTCCAAAATAACAAGTTTATTTTAGAATCATTGATATGAAAGAAATTGTAAGTATACCAAAATTGAAGAAATACTTACTTAATGAAAAAAAAATAGTTTAAATGTAGTAAATTATAACTATGATTGCTAAAATCTAAACTTTCCCTTGGTATAAAGTAACTGTGAGTAATTTATTAAAATACATAAAAATAGTAGCCAAATATTCAAAATTACAAGCTAATAATTTGTTAATACAGACCCTAGCAAGCTCGCTGGAATATATAATAAAAACAACTTCCACAGTACTTTTTTATTTAACATATGCTTTTTGTGTAAAACAAGTTAATATAGTTCCACGAAGTTAAAAATAATTAATACTACCGATATCTACTCCATTTTCACAATTTATAAAATTTTGATAATATGACATTTATTGTATTTACTATTAATTATTGTAATTTAATGTAATTTTTAATGTATAATAATTACTGCTTATATTTTACTAAACAGAAGTTTTCTATACATACAGTATATTCTTTTCTTGCAGAACTTATTATTTTTACAGAACTCCGTGGAACTGTGTTTTTGTTTAACACAGAGAAAAATATGTCAATTCAATAAAAAATAGTACTACACAGATTGTTTTTATTAAATGTAATGTTTATTAATTGTAATTGCAACCTACTTAAATTTAATTTAATCGATTGTTCTTGTTGTAAGAAGTTTTCCAGATCAACCTGGTACCTTTCAGTACGGCATTGGTTTTATAGATCGCTTTATAGTTCTTTTCATAAACTACTACCCTGATAAGCTAGCGAAACATACTCATGTCTATTAAAGTTCGATACAAAAAGAAGTCTGAGAAGGTGTTGTTAATGATTATGTAGTTTATCTATGTTTTTAAAACAACACTAGAAACTAACTAGAAAAAAGTCATACATTTAACAGTATAATAAAACACTTGGCCCCTTAATTTAACAATTTTTTCAATATTTAGTATTATGTGCAAGAATAGAATTAACTAGATTCAAACCAGGTAGAAATTAATTTTGATATACAATGACCAGATCGATAGAAATTAGATATAATTAGTAAGATTATAATAGGTCAGGTGTGATTTGAGTTGTATAAAACGATACAGGTAAAGATTGATCGGGATAAAAAAATTTAACAAGTCGGATCGAACTAGAGACGTTAATGAATGGATTAGAGTTAAAGTGATAACTTACAAAATAATCTATAATAATTTTAGGTGAAAACCAGTTTAGATTGGAAACAACCCGGATAGTTATTAATTGACAGAACATATTTTAGACTATAATTAGTAGAAATAGAACTGATTGAGTGGTATTTAACCTGAATTGATCAGAATAGAATTCCACAGGTTGTTATCAATTTAGATAGGAATTGATCAGATTATAATTATTATAAATTGTTAATCATTTAATTTAGAAACAATCGAGTTGAAATTAAGCAGATTATAACTTATTGGATGGTAAATAGTTTGGATTGAAACTAAACAAAAGTGGAACTAAAAAGGTTTTAAATGAATTTATCTACATTGAAACGTAAACGTATTGGGATTGATTTGAATCGGAAATAATCTAAGTTAGAATTGATCCGATAAAAGTTGGCTAGGGTAGAACTAATTATGTACCGTTGTTTCACTCATGTTGTGAATTTTGTCATAAAGGTTATGAACCAGGGACGTAGCTTGGTAGGTTTCTGCAAATCTACAGAAACATATACTTATGTGCGAAAAAACTTACTTTTATTTCAGCTTGAAAAGACTCTGCTCCTGCTGTCTTAGCTTTTAGTATTCATTTATGCTTAATTTTGCTTGACATATATGTACTCTTTAGCACTTTTAGTGTCGTAAAAAAATTGAACGAATTTTGTTGTTACTATTGACTACGTTAAATGTTTGATTTTCAAAACAGTATAAGTGTTTTTGAGTTAAATGGTGATTTTTTATACTTATTTTTAATGAAGGGTAGGAATTTTTAACTTTTTATGGGTAGTTTTAAGTATTGGGTACTTTTAAATGCCTCAATTTTGCAAAAAAAAAGTACCCAATATTTTGATGATGTCATAAACTTTACTTTGGCAAGTCATTAAGGTTAAACTTTGTAAAAAAAATAAATTTGCTGTCTAGGCCTATGATAAATTCACTTTGTTTATTTTTCTAAATATAAAAATAATTGTATCTGAAATAAAACAATACTAAACATTTCAGTATGTTAACAAAATTAAGGAAATATAATTTTCAACCTTGATATTTTTTGTGTAAGTTACAATTTTAAATTCAACCACAAATTATGCTATTGACTTTGAAAATTTTTCTTTTATAGATTATTGATGACTTTAAGTTATCATATTTTATAAAAATTTCATTATTTTACATGTAGAAGTAGTTAAAAAATTACTTTTTAAACACTGGATTTTTTCAATTTTTTTAATTTCAAAAGTTCAAGATTTTTCCAGTTTTTGTTTAAACTGTCAAGTTCCTTGATTCCAGGTGTTTTGGCGACCCTGCTCAAATTTTAAGGAAGTATTCCTTTCAATATTTAAAAAATAGTAAAAGATGACAATTAAAACCTACTGTACTCTCCTATTTTAATGTTTTATATCAAAAATTTGTTTTGGTATAAAAAATCTGTATAAAGATACTTGTAGTTTAGATTAAATTTCATAAAGTTACATCAACTTGTAATAAAAGTGATCTACACCCTCCCTGTACCCAAGGTGGCTCCTAAAGTTTTTTTGAAACTTTTTTCAATTTTTTCAAAATTTAGTATATTTTTTAAAATTCAAGTCTTATTTACTTTTCTAGACAAAATAAGTGATCAGAATTTCAAGTCATTCTAGGATTTTATATAACATTCCAAGTTTCCAGTAAGCATTTAGGTTTGATGGCCACCCTGTTAACTTTATTTCAAACTATAAAAAAGTAGTTTTTATTGAAGTTCATAACTCATGTATAATTAGTTCAAATTTTTTATGAATTAAACTCATCAATAAACTATAAAAAAAAAATTTAAAAATCATTTTTTTTAATTTGTGTTTGAATTTAAAATTGTAACTTTATGTTAACAAAAATATTTCTTAATTTTGTTAACATAGGGAAATGTTTAGTATTATTCTATTGTTTTATTACAGATATGATTATTTTCATATTTTAGAAAATTTAAAAAGTGAATTTGTCATAGGCTTAGACAGCAATTTTGTTTTTTTTACAAGTAATGTAATGTTTTCAAAACTACCCAAAGTAAAGTTAATGACGTCATCAAAATATTTGTTACTTTTTTTTTGCAAATTTGCTGCAATTTGAATTACCCAATATTTAAAACTACCTATAAAAATTCCTACCGTTTAATGAATGTTTTCTTAGTTTACACAAGTGGCAAGACATAAAGAGTCATAGGGGGTGTGGAGCAAATTAAATTGCCTTGTATACAGTTATCACTCGTACCTCAACATTCCATTTTTGATGTATTAACATAGCTGCATTTTTTCAGATTAAATTCAATAACATTAGAGGTAGTTTAAATTGCTGTGTTCCCGCTAGGACGTTATCACGAGTTATTTCAGATGATTTAATTTTTGCAGATTCGTAACTTTTTTGAACTAGCTACGTCCCTGTTATGAACTATTTACTTATTTTTTGGTAACTTTTAGAAATATTTTTATCATTGGTTGTAGTTTCACTTTTGTAAGAACAGCGATTTATATTGAATATGAAAACTTAGATAATTTAATTAAAATGACATAAAAGCGAATTGTTTAAAAAGATCTAAAGTAAATGATTTTAACTTCAAAGGTCATTTTCAACATGATGTGTTTCTAAGCGTCGATTTTTATTGTCCAATAAAATTTTCTAAAATATAGGTTTAGTCTAAGAACAACCGAAAGAGACTGTCAAACTATTTTGAAAGGTTTATGTTAAAGGAAGTTAAATCTCAAAAAAAAAGTTTACTTGTTTACTCGTCATCGCTACAATAATTTATCAGCGTATAGTTTTGCGTTTATTAAAGATTTAAGTCAAAAAATTTACGTTTATTTGCGTGCTTAAGTCAAAACTTATTTAAAATTTTTACAGGAAAACTTTAAATAAAAGCTCAACGAGTGCTTAACTAATAAAGCCGCAATCATTAGAGGTTATTTTTGTTAATAAAAATATTTTTGTTACGGAAGTTCTGCCGAATATTGTTTTAAAAAAGAAGTCTATGTTAGAAATGCTTACAATGGTTGTTACTTGAAGTTACTTTTTAGTTTAAATTCAGACTTAAACCATTAGTCATAACAAGGATCGACAAACTATGGCCCGTCAAACAGATATCTTCGGCCTAAGACTTGTTTTTAAAATAAAGAGCTATTACAAAATAAACGAACAAAAAAAAAATATTTCTTAAACTTAAATTTCTGAGTGTGTTGTCGCGAGCAATATTATTTTTAATTATTACTGCATAAACACAGTGGCCTCGAAAGATTTTTGTTATACAACCAAGCCTAATAATCTTTAAGATTTTTCACATAACCAAAAATTTTTCATCTCTCTTTAAGTTAAAACATCAGTTTGTTTTATTTTTCCTTTACTAAACAACTATAAATATTAAAACTTCAACTGTAAGCAAAAAACTGAGTTTTTAGATGTTTTAATTTTCTAACAATAATGAAATCAAAAAGCTAAATATAAGACTTTAAAGAATAATAATTAATTTAATTATAACACTAATATATATTTTATAAACAATTCTCTTTTATTTTTCTTTCATATTTGATACTTTTTATTTAAAATGTTTTGTGAATAGTTATGATGGAGTTTTAAAACTTAATTACATTAATATTATTATTTTACTGTTCTTGTCTATAACACTTTTTTTTTGTTTTATTTAATGATTTGAAAATATTGCATTCAAAAAAACTAACGAAACAAATGTTTAATAAATTGAGCATTAATTGGGTGAATTTAAAACGATTTTCATTAACTTTTTCTTTTTTAACTTAAAAAGTTTTAATTTTTTTGTCAGTTCAAAAAGTATAATTTATATATAAAAATGATAAATTCAAATATAAACGTTACAAATTTAGTATAGTAAATCATCAGAACATTATAGAGCTCTCAACAACTTACAACTTAATATACAAGGTAAGAAAAAGAGCTATTGTGAACAAACGATAAAAACATGAAAAAAATAATGATTTTATTTTTGACTTAATCAATATTGCTTTGGTAACTAAGTCACTCAAAAGTTTTGGTGATTTGAAATACAAAAAGAAATACAAAAAAACTAAACCATATTTCAGTCTAAGAATTATTAAGAAAATCTAGTACTAAATCGAAAAAAAACTTGTAAATATTATTCATATTTCACAAGCAAAGAATGAATACAGTTTTAAAACTTGGTAAACAAAACTACTCTATAAATACACATTAGATAATTTTGTAAAAAAATCCGAATACGGAAACAGTTTAAAAGTCTTAAGTAGATGGTTTTAATCAAAAAACTTGCTAAAATCTTAGATTTTCTAAATACTCGTCAAATATATATATATTAAAGCACCATGGTAAAACAATTTCAAATGTATTAACTCACAGTGTAAATATTGCAATAACATACGAATAGTAAAACTTTGTTGAAAAGGCAGCTGAAAGTTAATTTTTAACTTTTGCTTTACGAGTGGTTATATAACATAAATTAACATCTAAAAATTAAAACCAAACAAACTGAATCATGTTTAAAATAAAGCAATAAAAACGAGAAATCAAAATCTACTTTTAAGTAATAAAAACAATATAGTTAAATGATACTACTTAATATTGCACTTAAAAAAAAACAAATAAAACAATGCAATATTTAGAATATTTAAAACTTTAAAAAATTCAAAGTAAACTATCTTTAATAAAAACAACTACGTAAATATTTAAAAAATTGTTAGAAGAAATCTAAGCAGAACTATAAAAAAATATTTCTAAATAAAGGTAATTTAAAAACAAAGTTATTCAATTTTCTTATAATGCGTAACAAAAATATTTTTTTAAATATTAAAGAAAATTTACCTGGTGAATTTAGCAGCATTTTAAAATAGTTATAAAATATCAACTAACAGAACATAGATTTTGAGTACTTCATAATTATTTTTTCAAATTTTGAAATCTCAACTAACTAACCTAATATCTTTAACATAGATAACAAAAAAAAAAAAAAAAAATGTTTTAGTACCTAAATATAACTTTATCATGATAATTTTACTTTAGTTTTCGAATATTTTTTATAATTTATTTAATATAGTACAAAATTATAACTTATTGGTCTTTAATTTAAAAATAGTAGGACATACATATGTTTCTAAAAATTTCAAATTGATAACTATTTAACAAAATATTAAAAACTAAACGTTTTTTAATAAAAAATAGTTTATTCAATACGTTCATACCCGTTTCTAACATGGTTTCTGTTCGCAACACAGGTTAAGCATACGGATATGAATGCCACTATAGCAACACCGCCAACTACGTATGAAAGAATGTTTTTATAGAAGATTCCACATAGTAGGCACATGCACCTATTTATTATTTTTAACAAATATAATTTATATTTTTGACAATGATTTTTATTCTATTTATAAATCTTAGCAAAAATATCAAAGTATAGTTCTTATAATTATACAATTTTTATCAGTAAAAGTAATTTTTGTAAAGGTAATTTTAAAAATACCTCTAATGAAAATACCGAAAATATTACTTTGATACCAATATATTCTTGTATTGTATTTTTAAAACATTTTTAGCTTTTATATTGCTAGTTTTAAAAATTCTTTATTCCTTAAATGAAAAGAATACTTAAAAAAAAAATGTTTAAACAAAATTTAAAAGATAACTGGAAGTTTTTTCTTATAAAAAACTAACAACTTCACTGTTCACTGTGTAGCATACGCAATATTTTTATTGACTGTATGTGCTTTGAATAAATTTCAACAACTTGTTTTTTTAATAGATAAATCTTAATCACTTAGTTAAAGTTAACTGTCATTGTGTACTTTCTATTTATTTCAAGAGTAACAATCAAAGTTCTCAACTTTATTCCAAGGACAATATTTAAATTCAAATAAAATTATATTAGAATAAAAACTTTGTTTTAACATAGGATCTCGTTAATTAATTGTGTGAAACAGTGTTTTATGAATAAATTCGTGAATTAGTCAATTTAAAACTGTCAATAACTAAAAAATGAGAAAGTTTAATTCATAAGAGTTCAAAAATGTTGTAAATGTTTTACTAAAAGCTGGTTTTACAGTTATACAAACTTATGTAAAGCATATGTTAGATTTGCACTAATTATAAAATTAATCTTCTTTAATAAAAAAGCACAAGGGAGACTATTGACTATTTAAAATAAACTTAAAAAAACTAAAAACTACATAAAATTATTTAAAACCGTTCAACTTACTAAAATATTTAATACTACAATAATAACTATTGATCGAAATTCTAATTTGTAGTATATACATAAATAAAGATTTATTAAATTATAAAACTAACGCGCACGGATTTAAGTTTTGTATCAAAGCCACTCCGACACCATTTGAAATTTTATCTAACAAACTCATGAAACCATATACAAATGCTGTTGTTTCCTGGAAAAAAAGTTGAAAATAGACACTAAAATTATACTAGCTTAAACTCTTAAGAGTTACTCCATGGTAAAAACTAAATAACTAAAAAAACATATCTAAAGATTTCTATTGAACTTTTTTATAATTCTTTATTTTTTATCTAATTTAAATAATTACTTATAAATTACCACATATGTTTTAATAATACATTTAAAAATCATTCAGTTTATTTAGTTTTAAAAGCTTATATAACTTCTTTTTTAAGTATATGATAAAAAATAGTTAAACAAAATTATAACTATTCAAAATTTAAAGTTAATTATTTGCTAATAAATATCCTAGCGAAACAAGTTCACTGGAATATATAATAATAACAAATTAAAACAGTACTCTTTCTTTATTAAACTAACACATTCCGATAAAGAAATTATTTTACAATCTTGTGATTCCTTACTTTTTTCAGACAACAATGTTTGCAAAAAGAAAAATAACGAAACTTTTTTCGATGTACCTATGGAAAGTTTCCATGGTGCAGAGATTTATGACCTTGTCGGATTATATATCCTCAGTAAACTAAGAAATGTTTTCAGTAACTGTGGTTTATATAGAGAACATGGGTTGTGTGTCATAGATCTTGCAAAACCTGTTGTATATGACAGAACAAGGAAACAAGTATACAGGGTAATGTCAGATATAGGTTTCAAGATTACGTTAGACCTAGCTAAAGAAGTGAGATATTTTTTAGATATAACCTTAAACCTATCTGATGGTACTTTTCGCCCTTACCTAAAACCAAACTGTTTAATTATTTTTATCAATATAAACTCTGACAACCACCAACATATAAAAAAGATATGCCAATAATGACTCAGAAACGCTTAAGCTCATTGTCATCCAGTGCAGAAATATTTAACAAAATAAAAGTTCCATATGAAAATGTTTAAAAAAAAGTGGTTTTAAATGAAACTTAATATATGCAAAAATAAAAAATAGTATTAATGATAACAATAATAATATCATTAACGAAAATAACATTAATAATAACAATGATAGCAATAATGATAACAATAATAACAATATTAACAATAACAGTATTACTAGTAATAATAACACTAAAACGCAGAAAAGTCATAAGTCTTGTAGTAGCCGTGTGTTGTGGTATAACCCACCATACTGTTCTAGCATCAACATAAACTTAGGTAAGGAATTCTTAATGTTAGTTAAGAAGAATTTCTCAGATAACCATTTTTACCGTAAAATATTTAACAGAAAAACTTAAAAAAATTCTTATTGTTGTATGAACAACTTTAAGTCTATAATACAACTACACAACAACTTTATTTCATCTAAGTATAATGAGATGACAACACAAAAAAATTCAAACAAAAACAAACATGTCTATATTCGTAAGAATGATAATATCAACTATATAGATAATATACATGAAATTAATATTAGTTTAGACAAAAACGATAACATTATTTTAAATAATTGTAAAATTAGTAAGCCTAACGTAAACAATAATGATAACACCAATCACACTTATAAAAATAACAATAGATGTATAACTAGAAGTATCAGCAAGAGTTTAATTAAAAGTACAAACACAATTGTACCTAATGATCCATGTTCTAAAAACAATAATAATAATAATAACATAGCCAATAACAATAACGATAATAATAATAGTAATGACAGCAATAATAATAACAACAATATAGAAATTGAACCTTGTTTTAAAACCAAGAACAAATAAAATAAAGACTGTAATTGTCGTAAGTCGAATAAAGTAAATTGCAAATTACAAGGTAACTGCTTAATTATAAGTATCGTGTATAAGTTATAAGGTGCGTTAAATGTAACTTAAGTGATGATAATAATAATGATAAGATAAACTTTACGTTAGTTCGACAGGTATTTTTAAAGATAGGTACATTGGGCATAAGAATACTTTTAAGCATGTAAATAAAATTAACAGCACAATATTGTAAGATTTCGTTTGGCAGTATTTTGACAGGTATGGTACTAAACCAGAAATGAAATGGAGCATCCTTTACCACACCAACAACAACATCGGCGGCGCGAGTAAGATCTGCTAAATATGCAACCTTGAACGAATGGCAGTTGTAGCAGGAGATAGTAAACAATTATTAAACAAAAGACGTGATATTTCAAACAACTGTGTACACAACCGACGATTTTTCTTCAAATACATCTTGGCGTTTTCTGACCTTTCACTTTTCTTTTACAATAACACACACACACACTTCATATATATTAATATAATTCTATAATGTATATCCTAACCTAAGTTAATACATATTTTTTATTTTTATACATGTCATTTTTCATTCTCCAACATTGTTTTTGCCTCGTACTCAACTATATATTTTACATGTTTCTTTATGTCTTAAGTTCCAAGTTTAATTGGAAGCTTGTATTCAAATCACAGATAAGCCGTGGTTTTTTAGCTACTACGCCTAATAGATCGGTGAGAGGATTTTTTTACTGCAGATTTATACTTTGCACATAACCACCTTGTTATTTTACATTTTCAGATTCATATAAAACACAACTTCGTAATTTATCATATATCTAAAACGGGTAGAAGTCAAATACGCAAGAAGGGACACTTTTGAACAAAGACCTTTTGGCACGAAGACGCTTTTGCACAAAGGGTCATTAATACACGAAGACACTTTTGCACGGCGTTAATTTTACACGAGGGCTCACTTTTGCACAAAGGGTCACTTTTGCGCGAAGACACTTTTGCACGGGTAGAAAAAAAAAATTAAATATTTTTTATTAATTTTGATTTTTTATTTATTTTTAATTTTTACTATCACTGTTACCCCTTACCATCGGTCGGTAACTATATTTTTATTTTTTTATTTTTATTAATAATTTTTATTTGTTATTTTTTATTTTTACTATCACTGTTACCCCTAACCCTCGATCAGTAACTTTTTTTCTTCTTTTTTCTAATTTAATTTTATTCTAGTTTTTTTTAATAACAATATTTTCTATTAGTTATTTTTCATTTTTATTGTAACTATCAAAAAAATAACAAAATAACAAAACTATCAAAATGCTTTTAAATTTTCCTTGACAAACTTAATAAAAATTAATATAAGCTATAGAATTTAACATAAATATACAACTTTAACAACAATAAATTTAAATTAGTTATAATTTCTAAAAACTTACTTATTTGACTCAAATAGTTTTTGGAAATTAACTTAAAATTAATGGTATTTTAACTATATTCCATTAAAAGTTCATTTGATAAATTTTCTGTTACAAATTAGAATCTAAAAAAAATCAATATAAATAAAATACACTTGAAATGTTCTTAAATTTTACGATGTACCTTATTTTCTCCAATTAGACACGAAGTCATAGTAAGTGCAATTGTCAGCATCATAGAGGTGCCAATACCTAGCATAATAGCCATCCCATAAAACTGGTAGTTACTACCGTCTAAATACAATGCCCATATGCAGGAACCAACTACAAAAAGGCATCCTACCAAATACAGAATCTAAAAAATAATATTAATGATTTACTTTATTTAATTTAGCAGTATTTATAAAAGTAAAATAAGCTGTTTAAATAAGTCTATTAACATTATTTAATTGTATTATAAATAGAATATTGCTAAAGCAATAACATATAGCACATAGTTACGATTTTAACTGAGTAAATATTATTTAAAGATACTGTATAAACTTAGCTTATAAATAATTGTGTATAACATGAACAGAAAATTTGTAAAAATTGATCGCATCGTTCTGTTGAAAAAACGTGTTATATTTTAGGAAGAAATATATTTAAATAAACTAACTTCTTTGAGCAGTAACTTTGATAACAGTCTAACAATGACTGTACCGAATAATCCAGCAATAAAACACACGAGTGGTATAATTGCAATATAACCACGGGCTAAATTTAATGTATATTGCAAGTACATTGGTAGATAAACCTGAATGTTAACAAAAAAGTTAACTACGAAAACTTAAATATACTAATCATTTATTTTTTAGCTAACACAAGCAAAAGTAAAAAAGCAGTATGCAAGGGATTAGTTTTTATTCTAAAGTTTTAAAAAGAAGCTCGTAAAGTAAAACAGTTTTTAACAGGATAAAGAACATAACAGTCAATAAAGCAGTACAAAGTAAATAAAATATGATTTAATAACAGGTTAAATAGTTTAATGGACATTATGTTTGTTTAAAACGCAAATTTAATTTATTTCTATTTAATTTTACACATAAAAACTTACATTATTGTAGATTAAAAAAAAAGAAATACTTAAAGATAAAATTTTTGACAATTGAAACGACTTTAAGATTTATTGTTTTGTATAAACTAAAAAAAATAAATTCCCACATAATTATAGTATGAAATTTGAAACATAAAATATACATAGTCGTAAAGGTTATTGATATAAAATGTAAAAGCACAAAGTTATCTACGATTCATAAACTTCAAAAACTTTTATTTAAGAAGAGTTTTTCTTTTTAAGCTAAATTATGTTTTTCAACTGCACAATTAACACTTTCAATAATAATTTGGCAATTGAATATGTAGTTTAATAATTTTAGCTGTATCCTACTTAAATGTAAATTGTTTCAACTTTAAAAGTCTTAATTCATCAAGAAAACAAAACAAGTACAATTTTTTTTATAATAAACTAATTTGAAACAATAAAACAAAAACTTATATAATAAAAATATTATAAAACTTGTTTATTTAACTATAGTTCTAAACTTAAAAATTGTTGTTTTAAAATTAAGCTTTTAAAATAAATGTTAGCAGTAGTATATTCTATTTACAGCTGTTGCAGCAGTTTTTATAATAAAATATCTTTTGATAAATTTATATTAAAAGAAAGATTTAAACCCAAAATTTGAACTTTTAGTCTTTAGAAAACAAACCTGAGAAATGTTAACTACCAGTCGAGTACACATGTAAGTCATTCCATTCTAATTAAAAAATAGTATATAGTTATTTAAATAAATGTTCTATTATAGTATTTGTAAATAAAAACTAAATTAGGAATAAAATTTGTAGACCTGAAGGCAACTGGTAAAAAAGTTGACAAAATTATTGCTTTTTATTTTATGGTTACTGTTTTTGTACATTATATTTGAATAAATATTTGAAATAAAATAAAAAAGATATAATTAAAACTTATATTTAAGCATACAAAGTTATTAAAAACTTATTACATGATTTGAAACTTGTGACTTTTAAAAACAGAAATAACTTTAAAAAATATTTATATTTAGATATAATTACTGAGTTCTAAGACCTAACAAACTAAATACGTGTTTTAATTATATACCTAGGTACTTATGCAAATGGTTAAACATAAGACTAATCGTTGAGACTCGAAAGCTACTAAACATAAAATGCAAACTTAAATTTTTAATAAGTTAAAACACAACATGCCATTTAAATACTTACTTGTACAAAATTAAAAAGAAAAGTTTTAAATATTTTAAATAGAGCAAAGATCTGAATACGTGTAGAAAATTTCACAGCATAACTTTAATGATATAAATGTAAATCAGCAATATATTTTTTGTCATTAAAAAATATTTATAAAATATAGCTAAGGTTAAGAAAAGTTTAGGCAATTAAAGAACAACTAAACACTTTAAAATTAATTTAAGTACATAAAATACTTTTAAATATAAAGCCTAAAACTAGAATAATTTAGCAAATACTTTAAAAATAAAATATATACATTAAAAATATGTTTTAAATAAAAAACTATAACTTTTAAATTAAAACAATAAATTTAAACTAATATACTTAAAAACACTTAAATTCATAAAGTTAATATAAAATATAGTTTCAAATCTTATTTTAAAATGTATTAGACAACTTTATCTGAAAAACAAATATCAACTTACAAAATAAAACAAGGGATTTTTAAACCATTCATTCCATTTTATTTGTAATGATGTGCATTGATTTACTGTAGAAAATAATAGTTTCAAAATTAAATAACAATTAGATTACAACAATTGTTAAAACGTTTAACTCACATGAACAACTCAATGAAACATTTTCCACATCTGTATATCAATAGAAACTTTAAATAATATACAAAGTTGTGTTAGAACAATAACAATTAAAAAATAAAATTAAGTGTAAATTAATAAATGCAGTCAACTAAATCATTAACTAAATTAAAGCATACCATACTAAATTTTGAGTAGATTAATAAAAGTAAAAAGCGAAATTTTTATGGCTATAAACTAAGTGTAAATCCAATACTAAAAAAGCTAGCCAAATTAAAATTTACGCTTACTTTGTATATCATCAATTTTTACAACTTCAATTTTTTTAACTTATACTTTTTTAAACTGATGAACTCATTATTAACCTGTTTTTTTATCAACCGGTGTACCAATTTCATTAGTTATGTTTTCACTTGTTACTGTGTTTTCTGTAAGTAGTACATGGAAAATAGCAGAAAAAGTGACTCCAATTGCAACAGACGTAAGTGCTAATTTCTAAAAACAATTATAAAAAAAATTTATAACGACTCTTAACATTGATTTTAAATGTTCAATAACTAATTAAATGATATCGAAAAATACGCTGATCACTTTAGATGTTAAGTAGTAATTATAAAATTTTAATTACAGGCCCGCTATCAGCCGAAATCGGTTATGCGTGTTGTGCTCAATAAAATTAGTAATGTTCAAATTATTCTATTCTAAAAACAAAGACAAACTAAGATAAGAAAATTACTTAAAAATAAGATATAATATTTTTTTATGATTTCCTTGCATTTTAAAAACCATTGCCTTTTTTGTAGATAGAAGATCTCCACTTGTTGCAGTCATTAGCACGCTTCTCCGACTAACCTTTTCTGATATTCAATCTTTAGGATGCGTTTGTAGATTTCCTTTAAACATACATTTGTTAACCGCAGTTTCGTCTGCTAACGACCAATACGCTGTACAGCAAAGATATCGTAATTTGCTCGTCGCCTATTCTCAGAACATGACTAAGTCAGCGAAGCATGTTCTGGCTAAGAGTAACATGCATAGGTGTTTGTACAAAATGGTGGAAGGTGTTAATTTTATTCTCCTGCACTCGACAAGGTTCACGTTTTGCTACCGTATATCAAAGTACACAACAAACGTTAGACTTTGTGCAAACACGTAACTTTTGTTCATTAAAAGAAATCCATTACAGCACCAAATGCATATTTTTGTAAAAGGCTATAGAAACAAATTTTAATATAGACACCACACCATTTCTTAATTGTAAACAAATGCATTATAAATTGAATTTGCTAAGTAGAATAGAATATAAAAATTAAGTATCAAATAAATCACATATAGATAAAGATAAAAATAAAATCTACTTATTATTAAAATTATTAAAATTTTTCTACAAGTATTATTATTTTGTGAAAATTTAAATCCTTTTTCTACTATATGTACAGTTTCATCTTTTGTTTTCATATTTATAAATATTGTTAGAAGTGGTAAAGTCCACAGTGTGCTTTTAACTAGAAGCAATGTCAAAAAACAACCATTATAGTAAGTATATTTGGTACCTCTCGTATCTTTACGATCTCTCATATCTTTACACATTTGTTCTGTGGACACAATGTGCGTAAATAAGCGAAAGGTTACCGTATATAGGTAAAAAAACACATACTATAAAACTTTCGTAAGATTTATTGCTTAGGTTTTTAAATATCGAAAACTAGAATAAAGCGCATATCGGTATATTTTATACTAAAAATTTGAGTTTATTTAACTGTAGTACTAATCCAAATCAGTAAGATACTTTTTATAATCTTCTTATTAAAAAAAATGTATTGTTACAAAAATGCTTTTAATTTAGAAAACATATATATGTATGGGTTAAACGATATGGATACTAAAAATTAACAAAAATCTTAAAACGATTATTAAAAAATCTAAAATTTTATAATTTTTAATATAGTTTTATATAATACATATATTATACAAAAATTTAAGACATGATTCGTTCAAAAACATTTTTATTCCAACAAACAAACAAGTAAAATCGATTTCGGCTAACTCTTATCAACTACTTATGTTAGCAACTAATTGTAAGATTAAATTTTGAGTAAGTATATAAATAGAGGTTTTATCAGAAAAAACAATTAATTAACACTAATTAGCATAATTGAGCAAATAAATTAGACATTCACAATTCATAACTACAAATTTATAAATAGTTAATCAGTAATTTAACTAAGATAATCAACAATAACAAATCAAACGACAAAATTTATAACAACTTATAAAGATTAGAATTATACACGTTGTTGCTTACATAAATTAGGTTTGAACATTTTTATAAATAAAGATTTTAAAACACTTAGATGATAATCATTACGAGCTTTACTTATAATTGAAAAACTATTGAAAATTTTTATTAATAATATATTTGAAACTGAAAAAAAGCACTATGGTTTTAAAACTATAGTTAAGAAATTTTAGGGAGTGTTTTAATAAACTTAATATAGTTAAATATAAAATTTCAAACTACGGCACTTTTGATACAAGTTAAGAGAGTTACGAAGTTGAATAAGGGCTATATAAATTTTTGATAGATCAATTAAGTGACTTGCAAAAATTTAATTTTACTGTTTATGCAAATAGAAACAATTTATACTTGAACAAATTTACTATTTATAAAAAAACTTATTACAACTTTTTTTTATAATTGTAGTAGATGTAAAACAGATTAATTTCAGAACAATTTTATAAATTAACAAGTTAATAAAATATTTTAATTTGAAAACTTTTATTAATTATGTAAAAACATCTTAAACATCATTTTGCATTTTGAATTATATATTTGTATTTTTATTTCTACTACTTAGTATACTATACGTTTGAATAGCTTGAAAAATAAATTACTTTAAAATTAGTTTTGATGTTATTATTAAACCCTTTAAAAACCTTATAGTAAAATTACACTGTAAAACAATAAAAATAATTTTTTATAACCTAAATTAAACAAACATTAAGTAGTGCTTAATTTTAACATTAAACTTTTTTTTTAATTAATTTTTACATTTATACCTTTTGTTCAGATATTTTCAAGTTTTAGAATATTTTTAGATGGATCTTTTTCTAACTACACTGCGGTCAGTACACAAAACCTACAACATCTGAATAAAATTCAACAGATATATACAGCTGAGTAAATAAACAAAAAGAAAGCATTTTATTGTTAAAGTTTACTTTACAAATAAAAAAATCAGCACTAAATTTAACCGCAAAACCATAAACAACAATTAACGCAACAGTTAACGACCAATAACAAAATGAAAATAATGAACTACTATTACCCTTATTGTACAATTTTTAGAAAAAATAAACATCGTTTTCAAAAATAATATCAGAAAGTTTTTCATTGTCTACTTTATGAAAATTTTAATAAATATCAATTAAAAGAGATCTGTCTTAAACAGTGTAGTCTTAGTAGAAGAATAAAATATATTACTACATTTGAATGGTTATAAAAATACAAAGTAATTAAAACAGTTATTACTTGGTTCAGTTTTAAAACTGTGATAAAATTTAAGATTTTTTAACTAAGAATATTTTATTGAACAAATAGTAAAAATAAAAACACTTCAAAAAAGAATGCTTAAAAGTTATAATAAAAAAATAGAATTCTTTTCTCTCAATTTAGAATTTAAATCTCTAATTTTAAATTAAAAATTTTATAAAAACTTAATTTGAAACTAAAAATTGAGCTTACTTTAAATGGCAGGAGCATCAACTGGAGAAATATGCGTCGAGTCTGATTCTTGGGAATTTATAAAAAGCAATGCTAATAAATAAACAAGTATATTACAGGCTATTGTCATTGCATACCTGTTAGAATTGATTCACGTGTATTAAGTAGGTGATGAGTAAAATTAAATTATTTTTACAAAATAACACAGACTATAACTAAAAACTTTCAAATCCAAAAAAAAAACAATTATTTATTCAAATGTGTTCAAGGAAAAGAGAATTTAATTTCAAGGTTGAAAGAAACCTGGAAAAAATAAGCCTAGGTATTAATTTCTCTATTTTTCAAACACATGAACATAAAGTTTTTTTTTTTGGATTTAGATACTTTGAAATATATTTTAAACTTAAACACATCTCTTTAGTTTTTAATTCTTTTTCAATTGTTTACTTTTTACAGCTTAGTTAGATTAAAAATAAGAAATAAATTGTATAAAATATTTAAGTTATGTGACTTGAAATAATACATAACAAAATAAATATATCAAAATTTTAATAATTCTGATAATAGTTTACAAGCTTTGCTTTAAGGCATAACTAAGCTAGAAAATGGCTGAACTTTATATTATAAAAATTATTATTTTTTGGTACACTTTTGTTAGTTCTTTAAATAATAACCTTAAACTGTTAAGAAAAACTTGATCATCATGTTTAGAAGAAAGATCAGGTATAAGTGACAAATGACTGATTTGCGTTGATGCCCATCCAAATTGAAAAATAACAACAAGGGGTGCATAATACACAAACATTGCAATTTCACTTGTATCTGAAGTGCATCCAATACAGTCAATGAATAAAAAAGGAAATGATAATGAAACACATATTGTACCTAGATATTATAAATATATATATTAGAGGTATCAAAAGTTGCTTAACTTTTATTTTAATTATACTATTCAGTTTTCTATAGTAAGGTCCGGTTGAATTAAACTCTTAGTTTTTAGAAGATAAATTCAAATTAACATTATCTAAACCAAGCGTAAGACTTTTACCTTTTAAAGATTGTATGGATTTTATTAAATGAGTCTAGTTTTACAGTATTTTTAAAGACTTAGGTCAAATATATTTTTTAACCTAAACAAAATTAGTAAAGTATGTTAATTTAACTATATTATACTACAAGTAATTTAATTTGTAATATATTTTTTGTATGAATCAAGTATTTTCAAAGAGCTTTCTTAATAAGTTAAACATACCAAAATATAAAATAACTAAAAGTATTAATTTTAGAAACAGTCAATCACTTACATTTTTCATTAACAAAATAAAACCTGCTTAAATGGTGAAAAGCCCACTTTGTAGAGCTTAGTAAGGCGTACATTGTATTGCTTTTAAAAAACGTTTATTAGCAAAAAACAACAAAGCTTAAGTTTTAACATAATAGTTCTTGTAATGTTTAGTTTAAAAACTAATGAAAAAATACAACTAAAATAGTGGGTTTGGTAAACTGAGGTCTTGGGCCAAATCAACACGATTAGAAAAACTACTAGCATGTGAGTCATTGTTTAGTTAAACGAACTTTGCTAAAGTAGACAAATGTGTATACAAGGTTCTAAATAAAATTTAAAAGAAAAAATCCAGTGTTGAAAAAAAAATCTTAAATAAGTTCTATCAGTTAGAATGTGTTCATTTAAAAACTGTAAAATTAGTAAATGAAGTTCTTATGCCAGTTTCTGTCTAAGTACTTTGTTCACTTTTGTTTAACTTTATTTATGTGACAACGTTTTGTGAATAACAGCTCTTCAGACATAAAAAAGCTGAAAAGCAATATGCAGTAATGATATGAACATAAAACAAAGTTAAGCATTAATATTTTGTAAAAACACTCTAGAATAACTTTAAAGTTAGAGAAAATATATACAAGCTATAATAATTTTTAAGTGTGAATTTTTTTTTCAGTTTAAAGCCAATGTTTTTAAATATGTGACATATATTAGTTTAATGTGAACCAAAATTCTAATAAGCTTCGAAACTATTTTTAATATATACTTTTTATTTGAATATACTTGAAGAAATGTTTTAATAGTTTTAAAAAACCTAGTATAATCACATACTACAAATAAATCATAACTAAAGTATAATTCTAATAAGAAAGCATTTACTAAACATCCTGGTGTGCACAGAATTTTTAATTTAGTCTAAACTGTTCAGAAATTACTAAGAGTTATAGAACCACCGACTTAACATACTGTTTATCTTACTTTATTTCATTAACTCTTTATTTGGTTTAATAGCTTATATATTTTATTGTCTTTTTATAGTAAAGCTTTCTTTCAAAATTTTTTTATAAACATGTTTTATTATTTAAGTAGCGGCAACAAATGATAAAGTTAAATGGGGTGTGTTAAGAAATTCAAACTACCTCGAATTTCATTGTATTTTTTTATAAAATATGCAGTTATTTCAAAACATTAAAGTAAACAATAATGGAACATAATTATGATAAATAACTCTATTCACTGAGATGAAGTTGCTCTGCATCACCTATTAAGTCATCAAGTGTCCCCATTTGTTTAGTTTAGTATCTTAATAAGAGAAATAAATTACTTGCTATGAATAATGTTATAATAAATGCAGGAGCAGTATCATTGTGGATCAATATAGTACGTAGGAAATATTAAGTCTTTTGAATGCTTTAAAAGGCCTAATCTAAATTTTAATCCTTCAAAAACTTCATTGGATATACAAAACAAGTGTAAACAACACTTTAAATTAATAATAACTAAAAGGTTATCAACCGAAAATTTTTATACTATGAATTTAAGTAGTAAAGAATATATATTGTAAAAAAGCCAAGTCAACTAAGCAAGTAAAATTTATGTAAAAAAGTTTTGAAAACTGTCTAACTTATATAACTTTAGCAAGCTAGTTTAATACCATGACTGATTATTTAACTTTCTTAGGTTATACAACTATTTATGTTTCTAGTTTGAAATAGTAAAAACATTTTTTTCTTATTTCAAGTCATCATATAGGAAAAAAAAATACTTAAATCATAAGTTTACGTAATACCTAATAAATGCCATGATTTTCTTCTGCTAGGTCTACAAAAACAGCTGTTTCTATCAGACTCATAACCGACAAACGCAGTTGATATTCCATCAGCTACTTGACCAAGCATAAGTAGGTATCCAGCCATTGGTTGACTAAACTTCAGCACCTAATTAGTTAGTAAATGATATTATTCTAACTTTGTAATTAAAATTGAACTTAATATACATAACGGAAATATAAACTAAAACTAACTTAACATTTAAAATGTTATGTTTATCAAGAAAATTCAAACAAAAGTCTTTAAATAAAGTTATTTTATTTCCTAGCTTAAAAGTTATATTTGTTATCAAATTACAACAAATTTCCAATAAGTAAGTTGTAATTGTATGGGCCTAACTATATTAATAACTTGTAGAGTACAATGAAAAGTGTTGTATATGTTTGTTTTATATATTTTCAAATGTCTATTCACCTTTTTAATTAAATTATTACCAAAACAACAATACTTGAATATAAATTTAATTTTAACTTATATAATTAAATATAGTTTCTGTCCATGTCTAAAATTAAAAATCTGATATTTTATAACATAGAAGAAATATAGCATCTGAAAAATATTGTTATAAATACTAAAAAGACTAGAATTTAAAACAAAGCTCGATGTAACAAGAGTTTGTCCATGTTAATAATTTTTTTTATGTTGAGACTAGGCTATTTTCAAAACCTATTGTAGAAAAATATATACTACAATATAAATTTTGTTTAAAATTAAGTTGAGGAAAAGCACTAGTAAAAGAGTAATTTTGGTCATAAACTACTATAACAAATTTTCATCAAAAGCATCTCAGATTAAGAAGAACCATAAAGATGTATTGATATATTTTGACAGCAGCTTTACTACATTTAAATTACTCTAAAGTAAAATGAGGTTTTGTAATTAGCCTAAATATTTATGCTCATTAAAAGTTTTATAGAAAAAGTATTTGTGAAAAAAAACCTTAATTCAATATATTATATACTTACATTTAATATTTTAAATAACTAACAGATGTAAAAAGTAAGAAAACTAACATCATGAAAAAAAATTAAAAGATAACTGAACCACATTGATGCACACAAATCATTTAGCACATGACCTGTTCCATATCCAAACTTTTGTTTCTTTGACAAAACAAAAAACTCTGACATCTTATATATTTATATAAATTATCTGTTGTGTGCAGAAGTTTTGTATTACTTTTTTCACTAACTTTACAGAAAATCTATCAAGTTTGAACTGTATTATGTTGTATTAATTGACAGTAAAAACACTAAAGTATTCAAGTATCTCAAATTGCCCTGGTATGTCAACAGTTCTTTGTGATTTGTGTGTCCTTGTAATTTTTTAAATATGTAAAAACCTACTTCAAATAAAACCAACAAAGCATTTATATTAAATTTATTGTTATTGCTTTAGTAATTTTAAAAACTTTGGCAGCAATAAAATATATAGTTAGTATTAAGTAATGTTTTCTATAAAAAAAATTTGCAGTCAATTTTCTCAGAATTTTTTGTCAGAATAAATCTAATAAAAGTTAATTGGTAATTACCTAGGATGATGTAGCAGCAATATTGAGCTGAAATTATATAGTTAGCTTTATACTTATACTTGATTTCATTTTTAACCATAAATTTAGGCTTAAAATCAATGTTTTTAGACTAATATGTTTAGTCTTAAAATATTATTTTTCTCAAGTAAACTATATTAATTCATAAACAGAATTAAACTTATCTATCATAAACTAATATAAGTTAAATATTTAACTGATTTTACTTTACAATATAAAACAATTACATAGCTTAAAGTTTTATGTATTAAGCTTGTTTTTACTATAATTGAACATTGAGTGAAATATCCTAAATTTATGTATAATTATTTTATATTGATTTTTAGCCTAAAACTTTGGTTAAATAAGACATCAAATATAAATATGAATATAAGGCTAACTATTAATTTCAGTTTGATAAGGAGAAGACGGTGTGGAGCCCATGGTAGACTATGGTTTTCATGGTCAATATTGGCAGTCATAGGTTAAAAAAGGGTGCTTACCATTTTTAATTGTATATATAAGACATTTTTTTTATTTAATTTTTTTTTTAATTGTCTTTTTCATTATTGCTCAAAGTATAAGCTACAAGCAAATGGTGCACAGCTTGATGACCAAAAGGTCTTTCTCCACACCAATTTATTACCCTTAGTTGTGAGCATTCACATTTTTCTTTCTTTCTTATTAGTACAATATTATGCAGAAAGTTACCAATTAATCTCTTTCACTTTTAAAGCAGTTTAATTCAAATTTTCAGAAAGTTTTCTTTTCATTATCACAAATAATTTGTAGGAAGCACACTTTTGAAACAATAAAAAAGTTATGACCATAACTTAAAGAAATTTTATTAATTTTGTTTATTTTTAAATGTTTCTTAAGTTAGTCACATGTTCAAAAACAAGTTTTATATTCAACTTCCCCTGTTTTAATTTATATAATTTTTCAAATATCTATTTAATATTTTGTACTAATAATCTAACACACAATTAGTAAGAATTAGTGAGAAATTAGTAAGAAATTTCTATCTTACAATTATAATAAACAATAATAAACAATGAACTTCACAGCATGATCAACAACAACAGCATCCGAGACAATCCTACGACCGGTTTTGTCCTAATTAGGACTCATCATGCAGGAATAGTCGCAAGAAACCACTGTTGTGATCTTAACCAAGCGGGCTTAAGTGCAAATGCACTGAAGCAACCGTTTGTGGGTAAAGTCTGAAAATTTGACGCAGGCAAATCTTCACAGCCCAACGACTTAGATATTATCAGCTTAATGTGAGATTTTACTCTCCACGCTCATTTTATCAATCTTATGATCTTACAACTAGTAATTACTCAAAAATTAGTAAGTAAATAAATAATATATTTTTTTACTTTTTTATAAATCATAAAAGGTTTGACTGGGGAGATATATTTTCAGTAAAATATTTTTTTTGTCTTTTTAGTCACAGAATCTATTAAGAACTTCTTGGAATATTTAATTTTGACCCTTTTTTATCTCAAAAATTACTCTAAATTTCTAAAATCCCTAAAATATACTTGATAGCCTAGTTTTTATCTAAAAACTAATCTACTCTTCCCAAGGGATAAATATTTTTTTCAAAAAAGTACATTAAGGCTTAAAATTAACTTGTAATATATCACTTTTAAACTTGTGCATTAAAACACATGAGTCATACTTTAACAATTTACAGCACCAAATATTTTCTTTGCTTTTATATTTATGTTGACAATTTAAATCTTAATTTTTAAACAAATGTAATTTGTCTTGTATAATTCTATTTATAAATCTATTTATACTCTAACAAACTGATACAGTCCACTGTATAACAAACTCATACAGTCTCCTACTTTCTCTACCCCCAACACTGTAAGCAATAGTTTTCAAATTGAACATTTGGTGCTTAATAAAATTGTATTTAAACTTGGCTTTTTTAATTAATTAAATCAATTACAAAATTTTGAAATGTTGTCTGTTCTAAGGTGTTCTGAGGGTACCTTATATAAATGTAAACTTTTAGCATTTCATGGTTACAATGTAATATGGAGAATATATATATTTTAAAATCGAAATTCCCCTTATTTGTTACTTAAAAAAGCACTATACTAGACTGCACCGCACACTGAGCTATAGTGGTGTTAATAACACCGTGTTATAGTTTAAGAATTCCTTTCCTACTACATGTAATGCATAATAATTTTTTCTAGTACTTTTTTTTAGGCATTGTTGCCAAATTTAAGTCAGAAAATGGTCATTCAATTACTCAAGCTGAAATTTCGATTTAAAACAAATGCTTATTCACTGTTCAGAACTCTTTATTTCCAGAACTAAGGTAACTCTGTTGTGAGGCCATACATTTGAAGCACCACAGAAACTTTACCACACACGATAAACAATAAAACAGTGAAAACTTATATGTTATGTTGAAGAGGCTTGAATGTTCAACTATTTGAATTTAGTTTTAGTCAGTTTTTCACAAAAGTTCTATTTGCATGATAGAAATGAACAAGTATATTGATAACTTAAATTGAATTGTAAGTATGAAATGGATGTTAAAATTAATGACAATAATAGAAGTATCAGTGAAGTCATCGCTATCACGTCTACTTATACACTTTAGGGGCCTGGTTTATAACGCAACGTGCGCTCTAACTTGTATAGTAGATGCCCCAAGATAACGCTTAAATTATAGTCGACTTAAATAAACTAATATGAATTACTTACTATTTACTAAAGGTTTAATAAATCAGTTACTTATACTAATTTAAACTTAGTTCGAATCTGTGATAATGGTTATATTTACAATGAATTTGCGAAACGAAAAGATGATAAAATACTGCACAACAACACACTAATAAACCAAATTATCAATTCTTTTAAAAGACGACAATACTCGAATAAAAGAAACTAAAAACTAAATGTTTAAACCAAACTCAAAAAGTGTTCTAAAATCGAAATCAATTCGACAACAAGATTGAAACCATTAAAAGTGCAGCGAAAAGCTGCACTGACTTCAGTCTGCTGCAATGCAGTAGAAACTAAAAGAAGTCAATATTTCTCGCGATTGTTGAATTTATACTCGCTTGAGAAAAAAGAAGAAAGTAAAAAAGAGACAATTACCGCGTAAGCGGCACATTTTCTCCTCTTACCTTCGTACTTAAAGAATTTATTCTTGGTTTTCCGAAAAAACATTAATTTTTATTCATTAACATTTGTAAGAATGCTTAAAACTCCCGATATAGAAAAATGAACGAAAAACGACCGCCGACTTTTATCTCCTTAGTTTAAAAAGCATTACTTTACTTGAAAAATTCTATAAGTTATTTTCAAATACACAAAATTAATAAAAGTATTATACAGTTCTACAAAATAACAGAAAAATGTAAAAAGTTTAAAATATTTCTTCACTGCTGGAATTCGCTCCACCCTTGTACATCTCCTCGTCGTTTGACCGGTTTATCGGTTTATGCTGATCCGTCACCTGGCCTCACCTAACGGTCTGTTGGCGCTACAAAATTCCGTCTCCTAGCCTCACCTAAACGGTCTGTTGGCGCTACGGAATCCGTCTCTTTGCCTCACCTAAACGGTCTGTTGGCGCTACGGAATCCGTCTTCTTGCCTCACCTAAACGGTCTGTTGGCGCTACGGAATCCGTCTCCTTGCCTCACCCAGCGGTCTGTTGGCGCTACGGATTCCTCTGATCCGTCTCTCTGTAAATCCCCTCGTTCATCTCTTCGTTCCTCTCCTTGTACATAAAACTCGGTCTCCTCGTACCGCTCCTCGCCGATTCGTTTCTCGAGCCGTTCGTGCGAAAGTGCAATTAGAATGTACGTCACTACTTGATATCAATTTTAAAAACAAGTTAAAACGTTTAAAAAATTTAATTTACAAACTTATATGCCATTAGTTAGCAACAACATTACATTAATCGATTAGTCTATTTATATTTTAACTTTAAAGTTTGTTAAGTTTTAAAGTAATTGAAAAACATTTGTGGTTTCAATTAATACGAAGTAATTCTCTACAAGATTTAACATAAAAAACATTTCACATTTTACACAAGTTAGTTGACAAAACAAGCAATTACATGCGTCTCAAAAGTTTAAACTTCCTTTCGTAAAAGTATAAAGCCTGTGAACTTGTACTGATTTTAAAAACTTTAATATTCTAACAAATATTAAACAAAATCGTTTTTTATTTTCAGCTTTTAAATACCGGGTAAGACATTTAATAGCTCGAATGACCTCGTTAAAAATGTTTTTTTTTTATAAGTACGGTTAGATTTAAAACAACAAAAAACATGCCAATAAAGTTTGTTACTAGTATTCAAACTTGAAGTTGTAAAGAATTGTCATTTAAGCATGAACTTCCTTTAACAATACAAAAACTTTTTCAGCAGTAAAAACATTGAGTTTGAGGTTGTAAAATTTCTGGTTATAAAGTTTAAACTTCCTTTGACATTAACGAAAACTCATTAAACAGTAAAAGTTCGAGTATATTGTAATTAGTACAGTACTTAGGCGAAAAGAACTTTTTTAAATGTACTGGTTTGAAACATCGTTGTTGCTAAATATAAAATTAAATTAAGTTTAATAAATCTAAGACATTTCACTTTAATAACCGATTATACACTCGAAAACAAGTTTTAATAACCTCATACAAGTATTTTTACCAGGACGAACGAAAAACAACAATGTTTTTACATGCAGTTTAATAAGTTTATTATCCGTTATAGTTCAAATTAAAACGATTGTCTGAAAACAAAACAATTAAACTTTACAGTTGCTAACTTTTATAGACGTTTAAAACTCTTTATTTTATACGAAAGTTTTATTATTAGAAGCCTTTAATTTCATTTTAATTTTTAGCGAACATTTCTCTTTTAACAAAATGTTTAAAACGATTAAACTATATTTAATTAATTTGACGAGACGGCGGAACAACTTGAAAACAAGACTAACTTTTGTTTCAACTTGCTCGTACAAGTTTTAAAATTCACTTTAAAAAACGCTTCAACGATGAATTGCGATAATATCATACACCACAAATACATTTTAGTTCTAACACATGTCGATTAGCCTTTCCCAAACCACTTTAACATAAAATTAAACACAATAAAACTAATTACCATTAGAAAAAAACAAATCAAATCTATCACAACTCGAACTACTTTGTTGTTTTTCCAACTAGAAATTTTAAACTCATTTTTATAAATTTTACAGACCTGATGACTAGGTTAACTAAATGCCATAAAGTTTATCAAATTTATACTGTTATTAAATCAGGTTTATTCCACGCTGTCCCCATGTCACCATCTAAAAAACGTAGAAACTTTAATGAAGGTATCTGTGTTCAATTCCAGCTATAATTAACTGGACGTCCGGGTCATCATGACGCTATCACCAGCTTCTACTTATACACTGTTAGGGGCTGATTTATTACGCAACGTGCGCTCTAACTTGTATAGTAGATGCCCCAAGATAACGCTTAAATTATAGTCGACTTAAATAAACTAATATGAATTATTTACTATTTACTAAAGGTTTAATAAATCAGTTACTTATACTAATTTAAACTTAGTTCGAATCTGTGATAATGGTTATATTTACAATGAATTTGCGAAACGAAAAGATGATAAAATACTGCACAACAACACACTAGTAAACCAAATTATCAATTCTTTTAAAAGACGACAATACTCGAATAAAAGAAACTAAAAACTAAATGTTTAAACCAAACTCAAAAAGTGTTCTAAAATCGAAATCAATTCGACAACAAGATTGAAACCATTAAAACTTAAGTGCAGCGAAAAGCTGCACTGACTTCAGTCTGCTGCAATGCAGTAGAAACTAAAAGAAGTCAATATTTCTCGCGATTGTTGAATTTATACTCGCTTGAGAAAAAAGAAGAAAGTAAAAAAGAGACAATTACCGCGTAAGCGGCACAAAGTGTTTTAATGGGTTAATTAGTGTTATGCTCCATTTAGGTTTTTAATTATCCTTACAACTTATATAAAATGAATTTAAAGAATATATTTAATAAAAGATTGTAAATTTTATATAAGTAGTAAGCTTAAAGACACTAAACTAAGTACCACTGTTCTATTTAAAGTATTATAAACTAAAATACTAATTTTGAGCTATTTACAAAAAATTATAAAAGCATTTAATAATCTTGTGCTATATCAAGATATAAACCATTTTTTTTTTGTTTTTGAAGTTTAACAAAAGTTTACTGTTTTATACTTAATGGAAAATTAAACGTCAGATGTTTATTGTTGAATGCTTATTTGAATAACTTTTACTTTACCTTATTATACTTACTAATTAATAGTTAATCAAATAAATAGTACATATCTGGCGTTTAATTTTCTATTGAGGATAGAGCAGAAAAAGTTAAAAAAAAATAGTAGCTTTAACGTTTAAGCAAACATTGATATTGAGTTTATTAATTTAAACAAGTAAAAAAATTACCCCAAAAGTTTAAACAAGTAAAAAATATGACACCAGAAAAATTTGGATCAAGTAAGAAAATGATCATAGTTTTTAACAAGTAAAAATAATGACTCCTGGGTATTTTGTTTTTACTTGATCCGAAAACTTTTAAAAGACATCAACTTTGATATTACTATTGAAGCTAAGTTGTTTATGAAAGACTTTCTAGATGTAAGTTAAGATCTATAAAACGAAAGCAACAAACCGTACAGAAAAACAAATAAGCATACGGTTTATGTAAATAGTACGTCAAACCATCCTGAATATGTGTTAAAACATATCGCAGTTGCAGTTGACCAGCGCATCCAAAATATTTCTAACCGTCCAAACTCCAAGCACAGTTACGAAAACAATTCAACACTACCAAGAGTAAAAATGATCAAGTGGGTACGATCATGAGTTAGTCTATAGCCAGAAACACGAGAGAAATAAGAACAAGAAAAAAATATAATAAATATACAGTATTACTACAAAGTCCTCTTTTCTACAAAATCGTAGCGACGTTAGTTGGGAAATGATTCCGAGAGGTTATGGATAAAACTTTACTGAAGACCTTCCATAAAGTGAATTTTTAAACAGATAGACATTAAAAGTGTTCTATACCTTTATACCAAACATAACACGTTTAACAATAGCACACAATCGTAAATTGTTAGACATGCAAGAAAATAAAAGAGATTTTGCTACTGCTAAAAATAAAAATATCATGCCGATTTTAAATGATAAACAGAAAATTTAATTTATAGGGCTACCGTATAATCTGAAAAAGTCAACAAGTCTTTTGTTGTGTCAACCGGATTATCATTCAAAGATCGCTAAACACAACATAAGTACAGTCAAATATGAAAAACGTGGCAATGTTACAGCTTCATCGCAGTACATAAAGAAGCTTAAAAATAATAAAGTTTGGTTTACTTAATTGAATACTGTGTTTAGAATGGTGTTAAATTAGGCTTTTTAAAGCAGAATAATAGCATGTAAAATCTAATTTGTATTAATTTTGTATTCTACTCATAACTTTTTTTGTTTTATGAAAACCTTGCTTAAGAGAGCGTATGTAGTATGCTAAATCAGCTGTACTAGTAAAGAGTTTGTGTTTCATACTAAACTTATGTCTGTAAATTATTAAGTGTTTAATTTTTTTATAATTAAACAGTTTTTTACAATTATTAAATATATGAGGTATTTCTATCTCGTATAATCCTCAGAAAAGCTTTAGTTTATTAAACAAATTTTACAGTAATCTAGAGTTTGAAACTTTTAAAATAGTGTGACGTAGTAATAACGTTAAATATTTTTGTACAGTAAGTAAGTTTTAATTAACGCTGCTTTTCGTTTTGCCACCAACTTAAGAACTTGTGCATTTTGAAATTTTTTCTGTAATTGCTATAAAAGATTATATAAAATACGGACGGGAAAAGTGAAATAGAAAAATGTATGAAAATAATCGTGTGCGCGGCTTAATTTTTCTTTGATTCAAATTCAACTCGGTTTTATTTTGCTAAAAAAAATTGTTTAGTAACAAATACATATATATTGCATTTCGCTTTTCTTGTTTAGTGATTTAATTTTGCCTGCTTTATTTATTTTATATTTTTCTAGATTACAAAGTCTGCAACTAAATTTAGTTCTAAATTTTGATTTTGTTCTGCGTATTATATCCCATTTAATTTTATAATCTGTGTTGTTATCGTTTAAATCCCAAATATAGTTCGACAGTTCTCTTATATGTCTTTTATTGTATGGTTAAATGAATATTTGTGATTCCTATATCTTTCTTTGAAACTGTTTCCCCGCGTACTGTTTAGTTTCTTTATTGGATGTTACTGTTGCTCATTGTAGTATTATTTATACTAGAAGTAGTACCTATATAACTTACTTTAATTGGGAATTCAATACAAAAATGAACATTTTTTATATACCTTATTGCTAGAATCATTAGCTATTTAAATTGTAAATAAACACTTAAATGTACAGTACCAGAATAAACAAAATACACAAAAAACACAATATAACGTAGTTTAAATTTTCTCCAGTGCGTATTTCTACAAAAAAAAACTACTTTGCCCTAACCTAATAACTTAAATTTACAAAACCTTAAAAAGTTAAAAAGTATGAAATTTTTTGAATTTTTGTAGTTTTTTATATGTCGACAAAAGTATACAAACTCGCTTCTTTTATTTAAACAACCTTTTGTTTTTTATTTTATAGATTCCTAAAATTTTAGTGGGTTTCTTTTTATAAAATGCTTTTTAGTTCTGAAATATACTCAAATTTATAGATTTTACATCATTAAGTTTTTAGTCAGTTTTATTGGTTAACACTTATGTACACTAAAAGTAATAAAGTGTTTATTAAGGTTGTTTATATTAAGTTATAAGGTATTGTAAGTTATTAAACTAACTATAGTTAGTTCTAAAACTTTAGAATTTAAATTTTTCATCAGTATAAAAACAAAATTATGTTTTTTCCAAAAAAATATAGTTGCAGATTTGCAGCGATGTACACATCTACTTGCCTGGTTGATAGTAAATTTAATTATTTATTTAATTTGAAAACTTTATGAGTTATTTATGTTTTCAGAAAGAGCTCTACTTATTAAGAAGCAAAAAGTTTATGTATACAATTTTACAAAATGTATTAAGCACTGGAAGGCAATTATAAATTTACAAAGCACAGTGGACAGCGCTATTTATGCTAATAAGATTATTGGTAAATGTAATCAAGTTTAGTACAAAAACTTAATCATAGTTAGTAAAAAAATGTTGTCATGTTGATTATTTAAAATAACTTATAATCTATTCTTTTATTTGTTAGTAAAAAGTATTTTAAAATTTTAAAGTTTATTAGAAAAATTAATATGTACTTTTATAATTATCAACAAAAAAACTTTGGAAAAATTATAGTTGCTTAAAAGTGGCTATAAAACCAGCACAAAGAATTACACGGCACATAAAGTATAAACATTATAGCAAAAATTATGAATATAATTTCATTAAAATCTTATCTTTTTGCATTTACTGATTATTTTTGATTTGGAACTAATATTGTGTTTAAATTTAAGAAAACTCTATTTCTAACCTTTCTTCATTATAAAAAATACATATATATTAGGTTTATTTAGTTAGTTTTTCATGTAGAATCTCCTATTTAGTTGAATTTGTGTTATTTTTATTATTATTTTTACAAATGTCTCCGTTGTTTATCTGAAAACAAATTTTTTATTTCTTTTATATTTTAATTCCTGAAACTATGCATGTGTTCATTGAATTTTTATTAAGTTCATTACCGATTAACATTTTCATGCATATTTTTACCTATATGCGGAACTGAAGCTCTGCAAATAGTACTTTTTGTGAGGCATTTTCCTTTCATTCGGCATATCATTTTTTTCTACATTTATAAAGTTTAGTTTTTACTATATTTTTTTTCTGAGTGTGTTAAAGTTTAAAGGTCTGTTTATCCTAATAAGTATCCCTAGAAAATACATAAAAGTTAGTTACGCATGTGTGTCAAAACTAGAGTCAAAAAATTTTAGATTAAATTATAAAATACACAAAAATAAAAGAAACGAGCCTTGTTATTGTAGAAAAAACTCGATATGTCTTTTTAATCTGATTTAGTTTAACTAAAATTGTTCAATTTGTTTTTTAAGTTTTATTATTTTTGGACATAGTCAAGCTAGTAATACTTTGTAATATAATAAACTTAAATTGTAGAATTGTACTTATTTTTCTTTTGTCAAACTATTTTAAAAACCAATTCAATAAGAAACACATTCTCAGTTTAAAATTTATTCGCATGACGACGTTTCGACTATCCATTAGTTATTATCAACAAAATACTGTGCAAAAATAACTAAAATTAGTAATAAACAACTAAGTATACAAACTTTTTTTTATTTTAAAGTGATACATTATATAAAAAATTTTATAAATTAAGATTATAAACTATAATAAAATAATTTTTTACATGAATACTAACGAATTGTTTATTTAATATCAAACTAATCAAAAGTTCTTAGAGTATGGGTAATACCCGGTTTAATTAATTGTTTATTTAAAATTGGATTATATCGTTTAATTAGTAGAGGTTCACTTATCAGTGTCTCAAATTTTTTTCTACATTCTTCTAAAATTCCAAAATTATTAACAGTTATCTTTTCATTTTTACAAACATTACAATTACTAATATGGTCCGATACAGATGTTTTGCCTTTTAAATGTTCTTTGATTCTTTCTACTAATGGTCTTGAAGTGAATCCAATATACTGGATACTCTTATCATAAGAGCATTTATACTCATAGACCACGTTTGATTTTAATTCATGGGGTGTCTTATCTTTATTACTGAAGTAATTGCTTACTTTTGTTGTGGTAAAAATTACTTTGAAGTCTTCGATGTAATTGTTTAGAAGATTTTCTAGTTTCTTTTTATACTCGATGCTAGGTTTTCCAATATAAGGTACCTTTACAATATTTTTGAAGTCTGAGTTACTTAGTTTTTGTTTAGTGCAGTCTTTATTAATACTAAGTGATCTTTCAATTATGTCATCAACAAATTTCTTTGGATAACCATTTTTAAAGAATTTTTCTTTTAAGTTTGTGATTTCTTGTTTGTAAATGTTATGCGTAGAAGCTATAATTCTTGCTCTGTTTACAAACCACAGTATTAGAGCTCTTTTCCATTTAATTGGTGCCACTGCACTAAAATTTAAAATGACATCTGTATCAATTTCTTTTTTGTGTACCTTTGTTGTTATTTCTCTCTTTAGTTTGATGTTAATGTCCAAAAATGGGAGTTCGTTTCCACCTAATTCATATGTGAAGTTGATAGACTTATGTAGTTTGTTTAACTTTTTGTGGAATTTTTCGAATGGAACATCTTTTCGGAAGATACAGAATATGTCGTCGACATATCGAAGTTTTTTTTTTTTTTTTTCAAACTATTTTACCGCAGATTTCAAATGTTTCGTTAGAATTGTAATGATATTAACATTTAATTTTCTTATTTTAAAGCGTGTGAATAAATACGGAATTTTCTGTAACAATAATATTAATGATATGCTTTCTCAAAACAATTATACCAATTCCCAAAACAACTCAAGGGAGTTAATTTCATTCCGACGCGTATATATCGGCGTTTTGTCTTTCAAATACGCGTTAAAGTTAGTTGCAAAGTTATTACGCGGTACGATCAAGTAACGTTTTACTTCAATTATTGAGAATCAAGAAAACGTCTACATAGCGGAGTTGATGTTAGTATTTATGTAACTTTACGATTGTTGATACTTTTTATAGATTTTATTTGTGTCGTGATTTAATAGTTTCTTTCTTCAGAACTAAGAATTATTATTGAAAATAAAGTAAATTGTATTTATTCAAAGTGTGTTTTATTCATAACTTAGGAAATAGTTTTGTAACTTATACTGTTAGTATATTATTTACTTCTCGTAAGTATAGCAGTTAGTAAGTTACTGGAGACCACGTAGTTAAGACAAAAACATAAAAACCATTAAAATAACCCATTTGGTTAAAGAATGAATTATAAATATATAAACTAGGTTAACAGTTTTCTCTTACTTTAATTTATATGTTACATCTAACTTTTTATTGATTTTGTATTATATTTTAGATTATACTCAAAGGTCGTATGTTGTAAGCCCTAACTCTATAACGAAGTTTGTTTTATTAAGAATTAACAAATCACAAATTTTTTGTCTAATTTCAATAAAGTAGTATTTAAAAAATAATTCTTGGCTAAGGATAAGTAGGTAACGTATAGTATGACCCGCGGGCTGAACCTAACTTGTTAAGTAAAAACCGCTGGCGTGCGAAAAATTTTTTAGTCTTAAAATTAATTTATTCAAATAGTTTTTTTATAATAAATTTGCTCTGTTTTTTACTTAGTAGCTAGATTTAAAAAGGAAAACCGTCAAAAAATTACTCGAGTACCTTTTCTAACGTTAGAATTAACTTTTATTTAAGGATCTTTGTTTCTGGTATATTGCAACTGTGCTGAGTTGTACTTTAAAATTATTGTTTCAATATAATTTTAAGTTTATGAATAAAAAAAGGTACAAAAGTCAAAACTAAGCGTCTAAGAAATATTTTTTAGGCTAACAAAATGCTTTTCAATTAAATTTAGCCAACCAACCAGATAAAATTAAACATCTTTTTATAAAGTAAGAAACGAATAAAAACATCACTTTTAAAGTTTAGTTTTTTTTTTTAAATACTGTAAAAAAGTTTATTAACTGGTTTCGGTTCTCGATTTTAGAAACTTCTGAATCCGGGTAAGACTACTTATTAAAAATACACCTAACAAAACAAACTTAACCAAATTTAATTTTATTTTTGTTATTTTATAGAAAATACATTAACAATAACAAGCTAATTTTAAAATGCGCTTATATATTTTTTCATTATTTAAAGCTGTTTATATAAGAGTTTTCTCGAAAATATATTTTTTTTACGTAAAAAAAAAATTAAATTAAAAGTTTAGTTGTAAAACAAGTAAGTTGAATAAAGATACTAGTTTAATAATTTTGTTTTCACCAAAAGTACACATTATAAATTATTCTCTATTAAGCTACTATCAAATATAAACTGTCATGACGTCATTATATACAAAATAAAATCAAAAACTAATAAACACTATTAAAAAATTTCCAAAAATTTAGACTAAATAGTGTGAGTTTTATATAGTTACTTGATAAAGTTTTGTTTTCATGACATGAACTTTTTTAATTCAAGTTTTCTATGCAAACTTTTAAGTTAAACTTTGTTTTTTTTTTGTAGTTATTTCTTTACTTTGACAGTATCATAAAAAAAACTTGAGAAAAGTTTAGATCGAGCTACTTATATATTAAAATTACTTCGAGCTACTTATTTAAATTATTATAAAATTATAATAAGTTGTATATTTAAACTAAAACAATGTAATAAACATACTTTTATTATTTACTTATTTTTAATACTTCACAGTATAACACTTACATATGACTTACAGTAATATTTAAGTCACAATGCCAGTAAACATCACCACAACAGTTACAAACATTAGTAAGAAAAACTAAACACAAGTGTCGAAACTCTTGTGTGTAGCTAAATTTTTCAAGATTTTAATTATTTGACTTTTGAGCACATTTCTCTAAGAACGTGTCTAAGCTGCACGAAGACAGAATTGCACGAGGTTACTAAACTGCCCGAGAACAAAATTGCACGACTCTAAATTTGCACGAAGCCAAATTTGCACGAAGGAACAAAATTTCACGAAGACGATTTCGCACCAAGGGTCAATTTTGTACGAATTGTATTTTAGCACGAAAGTAAAAAAATACAGAAAATAAAAATAAAAAAATAAACAGAAATAAATAATTTAATTAAAAAATTACTGACCGAGGGTTAGGGGTAACAGTGACAATAAAAATATAACGAATAAACACTAAAAAAAAATATAATAATTAAAAAAAAAAGCTACCGACTTAGGGTAAGGGTTAAAGGTAACAGTGACAGAAAAAAAAAATTAAATCAAAAAAATTAAATTAAATCGAAAAAAAAAAATTAAAAATAAAATAAATAAATAACTTACCGACCGAGGGTAAGGGTTAGGGGTAACTGTGATAGTAAAAAAAAAATTAGATTAAAAAATAGAAAAAAAAAATTTAAATACAAAAAACAAATTACTCGTGCAAAATTATCTGCTCGTGCAAAAAAGACCCTTTGTGCAATTTTACCCCTCGTGCAAATGTATCTTCGTACAAAAGTATCTTCGTGCATGTTTGTGCACTCGTGCAATTTTGTACGCTCCTGCAATTTAGACAGCTACCCCCTTTCTCCAGCTTGCACTTTTTTAAATGAAAGCGCAGTCTATAAATGACTAAAATTAAAAGCAGACTGCGGGTAGAATTTGGTGGCCTATATTCTTTAAATCCTAACCTGTTTTTTATTTAACAAATTTTGCATTTAGAATTTTTTGAATACTAAAACAAGTGGACGAGGATTACTTTGGCTTGAATAACTTTTTTTTTGCAATTTTAAAAAATGTCCAAACATTAGATCCAACTATTTTACCTTATCTTTAAAGTTAACTTTTTTTTTAATTCTAGAGAACGCTCCTTTGCCTTTAATTAAAAAAGAATCATTGGATTGGGGTTTGAATTTAGTAGTAGGGTTCCCTTTATAAATTTAACGTTAATTTTAGTATTTTCCTTTATTTTAGCTCTTTTCCAAAAATAAAACAAGATTTTTTAAAAATTTATTAAACTAAATTTTTTATGATGAAAACGTTTTTTTTCTTAGAATTTTTTTTTAAATATTCTCAAATATCCCCAAATAAAATTTACAAAAATTTAAAAATTTATCATGGCTTTACTGCAAAAATATAATATTTTTAAAATAATTTATATTTTGAATATTCTTATTTAACTAAGTTTTATGTAAAGAAATATTAATTTTTCCGATTTAGCACCCGAGCCAGAAATTCCTCGACTAATGTAAATAAAAAATTTGGACTTTTTCAAAAATTTGCAAAATAAGCTAATCGAGCCAAAGTAACCCTCATAAAAAGTGGTGCATTGAATCATCTCTAATAATTTAAAAAATTTTGAATAGTGAACTAAATTGTGCTTCTTTATCAAACTTTTAATTATATACATAACTGACACATGTTTGTCAATGTATAATATGAAACACATGGGTATACAAACTCAAATTTTGAAATTTCAAATTCCTACAGTCTTAGGTTATTCCAGGGTTGCCACACACTTAGGGAACTCCGGGAAATTTGATTCTTTTTTTTTAACTCAGGGAAATTCATGGCAGTTTGGGTTTTTTTCTAAAAATTTCAGGGAAATTTTAAGATTTTTAAAAAAATCTCCGGGAACATTTTTTCTAGATCTAGAATGAGATTTAGTTAATCCAGTTTTAATATTATATTTTGTTCATAAAAGTTAATTTTATTTATTTTAAGTGCTTATTTAGAATTTTTTTAGCCTTGCTGTTAGTTCTTCAATATTCTTAGAATTAAAATTGTAATTTTTTAACAAATAATAACATTTAAGGGTTTGAAAATAACTCAGGGAAACTCAGGGAAGATCTTTTGACTCAAAGAGTGAAACCCTGTTATTATAATAATTTTTTATTTTCACTTTCCAAACCAATATAGTATTATTAATTAGACCTCAGCCTTCAGGTGAATTTTTTCTTTTTAAATGTCAAAGTTATTTTTTTGATATAAATATACTTCTTATAGAAGTAGAGTTCTCATCAAATTTATTTGGTTAATAGCTAGAATTATGTTGTACCAATACAAAACTCTAATTATATTCATATTCATTTAATTTAGGCTCTAAACTAGGGATGGGCAACGTTTTTCAATCAACGGGCCAGATCTGGAAATATTTAGTCATTTGCGGTCCGGAGCATTTTGAATTAGTCATTTACCGGATCCAGTGTCCGGGCCCAGTCAGACTTTTTAAATCCAAATCCGACTAGATACTAATTTAAAGTCAAGATCCGGATCCGGTCGGATTCTAATTAAAATATAAGCTTTGGATCTGGCCGGAATCTAATTATTTTGATACAGTGGATCACTTTTTTAAATCCTTTTAGTTCACAAATCTCTAAGTCTGACAACTTAAGATATATATTGATACAAATCAGATGTTAAAACAATGTCTATAAACATAATTGACATTGTAATTGACAAAAGTACGTAGTTAAACATTGTTTAAAAAACACTTTGCTTGGGGTAATTTGACAAAACAATATTCCAACTAAGTTAGAACAACACAAAGTATTAGGACAAAATGGTATATTAATTAGAACTCATTATTAATTTACAAAGTAATTTTTTAGCATGTTTTTGAAGTCAAATTCTTACAGTTTTGATTTGTAAAAATATGATGCAAAGTTTTATAAAAACTTTGTAATATTGACCCTTTGCGGGTCTGTCACTTTGCTTGCGTGCTGGTCATTTTTATTTGCGGGCTGGATCCCATTAAAGTTTAAGAAACGGTTGGGGGCCGGTCATTTTCACTCTGTGGGCTGGATCTGGCCTGCGGGCCGTACGTTGCCCACCTCTACTCTAAACCAATATTTTCCAAACTTATTTTCTAAATGACCCCCTTTAAAGAAATAAAAGCTATGGCCCCCTTCAACAAGATTTCTCAAAAAACTACCATTAAAAACGCCTAAGACCTTTTTTTGCTCTTCATCATCAACTCCAAAATATCTGGTGTAAGTTTGAAGTTATGACCTGGTGGCTCTCCCTTTTACAGCTTATGTAATCCTAAATTTCTCAAAATTTTACCATTATATCTAGTATAAGTTTCAAAACTACCATTAAAAGTTCTCAAGACCATTTTTTGGCTCTTCTTCATCAACTACATTGTAATATCTACTAGTGCAAAGTTTATTGAACAACAACAAAAATGCTCAAAATATTTAGTGTAAATTTAATTTTATGACCTCATGTCATGACCTTCCTGTGGCCCTTTGCTGCTTTTGGCCCCTAAATTTCTATAATTGCCCCCAAGGGGTTGATAAAAGGCGGCTTAAAATATTAAAGTTATTAAGTATTTAATAAAGTTCTCAAAAACACCACTAAATAAAAAGATAAGTGTGTGTGCTTTATTTTAAACCTCTTAGTAAATAAAAATTTATTGTGTACCTTATGCAGATGCGTACTTCTTAAAGTGGGTATCTTATAGATGTATTTATTTTGTTGAAAGCACATTCCTAAACTATGGTTTAGTTAGAGCCTAAATTAAATGAATATGAATATAGTTTCAGTTCAATATTGGTGTGACATCATCCAAGTTAATTATCCCACTTTTATATAAAGCTTTAGTTTGTTTATTTAAAGCTCTGAGCAGGCACAGTAAGTGGCAATCAAAATAGCTTTACTTTAAGTGTTGTAAAAAATACATAACCTTTATTTTACTTAATAAAACTACAAAGAATGTAGAAAATTTTGATTTTCATAACATTTGTAAGAAATAATAGTTTCTTTAGTTGCAGGTTCTTGAAGATAAGCTTAAATTAGCCTTTATATTAAGACTATAGGAGGTCCATCTTGTTTTTACAAGTTAATCTATTTTTGTACAGTTATATCTAAGCTACCAGACACATTTTGTGCTTGACAAAATAACAAATACTTTTTGAGATGTAACTTATCCAACTGAGGGAGTTTAATAAGCCTATGGTGGAAGTGGCATATAAAAAAAGTGATAAAATTTCCTTTTAACTAAAAGTCTATATTTTGCTTGTTGTTTTAAGCAATCTTCTATAAGTCTCACATTAAGCCCATTGCTAGTATTAAAAAAAATAGTTAGTTTTAAGGAACAATTTTTTTGAAAAATTACAATTTATGAAGTTTTAAATCTACTTTTTTTTGATTTTTAATAGATTATAAAATCAGAAGTCTTTTCAAAATTATATATGGAATGTCTCATAAAAATATAATCTCTTTAACTCAAAAAAAAGAAGTAGAAAAATTTTTAAGTAAACTTTTAATTTTCACTCAAAATTGACAATAAAAAAGTTGTGGTCTATACAATTACAATGGAAACTTTTTACAAAAGTGACTATATCTCAAAAGTTTATTGAAATTTTTTAGTGTAATAAACTAAGATACTGTTCATGTTTTTACAGAGGAGCAAATGTTAGTTCTTTTAAAAAACGCCTTAATCCTTCTATGGCCTTATATTTCTTAAACAAATAGTGATTTGTTTTTATAAATGTTATTAAAAATTAAAAATTATTTTACAATGCCATTTCAACATAAATTTATTCAAACTGAAATGATTTTTTTATACAATTACTTATTAGTATTAAACCATAAATTCTAACTAATTGTTTTTCATCTTAGTTTTATACTTAAAATTTTTAAAAAACATATCTTTTCAAAGTTTTATTTCATTTCAAAAATTTTAACTTAGTACGTTTGTTTATATTTTGATTTCAGTTTTTATTGATAATGAGTTTTGACTAAAAAAATTAAATTAAATTAGTTTTATTGTGCAGTCTGTTATTTAAGAATTGAAGTAAATATTGGAAAGTAAAAAAAAAAGTTAATCTAAAATATAAACCAAAATTGTATGAATCTTTATTAAAAAAATGTTGTTAAAATGAAACTAAAAAATTTTTATATGAACTATAACAAGTATAAAATTTCATACACTTTAACAATTAAGCTTTCTTGAAGTAAAGTAGATTTTAATTTTATAAGTCACATATTTTTTAAAGTTTCTTTTATTGTTTAGAAAATATAAGTTTTATTATCATTGATTTTTGTGTAAAGTAACTACACTAAAAATAAGAGTATGTCTTTTGGAGGATTCAAGAAACAATTTCATAAAGCTAGTCAAGTAAGTATAAAAGCTATGATTAAATTGTTATAACTAAATTAGTTAAAAAAAAAATCTTTAATCAATCTCCATGAAATACTATTGCTTTTATTTTTTTTTGACTTCTCAGAAATTTTTTTTTGGAACTACTGAAATAAACTTTTAAAATAATTAAATCTATAAGTTCTTCAACTCTATTTTAATAAAATAGTAAGCTCTCTATGTTTCAGTTTTATATTTTTTCAGTTTGTTTCTGAAAAAGTGGGTGGTGATGATAACAAGACAAAAATGGATGTAGATTTTATTGAAATGGAAAAAGTTAGTCAACAAAAATAGCTTTAGGATCAATTTTTACTACTGAAAAATCTTAATTATTTAAGAATGTCACAAAAGTTTGCTTACATAAGAGATATTTTAAACAGAAACTTATTTATATATACTTAAGAGAATTTTTGTTAAACCATACAATTTTTTATATATTAAGAATATATCTTTACTTAAAAACTTATAGCTCTTCTATGTAAGCAAGGAAATGCTAGGTCTCTAATTTAAGGTAATATAGGGGGTCCATCTTGTTTCTAACAAATTAGTATTTTTGTAGATTTTTTCTAAGCTACCAGATACTTATTAAAGCTTCAAATTTTAACTTAAGTTTTTTTCTAGAACAAGAGATCAAAGATGTCAAGTCCAATAAGTTCTATATAAACGCTAAAAACTAAAAAAGTAAAAAAAAAACTAATTAATCAAAAGTCTACCTTCTTAATCGTTAGAAAAAAAGTTTGTATATTATTCTTTACTTTTTATTTATTAAGGCTATAGGGGGAAAGAGAAAATCAATTTTTTTTACATTTCACTCTTGTGTTGTAGTGTTTTAAAAATGAACAAGTTGAATTTTTAGAATTTTAATATTCAAAAAAATTTTTGAGATATAACTGGTTAAAGTCCAAGAGTACAGTAAGTTCCTCATTGGAGGAGAATACTAAAGAAATGAATAAGTATAAATCATTTAAAATCTCTCTCCTAAGTTTTTTAAGATAAATATCTCAAGTTTTAGGAAATGTTCCTTGCAATTTTTCAAAAATCTGTAGTAACACATTAAAAAGAAAACAAAAACATTATGACCAAACAAAAATAAAGTATTTTTAGTTATTAAGAAAAAAAAAAGAAGAAAAATGAAAAAAATCCTTGCAATAAATTTTGCTAAATATTTCAAATAAAATCTCTAAAAAATAGAGTTATCTATCTTTTAAAAATTTTGGAGGAGATAGGTAGTAAGTGAAATAGTCAATTTTTTATTTATTTTGGGCCTCTAAAATAGAAACCTATTCTACTCTCTGATTTTAACCAGCTATAAATCAAAAATTACTTTAAATATTAAAATGTGTAAAATTAAGTTTGAAGCTTATGTACTTAACTCTACAAAATAAAATCAATTTGTAAAAATGTGGTTTATATCCTCCTTGACCTTATTTTATATGAAAATTTTTCTAATAGTAAAAGAATGTACCATTAAAAAATGTGGATTTACAGTTAATAATATATGAAAAAATCTAACATGATACGGCTTAAGAAACAATATTTATAAAAACTTTAAAGTCTTTAGCTCAAAAAACTAAAAGTTTGACAGAATTTTAATATTATTTTATTTTTCATAAAATTGATAAAGAAAACAGCCATTTATTTATTTTTATCAGAAAGTTATTGTGTTTTGGACTATAAATCCAAAGTTAGTAAATATTCCTATTCTGTATAGGAAGGATGAGAGTTAATATTTTAAGCTATATAAGAGCCAATGTTTATTTCAGTAAAAAAATATTTTGGCCCTTCTGTAGCTCCTGTTCAAAACAAATTAATTTTTAATTATAAGTCTTTAAACTATAAAAAAAAAGTAATACATATCATTTCTTTAACATGTTTTAAATATTAAGGTTTTAAATTTCGAAATCCTATTATTAAGATTTTAAATTAAGTGTGTAAAAATGTTTTTTGTTCAGAAAGTTGATGTAATAGCAAATGCTGTGAACGAAATTATCAGGAATACAAAAGAGTATTTGCAACCAAACCCTACAATAAGAGCTAGAATGAATATGATGAGCATTTCGACAAAAATCCAAGTTAGATATATATATATATATATGTATATATAAATAAATAAACTTAAAGATAGTACATGAATAAAATAAAGAAATTCTATTGTAATTGATTATACTATTAATGACTAAATATTACTTGATGTCTAAGTAAAGAAAACCAGTTAAAAAATATGTATAAGCTAGAACATCAGGTTAATATATTTTTAAGTAAAGTTACACATTTAAATTATAAAGACCACTAAATGGTTTTTTCTTTCAACATTAAATTATAACTCTAAACATTAAATGCTAATAAACTTGAGTTATATTATAAGAATGTGGGTACTGACATGTATGTTACATAGTGGACTGAAAAGAGGAGAAAAGTCACACTTGTATTGTATTACAAATAAAATTTTATACATAGTTAGATGGAACCGGATTTTTTGTTCTCAAATCTTGTTTAGTTTATTTTCTGTTTTAAGTATTTTAGATGTTATGTTGTTTTAAGTTGAACCAGTTTTTGCTATTTTGCAGTTCAAAATTAGTCTTGTTCCTCATAATTTTAACTTCGAAATACTAGATGTGAAAAAACATATATAGGCTTCTAAATATTGCTTCCAAAAACCTAAAAAAAATTTATTTCTAGAAACATAATTTCCCGTAATTTTTTATCAGCCTCCCTGTTATATATTCTTAGCCTATAAAAAACCTGGTGAGGTTTTCAACAAAATATAAAAATATAAAATAAAGTTTTTTTTTTACTATAAACATGTACTTAAAGTTATAGGACCCTCAAAGCACCAAAAATTAAGTAGTTTGCATAATTCTGCACTCATAAACATTTTTTGTAAAAAGACTCTATTTTTTTAAATAAAATTGTTTCACCATCCTAATAAATGTATACATAGTTAATCAGTCTTATACTGTTTTATATAATAGAAAAATAAATAAATCCGTAATCAATGTTATAAAAATAAAAAAGTAATTAAAAAACATAATATTTATAGTGATGCCAAAAAATTTGAAATTCTGGAAAAGCCTGGAACTAAACAATGTCGGCCAAAAAACCCTGGAAAAACCTGGAATATGAGAAAATTTCTGGAAAACTTAGAAAAACCTGGAATTTCAACCTATTTTTACATGTAAAGTAATGAAATATTGATTAGATTAAATTCTATACATTGTATAGATAATTTATATATATATATATATATATATATTTTTAACTAGCTTTACTATATCTTTTTTATGTTGTTATACTACTTAAAACAGTTTTTTACCTTAAGTTTAGTTTTATATAAAAATGGAGTAAAAAATTTTTCTTTATAAAACCTAGAAGAAATTTAGAAAACCTGGAAAAATTTTTAATAAAATGTTGGTAACCCAGAAGATAATTTTTAAAAGCTATATATTTAAAGTAACTGTTCAAAATATAGGTTTAATTGTTTGCTAACAAAAGATCCTAGTGAAATAACTTCACTGGAATATAAATAAAAACAAATTGTACAGTAATCTTCCTTTATTGTACCAACGTATGTTTCTGTGTGTTCGAATCAACACACTTCAACTGGGTTCTGTAAAAAAATAATTACTGTAATGAAAGAATAGAAGCATAGACAGGGTTCGTGCGCGTCAGGCTAAATCAGGCTAAGTCAGGCTAAATCAGCTTTTTAGAAAAAAGTTGAAAAACGTCAGGCTAAATCAGTTTTTTTATTTAAAAATTTGAGAATCTCAGTTTTTCTCAGTTCAAATGCTTCAAAATTTATGATAAAAAAAAAATTGAAACATTTTTTTAAGATCAAGTTGAGATGTAATTTCTTTCTAAATAATTATTTAGTTATTAAAGACAAAATCAGTCAGTATTTGTAAAAAAAACGCTTAAAACCTTTTGTTGAATCTCTAAAAATTTTTTAAGAATCTTCATTATTTTGTTTTGAGTAGATTATATACGTCATAAGCATGAAAATTCATTAAAAAAATACAGTTTAAACATTACAGTTTAGTTTAACAACTTAAGTGTTTGTTTGAATTTTAATACTCGTGTAAGCGTTTCATTTTAAATTTTAGTAAAACATGACAATACACGTCGTTTTATTATAAATCTTCTGGTTATAATACTTTTACTTAGTGCTTAATTAAATTGAACAATTGTGTTTATTAATATATATTATATTTTTACACTAGTAATTGATTAGATATAACACTTATTTTAAAACTGATCACTGAACTTGTTATGTTAAGGGCATAGAGGGGGTCAATCACCTTTTTCACAATTTAGTCTTATTTTCATGAGTTGTAACTAAGCTATGAGTTGCTTTTTGCAGGTTTTTAAAGCTCAAAATACTTTTGAGATAAAGCTAGTTGAAGTCAGAAACTACAATAGTACTAATTGAGACTCCCCAATATCTAAAATGACTTCTAAAGGGGATTTTCCTTACATTGAAAAATGTCAGGCTAAATTGGTCCCAGTCAGGCTAAATGAAAAAAATTTCGCGCACGAACCCTGATAGAATAAAGTGGGTGTATACATGTTTTTTATGTTTATATTGCATTTATGTTTTAAACTTTAAGTGTTTTAGACTTAATAATTACAAATATTATATAGTTTTATAACAGTCGGATTTAATATTTAGTATTTTATCTTTTATTAATTATTATCTGAGTAATTATTTTATTTTAATCAAAAAACATGTATACACCCACTTTATTCTATACTTCTATACTTTCATTACAGTAATTATTTTTTTTACAGAACCCAGTTGAAGTGTGTTGATTCGTTAACACACAGAAACATATGTTGGTGCAATAAAGAAAGATTACTGTATACTTTGTTTTTATTTATATTTAAAGTATATTTTTTACGTTTTGGTGTGTTAAGACATTTAATTTTCATAAATTGATTTGTATACGTTTATCTTAGCATGTTCATATTCAATTTAAATTAAACAGTGTGAAAGCTACATTTCATGATGTAATTTATTTTATAAACAGCATTGTTTGTGTAATTAAAGTTTTATTTTTAGGGCAAAGCAAAACAAGTTAAATACCCTCAAATTGAAAGTATTCTTGCTGACACAATGCATAAATACGGGGAAGAACTTGGATATGACTCTAATTTTGGTTTGTATTTTTATAGGAAATTTTAATATAAAAGCTGTCTATTAGTTGTAAATGAGTACTTTTTTTTTATTTTGTACTACCAACTTGTTTATTCTTTAGAGTTGAAATTTTAGTATAATGTTTTTTAATGTTTGTTTTCTATGATAATCTATATAACTTTTATAACATAAGTTGATTATTATATACTTACAATGTTTAATGTATATCAACAGTTATGAAAGTAATCCTAGTTAATGTTAGTTCAGATAAAGGTCAGTTAAAAAAAAAGTAGTTTAATGGGCAAAAACTAGTCATCTTAAATTGAATAGATATCTCTTATATTTAAAACACTAAACTTTTAGTGAGTTTTATATTAATTAAATAAAGTATATAAAATTTACTGCAGTTGCTAAACAACATTCTAATTTTTAGCATTTTTTGTGTTTAAATAGTTTTATTTATTAATTCATATGAAAAATAAAATTTTGCTTAATTAATTTATGTTTAAACCATTTTTGTGTTTTAACTTCATTAGAATCATGTTAATCTATAAACTTGTAAATTGACAATAACTTTAAGTCCATAGAGGGCATAGGGGAGTCCAACTTTTTTTTAAAAATTAAAATTAGCTCTTATTTGAAAGCTTAGAGCAGGGTTTCCCAACCAGGGTTGCAAGAGGGCTTTTAATTTTTGTTTCATAGATAAGGAGATTTTTCTTTAACTTGGGCAACTGTAGGCCAAAATATATTTCACTGAACAAAACATAACTATCGATTTTTGAAGCTAACAAGCAATTCAAACGATGTAAAATTTTATTTTTATTTTGACTATTGCGCCATACTCTAATTGCACAACCTAACTAAGCTTTCAAACGCAATATTAATCTAGCTGTTGTTTTGATATTGACTGTTGGTTTACTAAAAAGATACTACCATTACCTGAACCTAAAGCTTGTTATAGTTACAGGGTTGAAAAAAAAACCTGGAAAAACCTATAATTTTGAACAAAAATTACTAAAAAACTTGAAAAACCTGGAATTTTAAATAGTTTTTACGTGTTAAGTAAAAAATTTTGATTTGACACAAAAATCTATCACATAGATAACTTTTTTTTGTAATCATCAAAAAATGTTTTGTTTAAAAACAACACATTTGGAGTAGATTTACAATATCTTTTCAATGTTTTTATTCTATTTAACACATTTTTTTTTACTTTAAACTTAACTTTAAACTAAAAATAGACCCAAAAACGTGTAGGAACAAAAAAAAACCTGGATGAAATTTTGAAAACCTGAAGAAAATTTGCTAACCTTGTTGTTATTATATTTAAAAAAAAACAAAGTTTACAAGTTTTAGACTAATGTGAGTGAATATTTTTTAATTGAAAATATAGCTTAAGCTAGCACAGTTTCAAGTTTAAGCATAAAATTTATTTACTCTTTTGGTGCCTTTCCCACACTTCTCATAACTTTTATTCAGACCTTAAAAAACAAACTGACGAGGTCATAGACCAAATCATATTTTTTGTTATATAAATCTTATAAAAAATAAATTTCTTAGTAGTTAAATTTTTTATAATTTTTATATAGTTTTTTAAAATTAGTTTGTGATACTTAATTAAGTCAAAGAAAAGGAAGTGGAATGATGGTTTTGTGCAGTTTGTTTTTACTTGCACCGAAACAACTGAAGGCCTGCAAAAACCGCAATGCATGTTTTGTAATATTGTATTTGCAAACAAAAATTTGAAGCCATATAAGTTGTTGCATGAACACTTTAACAACCAACATGGTGGATCAGATGTTTCAGGTCATTGTGTTGAATCATTGAAAGCAAAAATGATCTGCTTTGAATCACAAGTGTCATTCTAAAATTTAGTTTTGTATCTGAAAATTAACCACTGTTAATAGCTTCATATCATGTGGCGTATAACCTAGCCAAATTCAAGAAGCCCCATACAATTGCTGAAGAGGTGATAAAGTCATGCGAATTACCAATGACAAAAATTGTTCTGGGAATAGAAGCTTGAAAAAAGCTTGAATTAGTGCTGTACAATATTGGTGTTGTGAAATGAACATGTTTTCAAGACTTTGTAAAAAAGCACTAATTATGCTCTTCCCATGTCTGGATTTAGTACTTTTTTGTCAAAACTAAGTCTAGAATTCGCTTGACTGCTATTAGCAACACGTTTTAGAAAGTCTTGTGCTATAAACAGGAACAAAACAATCGTTTAATTTATAATGAATTTTTAACTGCATTCTTAATATTTCAAAGAAATATTGCATAGATAAAATTAAATATGTTTTTTTAATACCTTGTGAGTGTTTGCCAAACGAAAAGTCGTTAGGTTTTTTCCATTAAAGATATACGATTATTTTTTTATATTTTTTGTTTGTTAAAAGTAAAAGTTTTGTCTTTTTGTTTAAAAATAGATAAATTTTTATTAATTTTGATTGAAAGGTACTTAATAAAAAAAAAAATTAAAGATAGGGCAGTTTTAATAATAAGTGATGAGCTCAAAACCCACTTGCTTGACCTCAAAAAAGCGTTTATTGTTGCAGAGGGTAGAGTGAGTTCTGATGTTGTCTACTTTAGAAAAATAAAATAAATAAAACTTGTTTGAATACAGGTTGTTGTATTTTCCAATTTCCATACATTTAGTTTTTCTTAATATAGATCACTAATAAAATAATTGATATACAAATTGTTGTTGTTCTCTTTCAAATTACTCTTAAATACAGGGTTGCCACTTTACCTGAAAACCTGGAAAAACCTAGAATTTGACAATTTAGGCTAGAATAACCTGGAAAAACCAGGAATTTGATAAATTTTGAAAAAATCATGGAAAAACCTGCAATTTTGATCAAAAAACCTGTAATTTTTAATAGTTTTAACATTTCAGATGTAGATTTTTGATTTGACACAAAAAATCTGTCATATATTTAAGATTTTTTGTCATCATCAAACATTTTTTTAAATTTACAAACACATTTAAAGTAAATTTACAGTATCTTTTCAATATTTTTATACAATTTTACACAGTTTTCTAAATAGAAATTAACTTAAAACTAAAAATAGACCCAAAGATGTGTACTTTTAAAAACCTGGAAGAAATTTGGAAAACCTCGAAAAAAAATTGAAAAAACGAGTGGCAACCCTGTAAATAAATCATTCCATGTACTGCAAGGGTTGCGAGAACAAATTAAAATATTTTAGGAGTGCGGGGCATCAAAAAGGTTAGGAACCACTGGCTTAGAGTATAAACTATAAGATACTTTTATAAAATAAAAAAAATCAAATAACTTTTGAGAACTAACCTGTATTGTAAAAAAAAAATCGATTCAACTGTATGAAAACGAAAATTTTCAAAGCCGATTTTTTCAGAATTTTGAAAAATTCACTAAAATCTATTTTCTCCTATATTTTTTAAGGCAATTTATTTCAAAATTTCAGGTAATTTACTTTTCAATTTTACACTTTGTAGGAAGCGGATTAAAAAAATAAAATAAATTTATCACAAAAAAAAACATTTTGTTTGTTTGTTAGATTAAAAAAAAAAATGAAAATCTGTTGCTTAATCGTTGCTTAAAATTCATTAAAGACTACTTTTAGAAATTTTGAAAACAATTGCTTAAAAACTGAAGGAGGAGATAGATTTTAGTGATCAAACTTTGCTTTTTTAGTTTGCAGCTCCCTCAAGGAACCTATATTACTTTCTAACTTTGATCGTTTATATCTCATAAGTTACTTATAATTTTAAAAAACAGAAAAAGTAACTAATACTTTAATTAATTATGTGAAAAACAAGTCTAAATCTCAAAAACGTGTAACCCCCTTTGCCCTTAATCTAAACATATACACTCTATAAAAGTTGTGATATATGTTATAACTTTTTTTATTCTAGGAACTGCCATGTCACAAGCAGGAGATTCTTTTCGGCAGCTCTCAGAAATAAAGGACTCACTTGATGTTGGAGTCAAACAAGATTTTCTTGATCCATTGCAACAACTCGTTGACAAAGATATCAAAGAAGTTATGGTGTGTTTAAAAATAATAATAACAAAAATAACAAATAAATTAACAATTTAATAAACGATTATATTAAACCAAAACTAACTTCTATTTATTAAAATGATGTGTATTATATATTATAATTTTTCTTAAAATAAGGCAAAATTGACAAATGTCATGATTTGTCAGTACAAATGCTTAAAAATATCTGAGAATCTTGACGAAATTTAAAAATCAATTTTTTAAAAGTTATTAAATTGTTAAGTCGTTTCTGAACAAGCATTTGGTCTTTGTTATCTTAGTTTTAATAAAATCAAGGCAATATTGGCAAAATGTCAGAATTTGTTAGTACTAATACTACAAACTTTCTGAAGTTTCAAAAGAATTTTGAGAATATAATTATTTTAGTTTAAATAGACTATTAAACTTGAATTTGTTTCTAAATAAGCATTTGGTTATATTGGCCAGCACTCTGTGATCTAGAACTCTAAAATTATAATGTTAAATATTACTGTAGTGGTTACATGTAGAGTTCAGACACTTCTAGATCTTATGAAGTTATTTAGGGGCCATGTCTTATATTTTCAAATTGCAAGGTTTAAAAATGTTGTATTATCATTAAGCTACACCATTAAAATCAGGGTTGCCACTTTACTTGGAAACCTGGAAAAACCTTGAAAAACCTGGAATTCGACAATTTAGGCAAAAATAACCTGGAAAAACCTGGAATTTGAGAAATTTTGAAACAAACCTTGAAAAACCTGGAATTTTGATCAAAAAACCTGAAAAAACCTGGAATATTTAATAATTTTAACATTTTCAGTACTAAAATTTCAATTTGACACAAAAAATCTATCACGTAAATAAATTTTTTTTGTTATTATCAAATTTTTTTTTTATTAATAAACACATATAAAGTAACTTTACACATCTTTTAAACGTGTTTGTACTATTTTACACAGTTTCTTTTAGAGAAATCAACTTAAAACTAAAAATAGACCCAAAAGTGTTAACTTTTAAAAATGTGGAATAAATTTGGAAAACCTGGAAAAAATTTTGAAAAAACGAGTGGCAACCCTGTTAAAACCAAACCAAAAGGCTATATATTTTTATCTGGATATAGGCCTAGTTGGACGCTAACCAACAAAGATTAGGGAAAATGTCAGTCTAAATGGGTCTAAATTGAGTAAAGGCAGTATAAAATTGCAAAATTCTGTTACAAACGCTGATAAAAACATACACTGCTTTACAATATTATCGGACTTAGTTATTCGAAATGCTGGATAAAATTGAAAAATAGTGAAATTCATAGGAAAACACATATATTTTTGCTTAGTTGTGTCGACCATTTTTTATGATATTCGCAATTTTTTATAATTAAAATTTATAAGCTTTGTGTTAATAAATAACAATACAAAGCTTATCGTTTTAAGCGAAACAATAAAATTTTCAACTTAATGTCAAACAGGATAAAGAATCTTTATCGTTCAAAAATAATTTAACTTAGCCAGTAGTTTTTGAAATTTTTAACAAGAGTTGATGAGTTCCTAATGAAAACAAAGATTAAAACACAAAAAAGTACTATTTTATTTACAGACATACTAAACAGCTTATAAGGAATAATTCTCAAAGGTTCTTAGTTTAATCTCAACTTATTGTAAATAATAAACAATCATTTTGTAGGATTTAGAAAAGTTTTGAGTAATAATAAATTTTTCCTAAAAAACATTATTATTATTCTTTATTAAATATTCGTCATGAAATTCTATTTTTAATTTTTTCCAAATTGCTCTGATATAACTTTTACTTACAATCAAAAATGCATTTCCTTAAAATTTTAGATTAGTTGATTTTTAAATGAAGGAAAAGATACATTTTTTCTTAATTTTTACAAATTCTAATAAAATAAGAAATGAAAAAATTCTCCTCAATACGTTTCTATCCGAAACTTTTTACTAAGCTGACAATATCTCAATTTTTTTTTTATGTTGTAAGAAATGTTAGTTTTAGTATGTAGTATAAGCTTTTAGATAAAGGCCAATGTTAATTTTTGTAAACGTAAATGTTGGACCCCTTGTAGTTTAAAATTTTTTGGTATATGTTGATTGACTCTATCTGTTAGATTGTTACTTGTTTTACCCAAGTATGTTTGTTTACAAACCAATACATTTTTATAGATAACATTGCGACTATTGTGAATAGTTTGTCTTAGTTGTTTATTTTGAACAATTTATTGGTTTTATACACCACTCTGACTGATCTATTACAGCTTAAAATCATATTCTTGAAATTAATTTGGACAACTGTGTTAGAATATTATATATATATTTTGGATAGTTTAATCTTTAAAGTATTACAGTTTATGTTTTTGAAATCCCATTATAGCTGAAAATCGTAAACATTTTTATTTTTTTCTACGTTAAACCAGTTTAAAATTCAAAACTTAACTTTTTTAACTTATTTTTACACCTTTAAAATATATATGCCATGCTTACTAAAGGTCAAATATTTCGATGTTTTATATTTGAAAAATAAATTTTTATTACAAAATTATACTTTTAAACAGCATCATCGCAAAAAACTATCTGGAAGAAGACTTGACTACGATTACAAACGGGGTAAAGGTAATAAATGTATTATTATAAATTTATAATTAAGATTTTGTAAGTAAATCTGACAACTTTAATAAACTTTTCATTATTAATTGTCTTTTTATAATTATTATTAGTAGTATTACATGATAGTCTAAATAAATTATTGGTTTTAAAACTTTAATGAATAATTTTAAAGCTGAGTAATTTATATATTTTATTTTTGACATTTATTGACTTTCCATTAAGAAGTACTAGGTTAGTGGTTTATAAACACTGAAAAAGCTTAACATGTTTTATTGTTCTTACCACATTTGTTACAACGAAGTATGGTAAATTAAATAAATTTTAGCTAGAAATAACTTAGTTAGTAGTTTTATTACGTAGAATATAATCCAACATAAATATTAAAAATAAGATTGAAAGTATTAAAATAAAATGAAATAAAAAGAAAATATACTATATCAAGTTGTAGGTTGATACAATACACGTATTTGATAAACTAATTTTCAAGATTTCCTTTGTAAGAATAAGTAAATCATTAAAGTTTTTTTCAAAGTAAAATTTCTTGTAGTTATCGAAATACTACAAAATCCATATGTTAGAATACATGTTTCCTTTAAGTTTATGTAGAGCTTACATTAGTTATGTTTACATTAGAGGTGTGCCTTTAAATTTTCTCACTTTTGTTTTGCTGTATCTATGTCTTACATAATTGTTAACAAACTGTAGTTAAAAATAGTTTTCTTACAATAATTAAAAAAAATAGATTATTGTGTACATTAAAACATATTAATGATTTTTACTCTTAAAATGCAAAGAGTTCTTCTTTGACCATTATAATAAAAAGTATATGTGGTAATCGAATGTACTTCTTTTTACTAAATTTCTTTTTTTTTGTGCCTAAATAAGTTTTAATTGGTAAGAAGTTATTTCCTTTTTTCCTTACAAAAATAAAAATATGTTTATTTGGTTTTACTTAGTAAAAAACAATTTTTTATGTAAGCTGTGATTCTCTCAGGGCATAAAATAACACAAGGAGAACTTAAATTAGCTGAGAACAAGTTAATAGAAGGATTAGAACTTGCAGATAGGTCGATGTTTCGACTAGTTCAACGTGAAGTTAGTATTATAGAATAGAAATATGATCACCTATAGTCGAAAAAATCAAACAAAATTAATTAGAAGGCAGTTTGATTTAAAAATTTGAGATAATTTAAACTACCAGTAGGTACATGATAAGAAGGATCAATCATTTTTACTAAAAAAATAGATTTAATTTGAAATTTAAATGAAAGTCTTATCTATTTTTCGTATAATTCGTTTTTTTGATTACTTTAAGTTATATACTTACAATAGTAAATTACATTATATCAAATACTTAATAGATTTTTTATTTAGTTTTCAAATGAAAAAAAAGTTTTTTAAGTCCTAGTAGTGTGTCTATTTGACATACAATTTTATTTTATACTGTTCTTATACATAGAATATACTTTGTGTACACTTAAAAATAAGTTTGAAAATATTCCAATTTATTTAAATTGAAAAAAAGGTATTTATCTTTAATATTACTCTAAGTCTTAGATGTAAAACGTGTTCCTATTGAAGTAAAACATTTATTATTCTTTACTTGATATAAGTTTACTTTTTTCAATGAACTAAAGCTGTAAAATTGTTGATTACTTTATATTTATATTCAACTTATGCTTTTTGACACGAAAAAATTTATTACAATTTTATTTAAGCATATTAATAGATGTAAGAATTAAACATTATTTTTTGAAATATTTTAATGAGAGTGAAGTAATTATTTAAAATTACAACATATTTAATTATGTTTTGTTAAGAAGATGTATTAGTCAAATGGTATTCTAATTTTAGTATGTTCAAATTGCAAAAGTACTGAAACAGCTGTTTAAGATAAAAGTTTATTTTGTTTGTGTTATTGTAAAAAGGGTTTTTGTTGTCCTCATCTATCGTTTGCAACTTAAAACTATCAAAAAAAGACTTATTCTCAAGTTATTTTTATTTTGTTTTACACAAATCATTTCTATTTTAATTTATAAATTTATCAAGTCATAAACGAAATTAAAGTGACGCTGAAAAAATAAAAAAAATAGTATGAGGTGGTAGAATTATAAAAACTAACTGAATAACAAAATATTAAAGCGCTTAATGTAAACACGAGTAGTGTTTAAAAAAAAACTTTTGATCCTTACTTGTAAACCTACAAAATGTTGATCATAATTTTGTTACAATATTTTTATTGTTTTTAGTAGTCAATAATTTGATAAAATATAAAGTTTATTAACTAAGTTATAAAAACAGCATTACAAAAAATTGGAATAACTAGTTTGATAACATAATATTACTTCGATATTAATACACAAAAAAAAATAGACAATTCTATTTTTTTTAAGTTTTAAAAATGTTTCTTATCTTAAAGTTTTAATTATTATTTTGTATATAATTACTTTTTCATGACTATTTTGTTATTACTTGAACAAAGTTTGTTCGCACAAGTTTTAAATTCTTTGAAGGAGCGTTAATTTAAGCGCTGCTTAAGTTTATATATAGATTTTTTCAGTTAATAAGTATTGAAGCAGAAATTTGGTTTTACTTAACGTTTTGAATAAATGTTTAGAGAAGTTATTAAAAAGTTAACAAAATTTCAGATGTTTACAATACACAATTCTAAATAAAATAGTAAAAACTTCAGAAATTTAAATGAAAATTTAAAATAACTTAAAGTATTTTTAATCAAATACAAACTATATTCAATAGTATAAAACATAGTAGTTAATTAATAATAAAAATAAAATCATTTAAGTAAGTTATTATGTAGTCGAAAAATTAAAATATTTATTGAAATTGATTCCTGTTTTTATAAATTTTGTTCAAAAAAAAAGTGTATTGAATTAAAGATTTAATTCAATAAGTTATCAGAAATTCACCACTTTCTTCTAATATTTAAAATTCACAGTGTTTTTGAAGTTTTAAAATAACTCCTAAAGCCTTAAAACTTTTTATGGTTTTAAATGATTTAAAATAATCGAATTATAAAATTAAAGTTAGAAACTAATAAAACATATAAAATTATGATATTTTTTGATATTTTAAGACAGGGGTCGGCAGCCTTATATAAGTAGCGGGCCAATTTTATTACAAAAATTGCTCGCGGGCCGCACTATACAGAATAACAGTCTTCGCGGGTCGCAGTTTATAGTAAATTATTGTAATAAATAATACAAAAGTACTATTTAAACCACAAATTGGGCAAAAATAAGCTTTAAAACAGCACTAGTAATAAGTAATTATTAAATTAAACCCTAGTTGTAAGTTTTCACTACAAAAACTTTTTTTCTATTGTTTTAAAAAAGAATGTTTTTAGCTGAAATGTACCTCGCGGGCAACAGATGATTTTGTCTTCGAGGGCCGCATTTGGCCCGCGGGCCGCAGTTTGCCGACCCCTGCTTTAAGAGTACAAAGATCATTTAGATGTATAATCTAGATTTTTATAACAACTGAAAAGTTTTGTTAAGTATTGATTGATTACGTCTTACCTTAAAACTTAAAAAAAAATAGATTATTTATTATTAATACAGTATGTTTGCTTTTATCAGTTTAAAAAAAAGCTTTGAAATATATATTTTTTATACACTCAAAACATAAAACTAGTTCATTTCGATGACAAATAATTTTTTTATAGTCGAGTGCAGTGGTCTTAAAGCTAATCAAAATTTGTGCACACTAAATTGCCAAATTAAAATTCTGTGTACCCCAATGTGCGAATATCTAGTATAGTTTCAAATATCCCGTAATATCTAGTGCAGGCTCTCCCAAACTTTTTTTCAGCCCCCGTTCTGCTACAGTAAGCCCCCTCCAACAAAATTTTTCAAAATACTTTTATAAAATCCACCTAAGACTAAGACTTTTTATTCTTTTTGCTATTCATCAATAACTCAGGGTTGCCAAAAAACCTGGAGTTCTGGAATTTGAAATTTTAGCCTAAAAAATGTGGAAAAACTTGGAGTTTGAGAAATTTTTACATGTTAAGTAGTAAAATTTTAATTTCACACAAAAAATCTACCTAATAGATATAACTTTTTTGTCATCATCACTTTTTTTTTAAATTAAGAAACACATTTAAAGTTGCTTAACAGTATCTTTTCAATTTTGTTATACTACTTAGCATAGTTTTTAACCTTAAACTTACCTTTACACTAAAAATAGACTTAAAAACGTCTACTATTAAAAACCTGGAAGAAATTCAGAAAACCTTGAAGAAATTTCCAAAAAAATTCGGCAACCCTATCAACTCAAGAATGTCTAGTGTAATTTTCAACTTATAGCTTTTTGGCCCCCTAGATTTCCAATTTTTTTAAAAAAACTACCACTAAAAACTCCTAAGACTTTTTTTTTGGCCCTTCATCACGAATTCTAGAATATCTACTGTAAGTTTCGAAATTTAGGATAATTTTTCAAGTTACGATTAATACACCCCAAAATAATTTCATGCACCCAAAAAGTTTCGTGCACATAATTTATTTTCTAATAAATTAGTGTTCATAGGTTTCAAAAAGGTTTTAAACCTTTATTTTAGACCATAATAAATTATATACTAAATTTTTTATAAAGTCTTATTAGATTAGGACTGTACAGTGTGCGTACCTTGTACACATAACTTAATTATCTATATAAAATATTTTTAGCAAAGCATGAAAATTAGTAAAAATCAGATTTGTTGTTTGGTTGACTTGATTATGATTTGAAATATTTTAATTGCTAAGGCAGTAAAGTTCCTGTCGAAGAATTGCAAACTGCTGAAGACAAGTTGGAAGAATCTTTGAGTCTTTCATATAACAGTATGATGAATCTGCTCGATGGAGACGTGAGTTAAAAAAAATTGAAAAAAGTATATATTTATTTATTTTTATTATTCATACAAACCTGATAGTAAAATTAGTTTGTTTAGAATAAAGTTTCTTTTTTTTGTATTTTTTACCTTATAAACTTATTTCTATCAGCAAAGAGTGCAAGTAGAAGGTAGATTTATATAAAGTTAACATATTGTAAAAAAAAATCTCGTCTAATTAAAATTGAACTAGTTGATAATTTTTCGAACAATGTTTTATAGTTTCCTAAAACGTATCATAGACCTTTTCAATCTTTTTTTTTGTACAATTTTTTTTTATTATATAATGAAAGTGCATGATGCCTGTTAAATTTATATCAATGTTAGATTTAGGTTTGTTAAAAAAAAAGTTTAGTTATTAGATAAAATATGTATATAATTCATACTTTTACTTTTTAGTTTAAATATTCGTTATCGAATATAATTTCAATTGATTATTTTGTGCAAAGTATATAAATTAAAATTAATTTAATACTAAAAATGTAAAAGTTCTGATTTAAACTAAACTGTTAAACTAAAAATGTTGCGCTTACATTAAAAAGTTTTTGTTTATAATTTTTCTCCACAAACAGCTCTTAATTGTTTTTTTAATCTATAGAAAAATATTGACTTTATTATAAATAAACTTAATAATAAAGTTTTTAAAATGGAAGAAATCGGAAAATATATTTTTAGTTTACATTTAACGTTTAAGTACTATGAAATATTTTATTTAATAATAAGATAATGATATTGTTTATAATTTTCATTATAATATAAGTCTTAAAGGTTGAGCAAGTTTCTCAATTGTCATCATTTGTTGAAGCCCAACTAGAATACCATCGAATGTCTGCAGATATACTTGAATCACTTAAAGAAAAACTTGGAAGACTAATATATGATATAAATCAAAGTCCCCGCAAGGTGGTTAAGTTGTTGTTTTATAATTTGTAGTGTCAACATATTATTTGTAGTAATTTTTTAACGTCATTGAAATTTTATGTTAACAGTGATGAATGTAGTATTTTAATTTTTAAATTAAAAAATTGTTTTAGTTTTTTTAATTAACACTTATATCTTACCTCTAAAATACCTTTTTATTTTTTCTTTATAGTAATACTAGCTGATAGTTGTTGTAACAAAGTAGTTAAAAAAAAAAAAAAACAACGAAACATTATTAGTATTATGTTTATAATTTATTTATTTATTCTTATTAGATACTCATCAAAACAGAATTATATAATTTTTCTCAGTTTGTTATACTTAATTGACCAGTTTCGACACGACATCTCATAATCAAAATACAAGCTGAAATATGAAAGTAAAAAAGTGTTAAAAAATATAAATGTTAAACATAACAAGTAAACATTATACTAACAACAAAGTAACTACACCAAATTAATAGCATTGTTTAATATCATATAAAGGAGTATAGTTATATAACAAACTAACAAAGTAATTGTTCAAATTTTTTAATGTGTAGGTAGTTCTCGTTTTAATTAATTTTTTATTCAAAATAGAATTATACTTTTTAACAACATTGCTTATTTCATACAAGTTTAGATTTTTTATTACATTATTTTAATATTTTAAAAAGTCATCAGCTGTTTTTTTTTAATTTTGTTCAATTTATTATGTGATCTGATACAGCTGCTTTCCTTCAAAGATGCTCTTTTTTTTACTAGCAGTCTTGATGTAAATCTAATGTATTGGATGCTTTTTTCTTTTAATCATGTATGTTCATATACTACGTTCATTTTTAGTTCATGAGATGTTATTTCGTTACTACTCAAGTACTAAATAACTTTAGTTGTTGAGTAGATAGCCTTGAAGTCTTCAACACAATTTGTTATTGTTTATTTCATTTTCTTTTATATTCATTACAAGGTTTTCTTATTTAAGAGATTTTATTGAGTTTTTAAATACTGTTTGGCCTAACTTTTATTTAGGCTGTTTCCATTTAGTAAAAAAATATTTTTTTACATCATAAAATAATTGTAGGGTAATTAATATTTACTTTTTTAATTATTTCTTAAATTTTTCTTATAAATTCAAGACTTTTTGTCTGTATATGGTGTAGTTAATGAAATATTTTAGCTCAGAAACCACAAAACTAATTATCTTCTTCAAATTGGTGTAAAAATCTAAAATTTACAAGGTTGACACACACTCAGGGAAACTCTGGATATTTTGAAGCTCTAAAAAATCTCAGGGAGACTCAGGTTAACTCAGAATGACTCAGGGGCAGTTTTGATTCTTTATAAAAATCTCGAGGTAGTTTTAAGATTTTCTAAAAATCTCAGGAAAGTTTTTTTTTTTTAGGTCTAGAATGAGATTTAGTTGATCTTGTCTCAATATTTTGTTATTTTATATAACTATTCAAAATATAAATTTAAGTGTTTGTTAATAAAAGATCCTAGTTGAAGTGTGTTAATCCGTTAACACACAGAAACATATGTCGGTATAATAAAAGAAGTACTGTATAATTTGTTTTTATTGTTATTTTATATAACCATTTTTGTTCAAGAACATGATTTTATTGATTTTAAGATGCTTAAAAAAAGCTTTGCGGCTGGTTGTTCACTATTCTTAGAAATAACATTTTAATTTTTGTTTTAAATCTGAAATTAATATTTATCATAATTTCAGTTTATATTAAACAGAAACAGTTTAGAAATATAAAAGTTAGACTTTCTATTTAAAAGTTTTAATATACTTTATACTTTTAGTTACTTATATAGTTTAGCAAAATTATATTGTTTTATACGTCCTTAATTTATTGATAAAGTTGTTTCTTATAACTTATAAATACTTGTTTTCAGTATAAAGACTAAAAAATGAGTGTAGACTAGTATTGTCTTTTCTTCGAAAACAGTATTTCTCATAAGTTTAGTTAACATCTAATGCAGAAGCATACTTATACAACCTTCCTTTTAGTTAACAAGAAGAAAATGAAGATGAGGTATAAGTAGTTTGCGCCTGGGACAATATTTTTTTTTAGGATTAAAAAAAAAACTCAGAGTGACTCAGGGCAGTTTTTTTTACTCAAAGGTGGCAACCCTGAATTTTAAACGACTTCTGTATCTTTTTTAAATACCTTGTTTCTATTATATGACTGAGTTTGATCTTATTATCTAAAAAAGTTTAGTTTCTTTCTAGTTCGAGTGTAAACTTAGTTGTTTGTCGAAACCGGTCAATTTAGTTTTAAATTGCAAAAAATTATATATATATGTTTGAACTGGTGTCTAAAAGTAATGTACCTCCCCATGTACTATCCCTTTTTTATTTATTTTTTTTTTGTATGTTCTGTTCAGTTTTCAACAAATTACCAATAATTTCTCGGAAATACTAGTTTTTAATAAAATAAGATAGGACAATAACATCAAGAACTAGTTTATAAGAATGTTGAGCTAGTTCATGAATTTTAAAATTATTATTGTACTTATAACTATAAAATATTTAGGAGAGATGGAAAGTACCGAGTTTTAAATCATCAAATAATTCTCCATCTTTTACTCCTTCTGCCACTCCTCAGAGCACTCCAAAGATTGCTAATGATCCGCTTCCTCCTATTCGTTAGTTAATAAAATAAACAAATAAAAAAATAACTAACAATAGTTATAACATATATAATTGTAGAAATTATTTATTATTAAGCATTTTCGTTGGTTGTTTTTGTTATGTAATCTTTTTCCTACAGGTGTAGACTACATATTTACTTGCTTTGTATAAAGCTAACATTTTATACCTTCCTAAGTAAGCACTTGTAATTTTATTGTTATATTTTTTAAACCACCTATTAGTAGGTCTTTTTATGAGTATCTCTAAGTTTAATATAAAAATATTTTTTTTAAACTTTTCCTTGCAAAATAAAAAGCTATTAAAACCTCATTAAAGTATAGTATAAAAGAAAATTTAATATTCAAACTTTTTTTGTTAAAAATTTAATTAAAGTAAAAAGATACCCAAAAAGGATTTTAATGGGTAAACTAACTTTAGTTTAAAGCATGGTTTAATTTGTAGATACTTTATTTAATCTTGTTCACGCCTTTTTAGTTTTTGAGCATTTTAAGGTCTGAGTAACTTTTGATAACATATTTAAAATAAACTTAAAACATGTAAATATTAAGTGTAGTTGAAGGATACCCATCAATTTTTTTATAGTGTTTTTTAGTTTATGTAAAACCATTTTTTGGCCTATACTAAAACAAAAAAGGCCACAACTTAAATTAAAGGAAAATCAAATAGTAGATGTTTTTCAGTTGTCCTAAAATCAAAACTAATGATTTTAATACTGCAGGACAAAAATAATGTTTGTTTTATAGCCACCAAGTTAAAATTATCAATTAAATGCTTGCTTTAACATAATGCTTTACTTTTTAAGAAAATACAACTGAAAAAAGCTGTTTATTAAAAATTGTTTAAATAGAAACTTTAAAATCAAACTGCAACTTGAATAACAAAAAATAATCCTAGTAATTGCTGTTCAATTATCCTAGAATAAAAAGTTATAAACTTGAATACTTTATTTATTTATTTATTTATTTATTTTACTTTTTAAGTTTCAAGTAAAAATAACTGACACAAGCCGTATAATTTAAAGTAATTTAAGAGAAAATTTATTTTTTGAAACAAAAAGTTTAGTTATTTTTGGAACATGTATTATAAATTAAAATATAAAGCTCATCGGTGTAGGCCTAGCCAAGTTTTTTCAACATTTAAATATTCAAAACTATTTTCAAAACCACTATAAGGTGTTTTGTAATAGGCCTAGCCTCTTTTTGTCTACTTTCATAATTTTGATTATTTTAAATTAATTAATTTTATATTAAAGATGTGGGTTTTGTTTGTAAAAAATTAATATTTTTTTTGTTATAGCCACTACTTTGTTTTCCCTTAGAGAATAGCTTGGCGCTTTGGCAGGCCCCTATAATTTATCTGCTAATAAGCTCGAAATGATAGACGGCATTACTAAAGTAAATTAAAACGCCGAAAAAACATCACCATCAAAAATACAACAATATTTGAACAAGTTTGTATTAAATACCGCTGCATTTAGGATACCCATAGTAAGCCCTACCGGTCTTATTCATCAACATAAATCTCATGCAAACTTTCATTGCCTTTAAATTTTTGGAGTCATAGTTAAATGTATAATATTTATATCGTACTTTTTTTTCTTTTGCATAATCAGCTGATACTACTATAAGTTTTTATATTATAGATATTTAAACGTATACACTTTTGATTAAAGTAGTTCTTTAAAAAAATGGTTTTATAATATTCTATAACGGAGATTTTAAAGAATAAATTTTATGGGTTTATTTTTAATACAGTGACCTCAATCAAAACTACGTAAAGTTTTAATGATTCAACATCATAGATGATTAATAAGTTTAAATTTCTATAAGCTTAAACAAAAAGTATAATTAATCATGCTTTTAGTTATCTAGACGTAAAAGAGTTACTTTTATAATATATAACTTAGATTAATTTCTAGCTTAAACTCTCATATCTCCTAAAATATAGAATAATTTTTTTTACATAATTTATTATTATTTTTAGTTTACTATATAATTTTATTAAAAGTCAAACGAATGTTTTTGATTGCATAAAAGTTTTCATTTAGTGTTTTATGGCATTTGGTTTTTTGTTCAAGTTTTTAATATAAAAAGTATGTTAAAAGTCTTTGAAGTATTTTACGTAGAATTTAAATTTTTAGTATACTTAAAGTTATCTAAATAGTTCAGATATATATTTCAATGTTTTAAATACTAATTCTGTCTTTTTATAGCTTTTTATTTATTGAAGCATAAAGTAGTTTTAATTTTTTATGTATATCTTCTTGTTATTAAGCTTATATATATATTTTAAAATTAGTGCTTGTACATAAGCTTTAAAATACCTGTAATATACAAAATTATTTATGATTTGGTAAATTAAAATGTTTCATAACAAAAATAATCTGCAATATGCTAAGTAGTAAAGGAATATAATAGTTTTATTAGGAATATAATATTAGCAATAAGTTTGAGATTACTTTAACGTAATCTTTAGTTAAAAATTACTGATACTAATAGTTAAAAAATACAATTTATCTTTTCTAAAGTTTATTCTGCAGACAATGTTTTGCTCAAAAGAGCTCATCAGTATTTATAAAACAAAAAGTTATAAATAAAAGTCATAGAAAATGTATTCTAGAATTTTAGAGTATCATAGCACCTAACCTATATTCCTAGTTTTCAACAATTGCAATTTTATCATTTATTACAAAATTTGTCACTTAACCTTAAAATAATAATTATTTTGTACTTTTTACTTTTGTATTTGTTCAAGTTAGTTTTTGTTTTTATACCAATAATTTAACTAGTGTCTTACGTAACCACTATTTTCTATGACTTGTAGATATATTTTCTCATAATTTTTAATTTTATAAATACTGACGAGCTCTTTTGAGCGAAACTTAAGAAAAAAATTAATAGAATATTTGTTCTCTATTTTATTGTGAAAATTTTGACTGTTATTAAAGCACAATCTTTTTCACACGATTAAAAGTAAAACAGGTTGCCTGAAGGGCCTCAATTATCATAACTTAAATTTAAAATACTTTCAACCAACCTAAATTTACTATAAGTAAGGATTTATTCACGTAAAATAAACCTTATTTTAATTTTTTTCGCCAATTTGTAGTTACAGAAATAAATTATCTTTACCAAAGAAGTATAAAAACTTTACATATTTTTAACTTTTGTTGTCTTTTTTATTTACTTTTGGATTTTACCGATATTGTGGCAACTTTTGCAAGCTGAAAAAAAAAATTATTCTTGAAAACTTACTAAATTTCAAAAAATATAACCGAATATTTTGTTTTAGCGGCAAGCAGACCAAAAGTACCAGAACAGCCTTCTTGCAAAGCTAGTTACGATTTTGAGGCTGAAAATGAAGGTGAGTTGGGTTTCAAGGAAGGTGAAATCCTCACTTTGGTCTCTCGAATTGATGAAAACTGGCTAGAGGGCATGAACGCGGCTGGCACTGTTAGTCATTATTTTTTAATATTCTAACATTTTTTGCTTACCTCTTAGCTCAGTCAAGTATTTATTCTTATACTCAAAAGCTAAAAACTTAAACAATTTATTCATTTCTAGTTTACGAGAATAAAGAGTCCATTTTAGTGTATACAAACTAATTTGACCTAAATTGTTTCGTTTTATTTTTTTAAAAGTTTATTTAAAAAAAAAGAATTAGTTTGTTTAATCATTTAAACTTAAAAAATATTAAATGATATTTCCCAAAACGTGCAAGTATTTAGCTTTGAAAATCTAGATAGAGAAATGTTTTTTTTTTCTATTTTAAACTTGAAAATTAACGATGAATTAAATGCTCTTTATACCTTTGTAACAGTAGGTCTAATACATTCATGCTATATATGTTCCCTAGTTTTCAAGCAATGTTTCTTTAAAACTTGTATACTATCTAAAAGAAGCTTCTACTTTTAGAAATTGTAAATGCTTTAATTAACCTAAATTTTTATTATATTTATTAAATATACTTTTATCATAAAGTATGTATTCGATATTAATTAACAATAAAATAGATTATAGAATATATTAATTTGACTTTTTTAGAACGTAAAAAAGTTATGTAGGTTTTAAATTTATATTTAAGTGGAACTAACAAAAATAGATTATGAATTAGTATGGTTTCATTTTCATTTTATTAGTACTTTTGTTCTAATAAAATATTGACGAGAAATAGCTTAAATTTGTTAAAAAAAGTTAATAATTTTATTAATGTGTAATAATTTAAGTAGCGAATTATTCATCCTATCTAGATTCATTCAAAATTTTAGTAAACAAAGCATTTTACTATTTAAACTAGTTGGTAAGTTGTACATCATTTCCTCAATACGTAGATGCTAGGTAAGATTAGTAGAACAATTAATATGCATAAAAACAAACAAAAAGTTTTAATAAAGTTGATTATTTATATTTAAAACTCAAATGTTACAGCAATTAACTAGGTCACTCACAACTAATGGACAATTATTATAAACAATGATTAAAAAATGTATGTAAAAATGTTCAATATTTCTAAAGTATCTTTTAAAAAATATTAAATAAAGTTTAAATAGCTATCGATAAAAATTCATTCCACTTATTATGACGTCAAACTAATTCAATAAAGCCTGATTGTTTCCGTATTTTGGTATATATAATAAATTAGTTTAGATAAGTTTAATTTCTATTCGAAGTTGTATACTTTCTTTATTTTAATTTTCTTCCTTATAAAACTAATTTTAAGTTAATTTGATTATTAAGATAAAAAATGTTCTACATAGCTGAAAAGCTTTTCTTTAACAAACAATACCTCATATTTTTTTCTTAATAGTTAAACGATTTCCTCTAAAGCTATTATAATATTTGAGCATATATTTGAGTTAATTCAAGTAAAAAAAAGTTATTTAATGTATATTGGAATAGAATAATTAAGCTAAGTAACTTATTCAAGATAAAAATATTCTACTATGCAGTTTAAGTTATTTGGTATTTTTTAACTAAATTGTCGTTTTTATAATATTGAATTTGAAAAATTTTCTTCAGGTAGTTTTTTTGGTAAATAGTCGTGTTATATTTTTTTTATCTTAACTCAGTCTAATATAATATTTTTTAAATTTAAGTTGCAATTTTTTATTAAAACAATAATTATCTAAGTTTAAATTTTGACAGCTAAATTAAAAGTATTTTTGTTTATCATTTTTTAGTGCTATCTTGTTATTAAGTCATTTGACCATATCGTTAAAGTATTAATGTGTTTGTCCGACTATTGACAGCAAAGTCAAAATCAATTATTATTTTATAAGATCTTAATTTTGATATTAATTTTTAGTGTTTTTAAACTTTATGAAAACAAAGCAGTTTTAATAACAATTTAGCATTCAATTAAAGATAAAAAACTTTTTATTTTATATAAAAAATAGAAACAAAAAAATTGTTACTATATCATAAGCCAAGCTAATGAAAAACCATATAAAATTTTTATATGGTTTTCAACGATAATAAGAAACGATAAAACTGACATAGTACACAATAATTGAATTTTTTCATAAAAAAAAAATTATATTCTTAAAAGATTTATTTATTTATACTTACAAGCTCATTGAGCAAACATTGTTAAAGAAACTAATATTTTAGAGTATGAAATTGAATATTGAAAATCAAAATAAAACTTATCATAGTATCAAATTATTGCATATAAAATTTTATTCAAAGTTATTTTTATTTATTTTCAATAAAATTTTGTATTTAATATAGTTGAATAATATAAGTTACGCTTATAAAATTAATCGATCGTAATCGTTTTTATTTTAATTTAAAACTTTGTTAACGATTTAGAAAAATTTCACATTTTAATTTCTGTGTTTTTAAATATCATTATATGTATTAGTTTTACTACAAAAATTATATTTTTTAGGTCGGATATTTCCCAGTAACTTTTGTCGAAATCTTAGTTCCTCTATAAAGAAGTTAAGTTTCGTTTAATTTCAGCATTAAATTTTTACATAACGAAAACTCCAGATTTTTTTTATTTAGTTGTTATATAAAAGTTAAAATTTAGACAAGTGTCAACTAGCTCCAGCTGATTCTACATAATCAAGTTGGTTTTTGATTATTTGTAGTCTGAAGTAATTTCTCAAATTGTGATGATGAAGCATAAAATTCTTGTATACTAGATTATTTGTTATATAAAGTTTAATAAAAATAAAATATTAAAACATAAAAAAGCACGTTCAGTTGGAGTTTGGTAGAGTTCATTTAAATATAATACTGGTGTTTTAGTGTAAGTTTGCTTGTCATTTTAGCAAAGTACAAATTTATGTAGTTTTTTATGCTAAACATTTCATCTTTAATACTATATTTTATTCTTATCAAATTAACGCTATTTAAAATTTCACATAGTTTTAGCCATTTTTTTGTTTACATAAAAAAAAATACAACAAAATAAGTAATTGACTCAAACTTTTATTTAGCCTTTGTTGATTAGCGTTTATTACTATGTAATTTTTATATTTTATGCAAAAATATGCCTTTAACATCACTTTTTGTCATTGTACATAAATATATATTTTCACATGAATTTTTGTATAGGGTTTTATTTAAAAATCTATCTCTTATAACAATACCTTCTTAAAAATTCTTGTTGATGTTTCTTAATGTTTAAAAAAATTATTTTTTAAGCATATAGTTTTAAACAACAACCAGTTAAATATAACTGGATTATTTTCTACTTCCTTTAAGACCAGTTTTTCTGATTTATTTCGCATCAACAATTACAATTCAAACTAAAATTGAATTGTAATCAACTTGTTAAATTTAAATTGTATTTCACAAAATAAAACTCCTTCACTAAAAGAATTTACTTACTTATGGTGTAGTATTATAATACTAAAAGTTTTAAGTATAGGCAGAATAAGTATATGTTTATTTATTTAAAGTTTTACCTTTGTTTTTATAACAACTTACAATATGTTATGACCAAATACTATGTAGTTCTTGTAGAAAAAGTCATTACACACTCTGAAAAGTAATACTTATATATTTAAACAGAAAAAATTATTTTAATTTTTTAAGACTTTTGAACACACTTTAAACTTTTGCTAAGGTATTTTTGAATGTCTTATTTTCTAAACCAGAATTTCCTAAATTGAGCAATTTGGTCCTCTTGGAGGATGTTTTAGAATTTAGGGGTCACAAGCTGTATAGGGGGCGAATGAGACTTTAATTTTAAATTCCACTAGGTATTCTAAAGTTCATGATAAAGAGCAAAAAAAAAGGTCTCAGGTATAATTAAGGGTAGATTTTTGAGAAATCTTATTTTATTGGTTTTTTAATTTCTTGAAAGAGCTTAGGGGGTCTTAAGAAAAAAAAAGTTAGAGAAACCCTGCTATGTAACATGAATTCTATTCAATCTAAATATCACAAAGTAGTTGAAACTTGAAAAAATAAAAACGTAGAACCAATTGTTAAAATAAAACTTTTGTTTTACTCTCATACTAAAAAAAAAAGTTTTAATAGGTTTATAGTGTTTACTAATTAACCTTACAAAATATTGAAAAATAATTAGTTTATTCATTATTTTGTTGACTTTTAAAAGATAAGCAATTTATTGAAATATAAACTTAATGTTTGGAATAAATTCTGAAATTAAACTAGTAGGTTTAATTTTTTACTATAAGTAAATATCCATTGAACAGTTTCAAGGTTTCAAACATTATAAACAGTAATCTAGTAAAGATATTTTTTCTTCTATTTCAAGTATTACGAACAATTTCTTATTCTTGGTTTAGTTTTAGTCATTATTATTAACTGCATTAACATATTTAGATTAAACGGCATCGAGATCTTTTATACATGAAGTTAATTGCTAAGTAAGTAATTACACCTATGTTTCGGTTTAATCAACGCAAAACTGGAAGCGAGTCAGAATAGCACAGCGTCACTTTAGTACGGCGTCGTTTTAGCACTTAGGATCCCTTTTTCACAGTGTCATTTTAGCACAATTGGTCACTTTTGTACGGTGCGTCATTTTAGCACGGTGCGTCAATTTAGTTGATGGATCACCTTTGCACGGCGTCAGTTTATCTCCGAGCGTAATTTTTGCACCATTTCATTCTCTTCTGCTTTACAGGGTTGCCACTTTACCTGGAAAAACCTTGAAAAACCTGGAATTCGACAATTTAGGCAAAAATAACCTGGAAAAACCTGGAATTTGAGAAATTTTGAAAAAAACATGGAAAAACCTGGAAATTTTATCATAAACCTGGAGAAACCTGGAATTTTTAATAATTTTAACACTATCGGTAGTAACATTTCGATTTGACACAAAAAATCTATCATATAAATAAGATTTTTTGTCATCATTAAAAAAAAATTTATTAAACAACACAATTAAAGTAACTTTACAGCATCTTTTCAATGATTTTATACTATTTAATACAGTTTCTTATATAGAAATTAACCTAAAACTAAAAATAAACCCAAAAATGTCTACTTTTAAAAACCTGGAAGAAATTTGGAAAACCTGGAAAAATTTTTGGAAAAACGAGTGGCAACCCTGTATTTTAGCTTGAAGCGTCTTTTTTTAACGGTTTTTATTTTACTGAGCGTTATTTTGCGTAAACCAAAAATTTTTAAACCTTTATTTGAAAATTTTTTGATAATACCTTTTTAATTATAAATACTTCGAAATCTGTAATATATAAAACACGTGTTTAAAAACTAAATTGGAAAGTTAAAAGTAAACTTGCATTAGATTTGTAAAAATTTCAAATTAACTTACAACTTTATTTTGGAAATACTTTTATATTTTTAAAATGTAGTACCAAGTTTTTTTAACAACTGTGTAAAAGTTATAACAAAGTTTAATGAACAAATTTAACTAAAAAGTAGTGATCTACAGAATCTAAAAATTTTGGATTTGGCCAAAACCAAATCTTATTTTTAAATTAGGATTCGAACGAATCCGGATCTGAATCTGAATTTTTAAATTTGGATTTGGCCGAATCCGAATATTTTAATAATTGGAATCCTAAAGATTTAAGCTTCTTGTAATGTAAATACAATACAAGTTATAAATAATAAAAACTTATTATATTATTACTTATTTAGTAAATTAAGTTTGTACAAAATCTTTAACGTGTTATTTAATAAATACATTTTTGTTTAAGAATGATTTATTTTCAAAGCGAAAAAAAAAAAAAAAAACGAGTGTCTTGCTGATAAAAAATCAGGCTACATACACAAGAACTTAGTTTCAATGTTTTGATATCTATGCAATCAACGTTAACAATTAACTTGTATTTTTGTTCCGCAAAATAAATAAATCATCGACTTTAATAAATGCTTAAAGCAGAAAACACATCATAAACAAAGTTAAAACATTTACGTTTAACTTAAGAGTTAGTTTTTAGACAAATTAGAACATTAACTTTTGCAAGTGTTCATACTTCTAAACAAAGTGCAATTGAAAATAACATGGAACCGTAATAAATTACTAATAATACGAACTATAATACACTTTTACCATTACAAAAAAAAAGTTAACCTTAGCAAATGTTTAAAAATATAAAACGATCTACAACTGCAAAAGATGTCTTTTTTATACTACAAAAAATTATTCTTGTTTTTTTTAAGTTATGTGGAGTAATAAAGTTTTTCGCTAGTCTTTGGAAGCAATCAATTACGCTTTTCCTCGTACAAGTTACCATCTTCAGAAAATAATCTTTCAGAATACGCAGAAGATGATATTGCAGCAAGATATCTCCTTGTAAAGCTGGCAAGATGTGGGTGTTTTGTCTTTTTGAAGGTCCACCAGTTTAAGAGTTTATCCTCTTCAGTTTTTGCATTCAAATTTTCTGTAGCAAAAAAGCCCTTTATTTCTGCTTCAATTTGTTCATCAGTAGAATTCTGATGCTTGTCCTTCTGTGTAGCTGTGTTTGGGTTTTGTTTAATATAAAAAATAGTAAGTTTAAAAATTATTCGGATAAAAATTTACAGAGGGTTGTGGTTTTGGTTTCTCTTGTGGCAGTATAGGAGAATCACCACTTTGATCAGCCTCAAAATGTGTATGCTTTTTTACATTAAATTTGAGCAGTCTTTGACATTATTTTTGAGGTAAGAAGGAAAAGCGGAAAGTCGATATTGTGGATCAACAGCTGACGTGACTAGTATAATTTGTTGTCATTCAAGTTCTTATTGGTATAGAGTAGGGGTGTTAAAATGTACAGCTCCCGATCGTTTTTTAAATTAAATGAAATCCGGTCGTAGATGAAACTGACTGGCCCGCGATAGAAACATTGGCCTGCAAATTTCAATAATGTAAAAACTTTATAAAAATTTGTATCATATTTTTACAAAACAAAACTGTAAGATTTTGACATATAAAAAAAATATAAAAATTACTTTTCAAATTAATGTTTACTGATAAAAAACCATTTTGTCTTAATATTTACTGTTGTTCTAACTTAGTTGGAATATATTTTTGTCAAGTTACCAAAAGCAAAGTGTTTGTTTAGGTCTAATATTTTACATCCCAACCTTTGTCAATTACCATGTTAACTCTATTTGTATACATTACATAAAAACCTGACATGTCTCAATCTACTTCTTAAGTTGTAGGATCCGGATGTCGATATGAAATTAGTATCCAATCAGATCCGTATAATATTTTTAAATTAGGATCCGGCCTGATCCGGATTAAAAAAGGCATTATCCGGATATTGGATCTGGTAAATCACAAATTCGAAATTCTCCTGCCTGACAAAGACAAAATTTTCCGGATCCGGCCCAATTAAAAACGTTGCCCACCCCTCGTATAGAACTTTCTTTCGCAAGCCTCTCTTATAGTTTTGGCTAAAAAAAAATATTTAAAAGTTCTTCTGAACTTTTATTAGTGTTAACAAACTTCATCAGTAATCTTGCATGCGGTATCACGCTTGAGAACAATGCATTTTTTTTTACTACACTACTTTGTTACAAAAAAAAAAAGGTTCGAGTAGTAGAACAATGTGATTAACCAGTTTCGATTCTTCAGCTGTAATAATCAAATCTTGATCGTTTTTATAGTTAGCCACATAGTACCGGACACCTGATTTTAGCCTTTTGAGTAACTCTAGCATAAGACATGTTGAGTTCCACCTAGTATCCGCGTCTTGAACAAGAAGCAAGGGTTTTTGTTTTGTTTGTGCTTTTTAATGTTTCCTGCATTGTCTCGCAAAAAAACGTGAACATGATCCAAGGTAATATTCAAATTACTAAGCATACCCTGAATGTAATTACAAATGTTTTGGCCAGTGTGCTCACTCTCCATTTTCCAACAATACCAAACACGTTGATTACACTCAAAATTTTCATTTAAATAATGCGCGATTAAAGAAATGTATGATTTAAAGATAAGAACCATTAAAGGTTTCCATTTATTGCCAAAGAGAATAATATAACTTCAACTATTTTAAGATTTTGTTTTTATAACAATTTTTCACCTAAAAAGTAGAACATCAAATAAATAAGTAATTTATTAAAAATTAACTAATATTTTATTATTATTACACTTTGGTTTCTTTAAAACATTGTTTTGAAAACTAAATACAAAGCGTTTGAAGTTATACATGTATGTCAAAAAATAAAATTATCAATTAAAAAAAAAATACATAAAAGTATATAGCTAAAAGTATGGAAGCATCAGATTTAATATTACATATTTAAGTTGGATTTTTTTTGTATAAATATAAACAATCTCAAAAAAAAAACAATCTTATTATAACCAAGATTCTTTTTTTTAACTAACAAGCTCTTTAAAAAATACACAATAACATGATAATATTTTTAAATTAAGAAAAAAGTAAAACAAAATATATAAGCCCTATAATCCTTGTCACAAGTCATTTATGACACAAATATCAAAAACATCTAAATGGAGACTGATAACTATATTAACCAAATAAAAGATACTTTAAATAATTACATAGTATTTGTAAACTATACCTCTATACTAAAAACTCCATACATTTATCTATAAATTATATGTTATAAGTGTTCAAAATAACCTAAATAGAGATGTTTAGAAAAAAGTCCTGGTAAGGCCTGAGCTATGCAGATAAGATTTTACTGAACTGAGGTGACCTGAGGAAAACTTTACTAAAATTAAATAAATTAAATTACCTGCAAGTATATTTATTTTTTATGTTCTCGTAAGAGTAAAGCCGAACCTTTATTTAAACCGAAATAGGAGAAAACATAATAAACTAGACATGTGATATGTTAGTAAGAGCGGTTATCCAAAAAGCTGATAAAAATTGCCTTAACTATGTACTTAATTTTATTTGAGAGTCTAACAAAAATGATTTATCATAGTGTTTATACTGTGTGCAAAACTCTAAATAAAAGTTGAGAAGGCATTTATTAGTGTGTAAAAGCACTGTTTTATCAACTCAAGCGTAAAATCATTAATTAGTTTTACATTTAATTTAACTTTTGACAAATAATTGAGTAAAATTCAAAAAGTTTAAAGAGGTTTACCAGATCCGAAATTTCAGACTCGGCCGGATCCGAATCTTACTTTGAAATTAGGATTCGGCCAGGTCCGAGTCTGAGTCTTGTTTTGAAATTAGGATTCGACCGAATCCTAGTCAAAAAAAGCCGGATTCGGTAGATCTACTAAAAAGATTAAGCAAACACTATATACTTTATTTTTTTCCGAAAGTGTAATTAGTTTTACTGTTATAATATTAAAACAGTTTATTGTTTATTCAAGTTGTTATTCAGATTCATAAAGTGAAAATATTGCAAACTTAAAAACAAAGTTAAACTTACTTCATTTTAAAAACTTTAACTATATTATTTTAAGTTTTGTTTTTAACTATTAAAACAAAAAAAATATTTTTATGTTCAAAATTTTTTTTTCTTGATACATTAGTTTTAAATGCTTTAAAATTTAACTTCATAGACAACATTCATACACACATAAGTTACTTTTTTTACGTTTCACGGCTTTTTATATTCATGAATTGAACAAAAAAGTTTATAATGAAAATGTTGCAGAAATGATAAAACTAAAATCGTAATTTGGTAGTTCAACAATATACAATTGAAAACAAATGTCATATAAATAATTAATTGCTGCAAGATTGTTTTAACAACAGAATTTTCTGAATTGAAATGTCTAAATAATACAAATGCTGTGTTAGTAATCGTATCAAATCATAAAATACAACTGGTAACTTTCAAATACATTCAAGAAAACTTTTGCACTTACTACAATGATAAACTATACAAGTAAACGAATGTTAAAATTTTTAAAGATTGCTACGTTTAGTTTACAAAATACAATATAATTTTACTATATTACAGCAATCTGCCAACTAGGTACGCACTAGGTACAAAATCAGTAAATAATAATACAGTAAAGGCTCTAAAACTAGACTTAAATTTTAAACAATTTTGATTATTTGTATTCTTGAGATTTTTTACAATGTTTTGAAAAATCTCAGCTTTCTTTTAATTTGAAAAATATATACTATCGTATCTTATAATTTATTTAGTTTAAAATGTACATGATTTTTAAGTAACAAACTTTAAGAATTTTAGGTTTGAAATCAAACAGTGGTAAAAATTTAATACTATCACAATTAAAAGTACTAAAAAGTATAAGATTAAGTTGTCCTTAAAAAGCTAACAAACAAATTAAAAAAAAAAAGTTTTAGTTCAAGCTTAAAATTCCTATAAATTTAGAGTACTAACATTTATTTTTTATCAGTTGAATAAATGTTTTATAAGTCAACTTGTCCGTGCAAAAATAAAACTCCGTGCAAAATTGACCCACGTGCTAAAATGACCCATTGTGTTAAAGTGACGCCGTGAAAAAATGACGCCGTGCAAAAGTAACGCCGTCCAAAACTGACCGTGCTAAAGTGATGCACCTTGTTAAAGTGACGCACCGTGCTAAAATGACACCATGCAAAAGTGACCCCCCGTGCTAAAGTGACGCTGTGCAATAGTGACGCACCGTGCTAAAGTGTCGCTGTGCCGTTCTGACACCCACACCGCAAAACTAGTTCTTAAAATATTTTAGTAACTTTTGGTAAACATAGATTTAGAACGTTTTACGTTACTTTGATTTATATATTTAAATTCAGTTCCCTTAAATTAATTTATATTTATGAAAGTTACTTTTTTTATGAAGCAAGTAGTCATTATTGAGACTCTTGAGGAAATTTAGAACTCGTCCCAAAATAATACATTTGCTTCCAATAAATGCTGCGTATTAAGTTTTAAAAAGTTTGGGTTTGGTACTGGTTTTTACTAAAAAGTTTAAATATAATTCACTCATTTAAAAAAAGTTTATTAATTAATTTCATTTAGCACATAGTCAGCATAAGCTTGCTAAAAACTAATAATAATATGGTGCAAATTTAGATATATATAATGATATTAAATGTCTAGCTAAAAATCGATACGTCTTAGAGATTTGATTGTAAAAATCTATTTAAAACGTTTAAATTAGAATTAAGGTAATTTTTGATTTTTTTCTGATTTGAAGTTATTTTTAAGAAAAAATTGTTGGAATAAAAACATTTAAGATGGTAGAAATTTTACTTGAAGCTAAATTAAAAAGTAAATTGCAAAAAAACGACAATAATTATACTAAAAACAAGCTGTACATGAAGTTTTAAGTAGTATAAATCTCGTTGTTTACAAATTTTTGGCTTGCGAGTTCTAATAAACAATGATTCTAGAACTGAGATGGTAAGATGGTAAGAGTTTCTCGATCTGGATAGAATTTCGCATCTACGATCCAGGTAGTTCTCAGCACCACTTGGATTATTGAGGAGTTCATGGATGGATGATTGTTCACCTTTTGGCTTAAGGGCGTCATTTAAAATAAACCTTTTTAGCTTAAAAAAAATTAAATTTAAAAATAAACTTTTTGTGATATGCGTATTAGATATAGGAAAAAATTTATTGTCAGAAAAACGTTTTGACACATTTAAATATGTTGAATAACACCAAAGTATTCAAGAAATTGTTTCCTTAATTTTATTTAAAAAACCTAATTTGTTGTAGTTTTACTTCTAAAGGATGATTTTATAGTATATTTTTTTAATGATTTTCGTTCTAAATTAAACGATAAAGATTTCAACTAATTGAATGTCTGTTTTAAAAAAAAAATTTTAAACATTTTTTTAAAGTTTTTTTTCAGATTTAAACTATGATTGAAGGTTATAACTGAAGTTTATGGGTCAAACCCATAAGGGAAAACAGTGTTTTGTAGTTAGATTCTGTTTTAACAAAAACTTTTTAAAAATTGTAAATTTTTCATCAAATTGGCTCTCTTAAACTTTTTTTTATAAGTTTGACCTACTAAAGACTTTCTGACAACTGTAATACACCCACTAAAAATACTGCCTATACTCGTTTTAAACTAGAAGTTACAAAAAAAAAATCTTGAAACAGTTCATTTAATACTTTAACTTGTACTACTTATAAAACTTAATACTAAAAGTTTTTTTTTATATCACATTCAATTCATTTAATTTCGATGTTTTAGTAAAACTAGTTTGAGCTATTTTTTAGACAAAAAAAACTGTTGTGTAAGTTGTGTAAAATATTGTTACTAAAATTTAAATAAAGAAAATTGCAACAAAAAGCGTATAAAAAAAGACAATATTTCTTTTGCTTCAGAAATTTTGTAGGATTATTTTTTAGATTAATTAGTTACAAAATGTGTTTGTTAAAATTTATACTGTATGAAATAAACATTTTCTAATTTATAAAAAAGCTATATTAAGTCTGTTTTTTTAATAACATAAAAAAGTCTGGCAAAACAAATTTTTCTCCTTTTCTTTTCTTGTGAATCCATGTTATCAAAGTCACTATACCGGCAATTATGATAACAAAAGCCCAAAAAGCGAACAGCCAGTACAACAGCGCTTGCCACAAACTGACGACAAAAAACATTTCAACTTTGTCGAGAAAGGTGTTGTATTCTTCTTCGCTCACCGGTTTCTCAATGAACTTCAAAATTTCTTCATTTTGCATTTTGCCAGCCATCAGTATTTCCCTCTGCACAGCCACCAAAGCCTGCTGTGATTGGTGGAGCAAATCGTAGCCCTCTGGTGGCTGAGCGTTTGCCAGCATTTTCAAGCTGACGTCTGCCGTCAGTACCTGTTAAGAAAGAAAGAAAAAATTCTACTAATATAAAAACATTTAAAAAAAGTAATAATTTAACTTTTACTTAACAAATATACCATAGATATTAAGTTCTAAAAAAAACATATTTGTGTGTTTCGTTACTTTTTTCGTTCAGTTAAAAAAATTAATTTACTTGATTGTGAAGGTCGAGCTTGTGAGACGTGAGGGAAAGTGTTTCAATCTTCGGCTTGTTGTGATACAACTCGCCATTTCTAAACACGTAGGTTCGATCCCTGATCTTGAATACGTAGCTCGTGTTCACCCCTGGCGGCTGAAAGTCTTTCACCCCTATTCTCAGGTAGTTTTCGTAGGTCCACTGCGCCTCGTGCTTCTCCTTGCCGATGGTCACCTCGAAAATGGGCTTGGACGCAAAACGGTCCTCGCCTACCTTTAGCGTCGCCTTCATTTTGGCGTTCACTTTGACGCATGGCATCTTCTGCAGGTGGCCGCCCACGCTCACACTACCGAACTGGTCTTCGTTGAGAAGCATGTTGAGAACTTGCGAAGGGTTTATCCGCTTGGCAGCTTTCAGATTGACCAGATGGTGTCTGGTGTCGTGGCACTGCATGCTGAGGAGGATGTGGCGGATCTTCTTGCCGTACGAGTTCATTTGAGACTTGAGAGTCGCCAACATTTCGGTGCTGACCTCGTCTTCTGGATCTCCTTGAGCAGTTCTTGCGTCTTCCCCTCCGGAAGGAACCACACCGTCCAGTATTCTTTTTCCTTTGTTTTATGTACATTGGTTTATCAGCTTTGATTAATTTTAGTTAAAAAATATTTCCTAACACTATATAAGATTTATGACATAATATATCAGAAATTAAATTATTCTTTAAATGTATTTTGTGTTTATGGTTATGACAAAAGTTCCAGAAATATCTTAACATTATTACTGTGGCACTCATTAAAGTACTTGCCTTAAATTAATAAATTAAGTTTAAAAGTCTAACCGTTACTGTCTTTAGCAGCAATTATAAAATGAGTGGAAGTGCACATAAGTTCTTTGTACGGCTCTCCATAGCAATCTTCGGTCCTTTGGTTGCAAGTTTTGAACGCATCAAACGAAAGTCCGATTTCTGGCACCGTTATATACCTTTCGCCGCCGTCCGTATCGCTATCAATGTGCATGTAAGCCGTTACGTTTGTCGCGAGCTTTTTCTCCAAACCCGGGCAATCTTTGTTCATATTCAAAAATGTGTAGGTTAACCCTCCCGGTGTTTGACAGTAGCCTTGGCCAACATCACAGTTAAGCTTGTGATTTTCTAACGTGCCAGTCATTTCACCGCTGACTTTGTTGTATGTAAGCTTAGTGGGAAAATACCTAGCATTGTATACTTCATACGAACTAGTTGTAATATAATAATATCCATACAAGCTCTTAAGATTTTTTGCGGTGTTACGTTCTCCCTCTTGAATAAATCTTTTCGGGTTTTTGTACAAGTAGGAGTCTCCATCTGGCAATTTTGCATTGTTATGTTGCTTCCAATACCTACAATCATAAACTGACGTGTCAATAGTTCTAACGGCTTGTTCCTCGTGCCAATGTTTGAATAAATAGGACATATAAGTTTGTCCTGTTTGATGTGTGGTTTGGCATGCTGTAGCTTTTACAATTATCTCAGTTGCAGCCGGAGCGAAAATGTCTACCTAGTTTTTTAGAAGTTTTAGTTTGTAGTACAATTTTTTACCTTTGTGTTTAATTAGTCTAACGAAACTCTACGTAAGTTAAAGGAATTCTTACTTAGCAGGTCATTGCTTTTTTTCATTAGGCTTATGTTATGTACTATTTAATTACACTGATCAGCTGATTAAGATTTGTAAATATTTATGAAAAATTACTTTCATTTTTGTCTTTGTAAATTAACTTCTTAGTAAAATGTATATTTTTAGGATTATATTTTATTTAACTATTTTATTTTGAAAAGCAACAGTTCAAAAGACTATTTTGAGTTGCTTTAAGTTCTACTGTCGGTTAAATTTGTAGTTTTGAATTGTGTTCACAGCTCGTAGTTGTTAGTTTGAACTAGGGGTCGGCAGGAAGTTGGTGCTCGCGGGAGAAATTTCATGTTTTAAAATCTTCCCGGGCCGCAGTTTTAGTTTAAGTGACATTTTAATAATCTACTGGTTTTAGTGTTAGTTACATACAAAAAAATAATTTTTATAACTTTATTAGTTTAAATTAATTTTAGCTACACATAGAGGGCCTATCAAAAAAGTACATACTTATAGGCCTAACATTGACTAACATACGTAAGTCTTAATACAATCTTTTATGTAGCTAAAACTACTTTGAGAGTTCGAGAGTTTATTCAAAGTTTCATACTTACCTAAGGTTCTTAAAATGTCTTAAACAGGTTTAACCTAGTCTAAGATTTGAAACTTTAGCCTGTTTGTTTGGCAAACCTGTTAAAAAATAAATCATAAAATGAAGTAAAAACGAAGTTTGTTAACAGTAGAATAAATTTATACAGCAAAACGAAAAACTACTTGTCTTAGTGACTACAAACAAGTTTTAGTCAGCCTAAGTCTATCAAAATACCTGAAAAAATTAACGCAATTAAATTTAAGCCAGAGTGAACTTTTCACACTTGTATGTATACAATTAGTATAAATATTATTTTAAACTGGCAGCTGCAAAAAATAAAACTTTACATATATTAAAACTAAAACTGCATTTTGAAAAAACTATAAATCATAAGTCTACTTTGCCACTTTCAAAGTAAAAAAAAAGCAAGCCTGAATGGCCAAAAACTAGACTGATATTTTACAATTCAAGTCAAAAAAAAAAAAAAAAGACTGAGTTGGTTTTAGATTTGAAAAGTCTTGAAACTAGCTTAACTTTGTATGAGTGTGTGGCAGTATTTACTTTTTTATTTCCTTAAATGTATACTATTTCGCTTAACAACATAAGCAATGAAAACATCGGCGAAAGTCTATAGAACCTAAGCCTGTACTTTCGTATGCCTATCGACATCAATCTACAAACGGTTTATTATACTTAGTATGATGAGCTGTTTGTACATTGATAATTAAAGGTTTTTCGATTGTGACTGACTGATGAGTCCTAATAAGGACGAAATCCGTCTCAGTCTACCGAAGGCTTGTGGTTTGATTATCGAATTGGTGTGATGAAATTTTATGCTTAACAATATACACAACTAATAAATTTAACTTTGCTAAATCAAGTATACATTAAATATGTAGTTAAACAAAAATTGCGTCTGTGCATATTCGTGTGCTATGAATAGGCATTTATTTTATTTGCAACGAAGTATTAGTTTATAAATTAAAATGTATACCGAAGAAAAAACTATTTTAACTAAAGTAATATTTTTTTAACTTTGTCTGTAATACTTAAATATTATATGTAGAAAAAATTGCAATAGAAAGTTATTCTTATATTATCAATAACAATTAAACTTAATCTAACTTAAGTGTTAATTAATAATTGGTTCCAAAAATGAGCATCTGTGTATATTAATGGCATAGAATTTAACTCAATGTGCACAGAAAATTTATTAAAAAAAAAAAAGTGTTTCCTGAGCCAAAAAATTTTTTACCTTATCAGTATTTCATATTCTTATAACTGTTTGAAAGTTTTATGTTGAAATTTAAATATAATAAGCATCTGTATACATTTGTGTGCATAGAAATTAAATCAAGGTGCACAAAAAACTTAATTCAAAAAATTAAAAAGCGTATTCTGAACACAAAACTACTATTCCATGTGTCATATTCTTATTTTGTTTGAAGTATTTATGAACACATTTAGTTGTAATATGTAGTTAAAACAATTATAATAGATAAATATGCTTAAATTACATTTATTCTCACTTAAGTTAATATTAAAAATAAGAAAGTGAGGACTTATGTACATTGGTGTGCGTACAAAAAATTAAAGTGCAAAGTAAGTTTACGTTAAAAACTAAAAAAGTGTTCTTAACAAAAACTATTTTACTTAATGTCGTATTCTTATTTTGTAAGAAATGTGTTTGTACATACTTAAGAATAATAAAAAGATAAAAAACAACTGTATTAGAAAATTGTGTTTAGAAAAAACTTAATCTAATTATGTGTTAATTAATTAGTGGTTTAAAAAAAGAGTCTGTGTACACTGATGTTCATAGAAACTAACTTAAAGTGAACAGAAAGTTTATTTAAAAAATAAAAAAGTATCAAAATCGAAATAAAATAAGCTACCATACCTTTTATCTTATTACAATGCTTTTTAAAATGTTTTTGTATTAACTGAAGTATTGTTTATAGTTTTAAAACATCTATAACAGAAACTTAATATGAATTATATGTTGAATTATATTTTAAACTGTATGTTAAACAAAATACAGTGCTTATTCACTTATCCGGACACGTTGGGCAAGATTTTTCTGTAAACATGTCCGGATAACCGAAATTCCGGATAAGTACAAAAATAATTTTTTTCATATAATAATATAACTGTTGCATTTAATGCAATGTATAATAACATTGTTATGGTAAAAACAAATAAATAATAGTTGTGAGTAGTATATAATAAAATGATAAATAATAAAAGCTAAACTTAGGGTTAATTGATTAATTTCTTCTAAGGTAGAAAACATCAGATTTACTAACCCTCTGCAACTATATACGTTTTTGGAGGATCAAGCACGTAAAATTTATCATTTGCAATTCCACTGGCCCTAACTATTAGTTTAAAAAAAATACTAATTTTTGTTTAAGAGAAAATATAAATTGAACTTATCTTAATAAACAAAAAATAATTTAAATCTATCTCTTTAAATGAAAAAAAAAACTTTTTAAACGAGAAACTTTGACTAAGTTTAAAGTCAATTTAATGGAAACATATCACTCTTAACAAAATAGTTTTTATTGGAAATTTTACTAAAATAAGAAAGAATATACGAGTGTTTTATAGTTTTTTCACGTTTGCAGCAGAAAACTCATGGAATTTAAAAAGTTGTGAAACTTTTTGAATGAGTTTTTGTGTTGACTATTGAAAATATTTTGAACTTTCTTTTGACCGAAACTATCCGGATAATTGAGGGTTCGGATAAATGAAGTCCGGATAAGTGAATAAGCATTGTACCTAAATTTTGAAGAAAAAAAAATAGTTAATTATTGTGCATTACTTTTGTATACAATGGAAAATATTTCCGTTTATTTTATATATTCAATAAGTACTACATAAATAACTTACTGAGTTAAAGTACTGTTAAAACAAGTTTGTTTTAGTTTACCAGTTGCTATTGTAAGAAGGAATTTATTATCTAAACTGAGAAAAACACTGCTAGAATGCTAATCTGTCATTTTTACATTATCAAACCTGATTATTTTTAAAAATGGTTTTTAAGTGTCATAAAGGGACTAAATCCGAAATTAATCAAATTACAGCAAATTACAAAAAAAAAAAAACAACTTAAAATATAGTTTTAGTCAGCGGGCGACATATATACTTTCGCGGGTCACATTTACATGCTAGCGGTCCACAGACTTTTCTTTCACGGATCGCATTCTATTCAAAAACAAAAATAAAACGTGCCTGCGGGCCGCAGATTCACCTTTTGAGGGCTGCAGTTAGCCCACGGGCAGCAGTTTGCCGCCCCTGGTTTATACTTTTATTTTCATAAAAATGGTTGAATTTTATTTAAATGTTTTTACGACTAGCTTAAATAACATTTACACTGCGTATACCTGAAACTGCTGAACTTTTTCCCACTCCACTCTTGCGCACCTATGAGGCTCATCTAGTGCGTAGAATCCTGTAACTTTGTCAGGGTAGCACAATGGCAGTCCTTTATGGAGCAAGTAATCACTTTCATCTGCACTATCACACTCGTTGCAAACAAAAACAGTAACAAAAGTAAAAAGAAAAAGCTTTATATTCATGTTATCAGCTTTTCAGAACTTGTAGCTTGAAATAGAAAAAAAAAACTAGTTTGTTTGAAGGTTTATAAATTTAATCTTAAAAATAATTGTAATTAGTATTGTTTTAACTATTATTTTTTCTATTCAACAACTTTAATGTTAAAAAACAAAAAATACAAAATTTATCTAAAGAAAATCTTAAAGCGTTAAAATGCAGTAAATAAATTTAATTCATTATATCCGACACATAGTTAATTGTAATGGATGTTCAAGTTTAACATTAATTTTTCAAGTTTTTTTTTTCTTAAGTAACTTCTTGTCTTTTTTAATAATATATATTTACTTTAATTTTTAAAAATAAAAACATAATGACTACCAATTTCAATTTATCTGAGTTGTAAATAAGAAGTTAAAAACATCTAAATATTAAACTATTTTCAAAAAGTAAATTTTTGAATAAAAAAAACAGTAAAAATTTCAATTATATGTTATATCCGGCTAAAGGTAGTTCTGTGCAGAGTTTCAAATTTAAGCAAAAGTAAAATGAATATGATTTATTTCACTACCTTTTAAACCAATCTATATGATTTTAATTTTTCCGAGAACGTTAGTTTGTGTAATAACTATAATTGTATAAAAAACAACTCTGTCGTTTTTGTCTTGAACTTTAACTTTTGTAAGTATGTTTAAATAAAAACTAAACTTAGTACAAAGTTAATCTGAAGTAATAATTAAAACCTAAAAGTAAAGTAAAATTTATAAAAGTGGTAAAAATAGCTTTTTTCACAAAAAAAAAACAAAACAAGACTGTCTATATATTTTAAAATAAAAATAATTAACTAAAATATCCTACCTCAGAGTTTTATTTTAATGCCAGATAAAAGCATAATTATAAACGTATAACAGTTTAAAATGTCAAAACTTGTTTTATAAAGTGTTATGATTAGATAACTAACTATTTAAAACTTAAACAATTATCAGATGAATTATTTTAAAACTAATTTACTTCTTTCCTATAACTGAAGTTTTAAAATTATCAAACAATGTTTATCTAAAATTACCAGCTTAATAAAGTTCTAATTAGCAACTAAATCTAAATAAAAAATAATTTTTTTTTTAGGAAAACTGATAAACTTATTAAAAATGATTACCAAATTAATAACAATGATTAATTTGTTATACACATTGTTAGTTTGTTGTTATCTCTAAATAAATCAAAATTTTCTTACTATCATGATAATTGTTTTCTGCTAATCTTTAAACACCAAAACTCAAATTTTATTATTAGTAATTATTGCAGTTTACAAAAGTATCAAAAAATACAAACCTTAAAAGTTTTATAAGTAAAAAAATACCTTATGATTGTAGTTATGTAACATTAAATAAAAATTTACATTTTATTTAAGAACAATTTTTTTTAAGTCACTACACTTTATTTATCTTATTACTAAATATTTTCACGGTATGTTAAGAAATTTATAAAAAAATAACTCAACACAAAAAGTAAAAAAGTGATTAATATTTTATTTAAGCCCCATTCAGATAAACATTGGTAAAAGCTAAGCTTTGTATAGCGATAGAAAGTACATATCTTTTAAAAACACTTACGTTATAAACAGACAAATGTAAAAATAGTCTATTTTATAAGTACTTTTGAAAAAAGTAAAACTAAGACCTATTATTAGTGCTAAATCGTCACTCTATGCTAAAGTGACGCCGTGCTTTTCTGACCTGTTCCCCAAAAAGTTAACTTATAGAAAATAAAAACAATCAATCAGTTTGGACTAAACAATCTTCATTCGATTAATTCCAATTGAACAAAAAAACACATAATTCCTTCTCACATGAATATACCCTTATTAGATAAGTTGAAACCGAGTTTATTTCCATTTAATTGGTTGATCACATAGATCAATTCAAACTATGTTGTTATTTCTATAGTTTTCATTTATAATCTTTTAAACAAACTTCTAGTACTTTAAAACTTCAATTAGAAAATCTAGCTTGCAGTCTACAAAGTAAAAAAGTGGTTGTAGGTCTAATTATTAAGCTTATGATACTAAAAACAAAATTGAAAAAAAAAATATCATTTAAAATATTTCTTTTTTTGAGTTGTGGCTCTTTGAATATTGTTTTTAGAATTTGAACCGTCAAAACTTGAGTTTTCTGAATTTAAAAGATGATTTTAAAACTAATCGTAGCCATGTCAAAAGAAATATTTAAATTTTTCGATCTGTCTGTAAATATTAATTAAACCCACAGCTACTTTTTATTTTTCAAAATATGTAGTACTTTTTGAGTTGTGGTCACTTCAAAATTTCTTTAAGAGTTTGAATATTTGTGCATCAGGGGCGTGTTTTGACTGGTTTTCTGTTTCCTGTGCAGTTCTAAAAAAACTAGAATAAAGAAAATAAAAAAGCGATTTAATATGGTTTTGTTTTAAAACAATTTACTAAAAAATTATATTTATAAGCAGTGGCGTAGCGTGGTATTTTTGTAAGGGGGTGCGCAAAACTTGCTCATTATTAAAATTCCCTAATTTAAAACTATTTTTTTAAGATATAAAAAACCTTATTTTAAGTATTTCAATTAAAACAGTTTTAATTTATAGAAAATGATAAGTTACTGTTCAAGGAACACTTACTTATTTCAAAGCGTAGCATTTTTTAAACAACTATAGGTACTTTTTTAAAATTAAAAGTTAAATAATAGTTTTCTGTTCTTGCACAAATATAAACTTACTAACATAAAATTAATACTTAAATAATTACTAGTTAGCAACAACGTTTATATTCAAATAAAATATTTTGCAAGTAACAGGAAAACAATACCAAAGTTATTTAAAAAAAAGACAAACTTTCCCACTTTTATTATCGGCTCTAACACCGACCCAATAAACCAGAACTTGAAAAAATTATACTTTTTTTAGCTGCATCATAAGCTAGTAAAATTTATAAAAAATATACTTTAAGAACAAAGAACAAAATCCTGTAGTTTGTTGAAATTTTCCAGTAAAGAAAAATGTCTCAGTTTTCCCCTTTTTTTAGAATGATAGTCGTTTAGTAAATCTTATATAACCAAAAAACGATTGATTTAAGCAGATTGATATAAAAAATGTCAGAATATGGAAAATAGTTTGAAACTATAATAAGTTGAAATAAAATTAATACTAAAAGTATAACTTTAGTAAAACTATAAAAACACCAAATTTTGTTTAAGACACAATAAACTTAAACTCAAGTGCAAGAACAATTTAGTAAAGTTTACTTTGTTTTGAAAATAAAAACTAATTAAAAAAATCCAGAAACAAACAAGTTTTTACAGATTGAGTTAGATATGATCGGGTTAGAAATGATCTAGTTAGAAATGATCGGGTTAGAAGTGATCGGGTTAGAAGTGATCACGGGTTAGAAGTGATAGGGTTAGAAATGATCACGGGTTAGAAATGATCGGCCCTGAATTGTAAACTGTATTAATGCTTATCTACAATTGTTCTTTTTCTAAAAATAATTTCGGTATGTTTGTAAACTTTTAAAGTATAAGCCTGCCCTTCTTTAAAACTAAGATATTTTTTAGAGAAATTAAAGTTGTGGCTTAAATCTATTTTTTTTAAATAAGATGATTGTATGCACATTGCACATGGATGGAGAGCAATTTAATTTAAGAATAGGACCACCTTTTAACCAAATTTAGTCTTTAATAACAGTAGTAACTATTTATAAACTCAAAAGTACCTTAGTGTAAATAAATAATACTTTAGAATAAAAAGCTATTGTTTCTTCAAAAACTTTTAACTTTAGCATGTGCTACAATTTAGAATTTAAAGATGTGTGTAGTATCAAATAAACATTTAAAATAAACTAAAAAGAAAAAAACAGTTAAATGGTTGAATTTTATAACAGTTTTGTAGTTTTTTTACTTGTTTTAATGAATTTAAATTTTAAATTTATAAAAATCATTTAGTTGTAAATTGTAATAATTGTACTACTGGGTAATATTGTATTTTTGTGTATATATATATGTTATTGATACTATAGTTAAAATAGTATTTGTAAATACTAAATTAAAAGCTAAAACTGCAAACACCATAATTAACAAGCTTAAAAAAGTATTTATTCGGAATTAAATAAAGTAAAGAGCACACTTATTTAAAACTGTATTTTAAAATAAACTAAATTTATAAAAGGTCAAAGTTGATAGAAGTTAAAAATATTGAACTTGAAACTATATTAAGTTTAGCCAACTGGTGCACCCTTCTCAGTTCTTTCTTAACTAAGTATATATTTATTAAAGAAATAAGCGACATTTAAAAAAAATAAGAAGAAATATTTCAGGTAAAATGATAAGTTAGTAATTGTGGATTTAGATAAGAAGTATAAAATATATATAGTCAAATAAGACTTACTTTGATTTTCAGTATTACTAACAAAGTTAAGATAATTAAAATTTCATATTGGTTATTTAGAGAATGATAACATAAAGATGTATGAAAATGATTTTAAAAATAAATAAAAAATTCAAGTATCGAAAAAATTATTAAGGTCCTAAAATAAGCGATTGCTTAAATGTTATAAAATAGTTAGTAAAAATTAGTTACGTTTACACAAAAGGTGTATGACATACTTTTTTTTTAAACTTAAATTTATATTTTGTTAATAAATCCCACAAGTATCTTTCTACAATGTTGCTATTTTTTAGAATCATCTTCAAGTTTTTCTAATCTACTTTTTACGTTGCTAATTAAATAATGACTTGTTTACTATAAATCAAAATGATAAAATAACCATAGCAAACAAAAGTCCTGAAATTAACCAAATTTTTATTTGATTAAAAAATTTAAAACTAAATAATTAATTAAACATTAGTGCAAATAAACTATTTGGTTTACTACAAGGTTTAGGTGGGGAAAAATTCCTACCTTGTAAATATTATTAAAAAGTTTATTAGACGGAGTTTTAAAATCAAACACTTTTATACAGTTAATTTTCTTAACAGAAAAAGAGTAATTTGTAAAAATGAAAAAAAAAAACAATAAATTAGATCAATTTTTAGTCGGCAAGAGATATAGACAGAAATTTTATTTATAGGTAGTTTAAATATTTATATTTTGTTATTATTTTTTATATAAAACTTTGTTAAAAAGTCTGCATGAAGTTCTGTGAAAGATCTATATCAAACTTTTGAAACTGACGGTTTTAGTTGTATTCGCTATTTTCTTAAGCTTAATCTTGCTTATTAAAATTTGTTAGAATTAGTAAGGGATCGAAAGACTGCGGCCCGTGAGGTAATTTTGAATTTAAAACATAGTTTTTGAAATAGTTAAAAAAAGTGTTGGTCGTAAAAACTTGCAACTAGGCTCTTAATTTAATGTTTACTCTCTATACTAGTGTTCTATTGTTGCTTACTTTATTACATTTTTGGTTTAAAAATTTTTATAATCTTGATTATGGTTATATTTTAAAATAAAAGCGGCCTGCAAAAATTTCTTTCATATACAATGCAGATCACGAGATTTTTTTAAAGAAAATTTTTCTTCGAGTTATAAGATGCTGCCATACTAACCCCTGGAAAAAGTCAAGTAGGTAAGTAGGTGTTTATCAGGATTGTCTCATTATCAAATCCATAAAGTTAACAAATAAGTTGTATATCTTTCTGTAATCATTTGTTAAAAACTACAGACTAATAATAGTTTTTGAATTTTAAACATATTAAAAAATACTTAAAATAAATGGTTAGTTCATAATTTTTGTTAAAAAACCGATATGTTTTTCAAAAAAAAAAAAAACTTACATTAATTCTTACGACTGTCTCAAATCTTTATAAGTTTTAGAACATCTAATTGTTATATTGTACTTATTCTATTTTCAAAATTTTTGAATTTTCAAGTAAATGTTTATGTAAAGTATGTAGTTAAAATAGTTGTCAGAAAAAGTTTTTTAATTTTTACATGTTTAGCTCTGGTCGTTTATGTCTAATTAAAAAGTTTAAACTTGAATTAAAGTTTATGACCAAAATTATTTTAGAATTAGCTCTAAATAAAAATAGCACGGAAACAATGTTTTCATGTAAGTTTTTCAATCTAAATATTGATATCGTAAAATACTTCAGATTGTAAAAGCTACTAAAAAAGAGAATTTGTTGTTTATTGGGAAAACTTTTAATTGGGTCAAATAAAATAGTATAAAGTGAAAATACATTTATTTAGAAATAATTCAACTTTTAAAATTAGCCTTTTTCCTGAAATCATTTATAGTTTTTTGTTGAAGAGGAGTAATTTTATTATTGAAGTACATTTTTAAACAAAACGCTAAACTTATTTAATTTTTTACTATTAACAAAATTACTAATTTTGAGTAACTCATAAGAGTAAGAATTGCTAGTTTTTAATACTGTTTTAGCGTTATTAAAAACAGATAAATAATCATTATAAACGTTTTTAATTTACTAATTTAATAGCACTGTTGTATATACAATTATAACATTTAAAACATCTAATAAAAATCGCTTAAGTTGCACTACAATAAATTGACTGAAAATAAAGCGTTTCGTCAGCTAAAAAAAAAAAGAAATTACCTAAGTAATATGTTCAGCGTTGAAAAATAAAAGTAACTCTTTGAAATATAAAATCAATGTAGTTAAAAATACGTATAACTTTAATTGATATTAAAGCTTCTTTTAAGCAAACTGTTTTAAAACACGTCATTGTATATTGATAAACGTTTTATTGTAGTCTTGTGCTCAAATCTTTACCTTTCAAACAGTTACAGTAAAATTCACCAAGTAATAAATTAATACAACACATTACTTTTTTTACGTACAAAAAAAAAAAAAAAAAAAACACAGCATTACTAAAAAATAAGAGATAGCTTATTAAAAAATGTTTGTGAAAGTTCAGTTTTTTTATTAGTTTATCTATTACTTTTTTTAATTAAAAGAGATTGTTGAGATGAAAAACCTAAATAAAATACTTTAAGTTAGTTTTGTAGTTTTATAACTTTTTCAAACATTATTTCAAGCTTAGTATATTTCTTTTAGTATTCAAATTTACGTATCTTTTACATGCAATTATTTTAATATTTTTGCAACATAATACATATGCTAATTAAGATACAAACAGTTTAAGTTTAAAAATATGTTTTTAATTTTTATAAAGTTTGTTGCTTTAAGTAGATATTTTTATTCAAGTCTGAAAATGTTTATTTTAAACTATTTAAACTTTTAATTTATTTACGAGACAATTTTGTAAGTTAGGTAATACTATTTATAACCCAAGTATTTTCATCAAAGTATGTAACTAAAACAATATAACAAAAATTTCTAAAATTTACATAACTTTAAGCTCGCATGTAAACAATAACATTAATTAACTGTTTTTATTACTTTTTCATGCTGTTGGACTTGTGCAAAATAAATTCAATTGTTTTATTTTAAGTTTTGTTTATAAAAAACTAAAATTTGAAAAATAGTTTCATTTTGTTAGCTCAAAATATTTTACAAAAACAAGTGGTTAGTAGCTTAATGACTGAAAGGTCTTTCTATAGACCAGGTCCTTCAACCATATTTTCGAGCATCGGTATTTTTATCGTGTTCAATGAACTTACGTATCCAAAAAAAAGTACTTTTATCAAAGGAGAGAGTTTTTCAGAAAAAAAATCAAGAAAATAGAAAATAGTTATCAACCATACCTCTCCTTTTACAAGTTTAAGTTTAGTTATACATATTGTTTATACCAGTGCTTCTGAAATGGGGTTCCGCGAAGCTTTTCGAAATTTAAAACATTTATTTAATTGAACATTTTATGTAAAATTAAAATTAGGGGTTCCGCGGAAAAGTTGAACTTTGGAAAAGGGTTCCGCCACTAGAAAAAGGTTCAGAAGCACTGGTTTATACTCTATATATTACTTAAACAAAGAGCAAAGGATAAATATAATTATAAAACATACCGGATAGATCTAAAATTTAAGTAGCTTTTTTAATTCGCGTGTTTTAAAAATGATAACTATAATTTCTATTAAGTAAACTAGTTTTTTGTTTAACAAATTATTTAAAAAGTCTAGAATTAAAAAAAAGTCCATTAGATAGGATACTATAACAAAAGTAAAACCATAAAGAGTCAAGTATTTTTAAAGTGTGTTTTTATTTTTGCTCATTTTCATTATCTTTAAACATTAAATGGACTTACAGCTTAAAAAATCGATCAATTTTGAAGTTATTTTTAAAACTTAATACTTATTTATTTACTTTTAAACATCGAAAAATTTTAATTAAAACTGTTTTAATTTTAATAATTATAGTTCTGAAATTAACTTACTTAATTAAGGAGAATTTTTGCAAAACAAAAGATCAGCTTATTTTTGATGTTACGAAATTCAAAGAAAAGTTTTAAATTTCAAATAAAATGTTTTGTATATGTATTTTAAGTTGTTGTTTTATTTTTTTCAAAAATTTTTATGTGTCTTTTATGTTAATTTTAAAAAAAGTTTGTTTTAGGATTTTAAAGTATAATAAAGTAATTATTTAATTGAAGCATCTTGTTGTATATATCTTTTCAAATCTGCTTTACGTTTTTGATTTAAGTTATAAGCTTTTTGCAAAAAACTTTAAAACTCATTATTTAGTATAAAGTTAAATTTTACAACATTAAGTATATAATTTTTTTTTCCAAACTAGTGGTTTTTGTATGAAATAATTTAAATGATGTTCAAGTATTTACTTTTGTATATGGTTGTGATGTACATAGAGTCATTTTCTGTTCCCTACGTTGCATCATTGAAAACAAACAGCTTTCTAACGATTAAATCAGCTTTTACTCGAGGTAAAGAAGATAAAAAAATCATGAAAATGCTTCTGATTAAAGTAAGTTAATTTTGTTCAATATTCGATTCAATCAGCTAAAGAGACAACATTTTTTTTAAGACAAACATTTTAATTAAAATGTACTAAAAAATAATTAGTCGTGTCAAGTTCAACTAATAAAAAATTTATTTACACACACCTCTCGCAAATCTACGCACATTTTGTCCACGGCAAAAGTGCGTATCTAAACGGGGGAACGTAACTTAACGATAAGCAGATATACCTACTTTATTGGTTGTTTTATCATAATGCATTTGATTTAATTCAGTTTAGGAACTTTCCAATTTTTGTTGTTTACGAAAACAGTTTTCATTCAAGTTGTAAATATATGTGAAAAGTTAAAAATAACTGTAGAAGAGTATAAAAAGCTTTTTTTCAACTTTGTGCCTTGCCCTCCTACGAGTTAGCTAAAAATAAGAGATTTATTATTTTGATATGGAATTTTATGTCATTAATATTGTAATAAATTAAAAAATGTATGTTGTTTGATTTAAAGGTATAAAGGGCGCTAAGACATCTAAATTATAAAGAAAAAGCTATAAAATTCAATAGGTTCCTTATCAAAGGTACAAACTAAAAATGAAAAAAATTCAATTTTATTAAAAATCTATCTCCTATTTTTTCAAATTAAATACATTCTTAACTCACTACATACAAAAAATTTACATTTTTAATGTATAATTAATTTTAATTTATTGTATTTTTTGAGAATTCTAAAATGCTTCACTAAACGAGAGTGCGTAACCTAACGAATGCGTAGATGCGCGATAGATTACTGTATCGTAATACCACGTCAGCAAATTTTTAAGTTATTTGATTTAAAAAAGTTTTGATTTTCAATTTTTTAATAATAATTTCCATGTTTTCTTTAACTCTAGGTTTAGATCAATAAGTTTAAAAAATTAATAGTATAAGAAAAAAAATGCTGCTAAGAAAAATAATAATTTTTTTGTTTATTTTTTTTAACTACACTTGACTTATTTATAACTAGAAAAGAAGTACTTTAAAAACTTATTATTCTATTTTCATTTAAAACTAAGCTACCTCATAGCTAGTAGTTTGTTTAGACCTACCTATAAGCTTTTTTTATTTGTATTATAAAAAATCTAAAATAAGTTTTTATATGCATTTAAAGTATAAACTATAAAATAACTACTCATTATTTAAAATTCCTAGTTACAAAGTAGCATTAATTTCAAGAAGTAAAGTACTGATTTTATTCACACTAAGTAGTTTTAGTATTGAAATATTATCCAAAATATTTTTTTAACACACTTGTAATTCTTTTGCTAAGTTAGTGAAAGCAAGTTTAAAACAGTTATTTTTTCCATTAAAAAAAATTAATAGTAAATTATTGATCAAAAACCGGTTGTTGGTTTGTTTTAAAAGTAAGTACTTTCCTTATTAAATTCGAAAAAATTTGACAGACTCTGCAAGGTAGATGAAAACTAATACTTAAAAATTTACTTTTTCCTACAATTTGATTTAAATTATATAAAAGTTTAAAAGGTTGCAGAAACTTTATGTAAAAGACAAAAAAAAATTAATTAAAAATTTGATTACTGAAAGAAAAATCATTCTTAGACAATAATATTTCATTCATTTCAACATTTACCTCAATTATTTTCTAAACAAAACATTTTTTGCTAAAATTTTAGTCTTTCAGAATTAAAGAAAAAAAGTGAACTAAATTATGGAAATAATTTATTGAAACTAAAAGTTATTTAGTTTTTTACAAAATAATTGATAAAATTGACATATAAATGTTGCTCTCTTTATCTAACAGTTGCTTGCTTTCGAAAGTTTAATTAATACAGTATATAAAAAAGTTTTAAAGTTTTTTAAAATTAAGCTTTTCTTATATAAGCTATGTTTTGTTTTAAAATATTTTCTTCTAGTTTAAATGCTTCAAGATTTTACAGAAAGTTCGATTGTTTTTGGCAGTTGAGAATCAATTGATAGGAGCGAAGAAGTTTTTTCGAGGTCATTATCCTGAAAACGGTCCTAAGTTTACAAAGAGAATTCCTGAAAGTGATGTTATTAAAATAGTAACTATTATACGAAAAAAACAACTTGAGAACTGGATGCAGAATGAATTCATTAGAAATCTTATTACAAACTATGTTTAAAAAACTCTGTATAAATATACTCAACTAAAATATCGAATAACTTAATTCTAAGAATAATTCTACGAAACAAACTGTTGTAAAATAATCGAAAAAGCTATAATTATAAATCTAAAATAATTTAGTGTACTATTTAAAATAAAACACTGTAATATATTTTTTTGAAAAAAAAACTAGTGAAAAAATTAGTTTAAGTTTAATGTAACAGCGCAATTTAATGATATTTTTAAGTAATATTTACTTTTATAGTTTATTTTTCTGGAACATAGCTTCTATAGAATCTTTAGATTTTACTCAAAAACTTCTTACAAAAGTTTCTTTTAGCTTGTATAAATCATATTAAACTAATTATGTTAAGTTTGATTTCAAGACAAAACTTAAAATACTTATATATAATTTTATACTTTTAGAAAAAAAAGCTTATTAAATTTAAATAGAACTATTACTAATTTCTAAAAATATTTATATTTATTTTTTTAAAACTAAATTAACGTTACAACTTTGTTTATAAATTTATTACCTTCTGAAAACATGGTTTATAATAAGATTGATTGAAAATTTTAGTTGGACTTACAGCGTTTAGCTTTATAGTAGTTTTTATTATTTGACAAAAATAGATTTAAAATTATTAAAAAGCTATTAAAAAAAATTTAGGTGAAAAATAATTTTTTAATTTAAACATCTCAGTATAATTAAAAATTTTTAACCAAAGTTATTCAATTTCAATTAATTTGATTTTTACTTATATATAACCTTAGCTAAAGTATGTTTTGAATATTCACCTACATTAACTGGTATAGTCAACTTTAAGAATGTTAGTTTTTTCGACAATGTATTCTACCATATAGTTTAATAATTTTACACCCTTATTGTTTTTTTTTGTAAGATTTAATTAAAAAGATAGTAAACAAAAGTATTAAAGCTTAAATATATTTTTTATTAATCAAATATTTATTGTAGGCTTGTTATGTTGTTACAAATTTTTGTTTTAAATACGTTTAATTAATTTATTCTCGTATTTTCAATCAAACAAAACCAATTTTATTACGCAGAAAAATTTGTTTATAAACCTGTACGGTGTAAATATCTGTTTTTTTGCTTAATAGAACTTATATTTTCAATACTATCTTAAAATTGTGTTCATGCGTTGTTCATGCTTTGTAACAAGCAAGATTTTCAAAGATTTACTGACTTTAAAAATAAACTAAGTTAAATGCAAATGAAATACTTTAGAATCGTTTTAGAAGCAATTTGACAAACTATACATTAATTAATAATAGTTAAGTTTACCGTGCTATTTTATATTATATTATATTTTATATATTAGGAACCCAATGGTGTGGAACATTATCGAAAGATAAAATGTGTCACTAATACAGATACTTAACATCGTTTTAATTTAAACAAAAAAGTTTTCAACTAATAGTCTTCATTATAATATTAATTCTTATATTTTTATCTTACAAAAAGAATAAAATCCGTGCTTTTTATAACGAACACTACAATAGTAGCATAAACTGTTGTAACATTAAGTCTGATTAAAAAAACACTAATAGAAAAAACTATCAAAAAAGGTATCAAGTTAACAACCAAACATATAACTCAACCAATTTTTTTCGAACGCTAAACAAACAAAAAAAAGAAAGTTTTTTTCAAAGAATTTTATGATTAAATGACACTTTTTAAAGTAGGTACACCTTTTATCATGGTATAATTTTAAACTATTCTAATTTATTTTTTTTGCTTTTGCAAGTTTTCTTTTCAACATAAGCAGTGCACTCCATGGTCTTAGTTCTCAATTTATTCAATGACTTTATCGCGTGCTTCATCCGCATAGCGTCACTTTCATCTGGAAAATGTTTAACCTCGCTGAAATCCAGTTCTACGTGTTTTGTATTTCGCATAGGACCTTGTGGTTGCGTTAAAATAACTTCCTTGACTATTTTTGGAAGTCTGTAACAAAGTATTGAATTAATTTTTACTCAACTTTAAAAAAAAATAATCAATGATTCTTGCTTATTATTTTACTACTGATTAAAATGCAAAATTTAACGATAATTTTATGCTTATTTTGTTTAGGAGTATCATAAAAAGTTATTTAAAACTTTTTGTTTAAATTAATTATTTTAAAAGTTTGAAAGGTTTATTTATTAATGTCTTTTACCACTCAATAGATAAAATTGCTAAAAACTGATATTAGAATAGTATGAAAATAAACGATAATCATTTAAAATAAGGGGAAATTTGAGAAACTATTCTTGATTTAACAAGTTCAACACATAACAATTTCTTTAAGTTTTTTCTTTTAAGTTTATTTTATACGAAGTTTGCTGGATAACTGATATAGCTAGAATAATTAGTATTTTTAATTTGAGTTAGGACTTATTGGGTTGGTGTTAGAGTCCATAGAAGAAATGGGACATTTTGACTTTTTTAAATATAAAGTAACATAACTCAAAAAATATATCTTACATTTTACTAACTTTTTTTTAATGTTCTTCAGTGAATTAATTTTACTGCTCGGTGCTCTTGATTTTTTATATAAACTTAATATTTTTTGAGATATTAGCCACTTTTTATTTTTGATCTTTAACTAGGATCTTATTGCTTGGTGAAATATATTTTCATTTAAAAAAATCCAAATTCACGGAGAATCTAATTTTAATCATTAAAAAAAAATATGTTACTGTAACTGATGAAAATTTCCAATACCTCCTAAAACATTAAGTTTATAAAAAAATAAGATCACTGAGCAGTTTAGTTTGTTCAATGAAAAATGCATACTAAAAATACTTTAATTAAGGTGTATTTTAAAGTTTTGTAACTTAAAATAAAAAAAAGCTACCATTTTCCACTTTTTGTTTAGGCTCTAGCTATAACCCAATGAATAAATTCTAGCTTAAAAAAATATTAACTGAACCATTTAGCTTTTTAATTCTGTATAAAATATAGTTAAAGAACAAACAGTTAAGTAATTTTTATGTGTTGAAGTTGTTATTATAAATTATAATATTATTAAAAAAAATCTAAAAAGCGGCAGCTTACTTATCAAGCTTCTTTTCGTTATCTGGTCTCACAACATTCCAAATTCTTCTTGAAAGTTTAGCCATTTTTTCATAGTACTCAGTTTCCATTTTAATAAAAGTGTCATGACGATCTACTTCAAAGTCACCGATGGAAAAATTTGGGGCTTTTCGAGGCCAGATTTTGTAAGGCATTGTTGTATTGTCCATTTTAGCCATGTCTTTTTCTATGTAGTGTGGACAGTACTTCCACTCATCCTTTTCAATATACAATGGGTTACGAAACAACAAACTTGGTATGGGTGATTGACGCTAGAAAAAGTAGTACATGTCGTCATTTATAATAGAACAAAATTAAAAAGTGTTAGAATATTTTGAATTTAATAGTTATTTTAGACATAGATACTTAAACTTTGTTTTATATTTTAAAAAATAAAAAAATTTTATTAATTTTTTGTTTGAAGTGATTCCAAACTTTTAAAAAATGACCACTAGTTATTATACCTAAAAAATCTGGGTTGGTTTTAGTTTGTAAAAATAATATATGCTTTTACTTTGTGTGTATTATGTATTATTATCCTTATTAGTATTGAAATGTTTAAAGGCCGTTTAGGAATAAAAAGGAGTATTATTTTACAAACACAGATAAAAACAAACATTTAATTTTGTAAAATAGACTATGTACAATAAAACTTTCAGATAGTAAATATTAAAACAAAAAAAAAAATAAACAAGTAATCCTTAAGGATTTAAGGATTTCGAATCCACAGAAGTATATATTACGTTATCAAGTACTCAGAATATAAGTATCTTATTTATAAGTTAAAACGTAATGTTACTTTTTATGACTGTAAAAATTAATCAGGCATAGTATTAAGATAAAAATTAAATTAATGTAAAAAAATAGCATTACTAATAAAATGGATCAAAAACATTAACAGAAAGCTATAGATTAACTAAAAAAAATTTTTTTTAAAGAAAATATTTGTTTAAGTTGTTTAGAACTGTTTTTATAGTTTATTGACAAGTTATAATATAAAAAATCTAAATTTGGTTTTATAGAGAGCAATTCAAGTATCTTGGCTTTCTCTGAATTTGCTGAAAAAATTATGTCTAAATTTGCCAAGGTTAAAGCATAATATATAGTGCAGTCTTATTAAATCTAAGTAAAACTTTTAATAGTAGGCATAATAATTTTACTAAACATATAAGAATGATATGGTATACCCTATTAACGTTCCTAGAAGGTACTGAAAGAACTGCTAAGTCACCCAGTACTTGACCAGTTGTAGATTTCTCTTTGGTAGCATTTTTTTCTGCAAAACTTAATTTTGTGTGCAGATTTTCTAGGATAGGGGTGGGAAACGTACGGCCCGCTAATATTTTCGGAATTTAAGGGGAATCCGGTCTGCGAAAGGAAAAACTTCGGCCCGCAAGCATGTAAATCTGGTCTGCTAAACTAAATTTTGAAACTTAGAATATATTTTCTAAGATTAAAAAATAATAGCCAAAAAAATAGTGTAAGGTAAATTTCATGGTAGATTTTAAACTTAAACTAGATGTAATAAAAAAAGTCATACAGAATTAGTACTTTGTCGAAATGAATTGAATAATTGAGTAGTTTTTGTGAAATAAATCAATTTGAAATACTCTGGCCCGCCAAGGACTAAACCCGCAGACTGAAAACGTTGCCCACCCCTATTCTAGGTTAAATACCTGCTTAATTTTAGTAGTGGATATCAACTCTTTAGTTTAACCATTTCGCGTACCTTGACTCGTTTTAGTATCTAAGTAGTAACCAGTTAAAGGAGCTTAATTTAATTTATTCTAATTTAAAATTAACAATCAATGTATCTTAAAAAACTTGTTATAATTATTTTTCTTGTTTATTTAATTGAAATTAATATACCAATAACAACTAAAAAGTTAAATCACAAATTAAAAAAGAACTATTTTTTATGAAATAGTTTATCAATTATTGACGCTCACAAACTAGCACTAATGATTAGCGTAGTATGCGACAGAGTTAATAGAAAATACAGTAACCTACTAGCTAGGTACGCCCTTTCTAGAGGAAAAATGCTGAGTTCGGATTTTTTTTATTTTATTTTGAGAAAAAAAAACTAACTTAAAAGTAATATTATAAATTTAATTATTTATTGTAATTTATACTGTGTCTAATTTTAATTAATTTAAACTAAAGCGACCACAAAATAAGTTATGAATTTACAAACTGTATATCAAATCTAATATTTAAAACAAACTTATTACAGTTTATTTATTTAACAAAAATAACGAACAGTGAAATTTAAATTTGCATACCTCGTGATTAAGCATAGGAAAAAAAACTTATTTAATTAGTCTGCGGGTCAAATAACAGTCATATAAAATTTACTTAAAAAAATAATAAATAGTGCAATTTACATACCCAGTGATTGAAAAAAAAAATGTAAAAAGCGTAAAAGATTTAAAATAAAATTTATAAAAAAAAAACGAACAATGCAATTGACACTTACATACCTTATGATTGCAACATAAATGTAAAAAGCAATATAAATGAAAATGGACAAAAAATAGAGAATATTACAATTGAGATTTATTTAAAACAAGATGCTTTTGAAAACATGTCTCTTAGTGTAGCCTGTCGTTTGGGTTTAGCAGACACTTTTTGTTGCTTGCTAGTTCTTTTCAAAATATCTTTAAAGGTTTAAAGGCTTATTGCAGCTTTCCATAGTTATTACCAGCAGCTACTGGCGTTTCTGCTGAAGACAGCTCCCCTAAAAGAATGACAGGCTTTGTGTAAATGTTATCAATAATATTGGTAGCCATTAAAATTTGGCTATGTTCATGTTTTTAATAAATACTTAAGACTTCTAGAAATCTTTCAACAACTAAGTTTTGTTTTTATGATGAAATTTTTTTTTCAGAGATTTTGCTTTAATAGTTATTGTAAACTTTGTTGGCTTTTAACATGTTTATATTAGGCTTAATGTAGGGTTTTAAAGACAAAATTCTGCCAGTTAGGTACGCTTTTTTGCGCTGTGTTCAAAGTGCGTAGCTAGGAAGAAGGTTGCTTTAGTTCACAAGCCAGTTAACATTGACTTAGAACTTGAAAAAAAAATATTTACAAATCTAGATGCATTTAAATCATCCAGTCGAAATAATCTTTTTCAAAAACATAAAATAAGGTATCCAGTTAGATAACCTAATTACAAAATAGAATGTTGGTGTAATAATTGATAGTAATCTTAACTTGTTAGATAATGTAGAAACTACAAAAACTAAATTAATTAAAACGATTGTTTTTTGATATAAAATAAGGTACTTTTTAAATGTGAACTGTTTGTGTTTATTTTTTAGTTTACTCTTCATGAACCAAATTAAATAAGATTTGTTGTGTCGATGTCAAACAAATAAAGCTAGAACTAATGAAATTATTGTACTCTTTAATAGAGCAGCTATGTAAAAACATTATATAAGATATGATACAAGTATAAGGAGTCTAAAACTAAAAAAATAAATATCAAATCTAACAATATTATTTAAATGAGTTAAGAGTTTTTATGTATAAACAATTTTTCCAGTTAATTTTAAGTGTTATGATAAAAATACATTTAACTTAGAAGACCAAGACCTTCTTTAAAGGTATCAGGTTGAATTGAGGAAAATGTTATCAAGAAACCAACCGATTGAGTAAATTATAAATAGGTAGCCTACGGATATTGTTTTCGTATGTTTTTGGAGAATGCTTATTAGTAGCTTATCTTTGAGACTTATCATTATTGAATAAACTACTTAGGTATAGATTACATTGACCCAGTCTAAATTCTATCAACTTTTTAAAAGCTCTTTTATTATATAAATATTGTTATTGAAGTATATATTTAATAAAAATAAAGTATTTTATGTATTTTCATATTTTTGTCCGAGTCTATACATACTAATTTAAGCAGATTCATTTTAATCCATCATTCAAGTACTTTACTAGTTAAAGTGTTGTACTTCGTACTTATTATAATTATTTGTATGTTTTTTTTTCTGTGAACATTAATTTTTGAATGTAAATAACCTTATTTTTTATAGCTCAAATTAGTTTAAGTAAACAAATGGTGTGTTGCTTGAAGACCAAGAAATATTTTTATACACCAGGTCCTTTGACTATGTATTTTTGAGCGTTCAGAGCTAATAACTATGTTCGACAGAGGTCGGTAGCCTTTTATAAGTAACGAACCAAAATTCAAAAAAAAAACTGCACTGTAAAAATAAAGGTTTTCACAATCATTTAAAATGATTCCAGAAATGATTAAAAAAACTTTACTATAAACTAAATATGTGATAGAGTTAGAAATAATAAATCACTAGTAATTAATATTTATAAAAATTAAGAGTCTAACTGTAAGTTTTTACTGTATAAACTTTTTTATTGTTTTAATAATTTATGCTTTTCGCTGAAAAATATATTGCAGGTCAAAGAATTTTGCGGGCCGCAGTTTGCCGATCCCTGTGTAACAAATAAATTAAAAAATTTTAATAGATTTTAAATTTAAAAAATATAATTGTAAATAGAGGAACTTTAGTAACAATTTAAAATAGTTATATTATTTCTACCTTTTATACTTTTTAGTCCTAATTTGAGTACAAGACGTTGAATAGGTTTTCTTACAAAGAATGTTTCAATGTTTAGTGCATATAATATATATACTTTTTTTTTAAAGTACGTAAATAAGTTTGGTTAGTATAAAAGTTGTGTTTTAAAGTTGAATAACTTTAAGTTTTTTTCTTTAAATAAATATTTTACTATAACAAGCTAAATAGAAATAACATCTCAAAATAATAATGGATGATAAAATATCAACTATACCAGGGGTTAGCAAACTGCAAACCGCGGATCAAATGCGGCACTTTAAGCAAAAATATGCGGTCAGCTTATAAAATTTTAAGCTAAAAACTTACTTTATTATAACAATAAAACTGTTTATAGTAAAAAGTTATAATTAGGCTATTCGTTTAGTAATTACTAGTGCTTTATTATTGCTTATTTTATGGTCGATTATTATAATTTTCTGCCGACTTAGAAATCAGTAAACTTAATCTTCGACATCCGACTTCTCAGTAGTTGAAAATTTGAAATAAATATAAAATTGACGAAGATGTACTGCAAAGTTTAACAAAGTGTAAAAAAACTAACATAAAAATAGTATGGCTTAATTTTAGATTTAGAATAAGTACGAGACATCTTAATGCAAATATTTAAAACTTTTCAAAAAAGTAAGCCAAAACTATTAAATTGAAAAAGTGACTACACAATACAAATTAAGTACACAAACTTATTGTACAAACCTGTTTGTAAATTTGTCCACCCCACCTGTAGTAAGGTTTAGCCAGTTGGTCAGTTTCTACGATATCTTGTTCAATTTTTTTTCTTGCTAGAAATGCAGCGCGCGTGATCTTCTTAGTGCTACCGTAAGGTTTGACAATTGCTGGAAGTTTAAACGCACTCCTAGATTCAGATTTAGGTGTACGGACTTCATGATTACACAAACTGATAAAACAAAATTTTCATTAAGTTTATTTCAAAAGTATATAGTAAGACTATGGTTTTATTTTACATTAAGTAACGTCTTTTAAAAGTTGTATGAAAACTTTTTCTTTAAGTAAATATAATGTACAAAGTTTGAATTCTAATCGAAACAGTATATATTTTTTGTTAAATTAAAACAAGTGTTAATAAATGCGTTTAAAGGTTAAACAACTCAGTATATGAAACGATCTTTTGCTAAATAAAGTGCTATTATTTTGATAGATAATACACAAAATATACATATAAAAATAAAATAGCAGTACAAAACACCAGATCTTCTTACACCACTATCAATGACCACTAAGTAGAAGTAGTTTTCAAATTGAACTGCACTGTAAGCAAAAAACTATCTTTTAACTAAATGATAAACAGACGAAACAGTAGGTGCAGTCTATGATATCGCTTGTCATGGACTATATGAGCGAAAAGATCCTCAAGCAAGACCAAGGTTAAAGCGTATAACGCTAGTCTTATTTGTTATTTTTTAAATGAAAACGAATCCTAAAAAATCTTTTTTGTTTACAAATGTAAATAAGTATGAGAAAATATTAAAATAGCTCCGCTTTAAATGTAAAAATTCTAGAGTGTTTAAGTTTAATTTAATTCCTCTACATAAATTTAAACTTAAAAACTGTTTATTAATTTAAAAACTTTAATAAAAATAATTTCTTATAGTACACTTCAGTTTATGATTTTTCACAAATTTGACGTGCACACTTTTTGTCGAAGTCTCTGTAGCTTTTAGTCGGAATATTTTGTTAACTTACCCTTCTCTAATTTTTTTCAACATGTACATATTACGACGTTCATTTTTTGCTGCATCCGACAACATTTTGCAGTACTATATAAAATACCAAATTTGGGCTACTTTTTTATTTAACAACTTGATGTTCAAGTGGCTTTTATTTTTGCTATATTTCTGTAAAAATATTTTAGCTAAATAATATATGCTTTATATGACGTAGACGCGTTGCTATCAGAAATATTCACAAAAATTTACAAAAATATTATACTAAGGCAGGGGTCGGCAACACGTGGCAACACGAGTATTTTTTCATTTTTAATGGGTAATTTAAAAGGTAATTCTGTGGCCCGCGAGCATGTTGATCTGGCACACTAAAATTTAAAATAAGTTAATTCTTAAGGTTAAAGTTCTGTTTTTTGAATCATTCCATATTTTGTCCCTTATACAAAATAATTTACTATTTATACCACGTGGCAACACGAGTATTTTTTCATTTTTAATGGGTAATTTAAAAGGTAATTCTGTGGCCCGCAAGCATGTTGATCTGGCACACTAACATTTAAAATAAGTTAATTCTTTAGGTTAAAGTTCTGTTTTTTGAATCATTCCATATTTTGTCCCTTATACAAAATAATTTACTATTTATACCGCATAAACTTAAAAAGTTAAAAAGACCGATTGTACATTTATGGGTTTTTCTTCACAGTAAAAACATTAGGGTCTTTCCTTCTTCTATTGATCTAAAGTTTCTGTTAAAATACTTTTCAACATGATTGGGCTATTTTTGGATTTTGTAAGTTATTAAACGTAAAAGTTCTTTTTTACATTTTCATTCTTAAAAATTAATTTTATAGATTGTTAGTAAACTTCATAGTAAGTATCTATTAGTGGTGTACGACTCGGTAACCTAAAGGTTCCTTTGTACACCAGGTTCTTAGACCAAACTTTTTGAGCGCTTTTATATCGTTCAATAAACAATATTAGTTTTTTTATAAATTTATTTTTATAGTTCATTTAAAGTTAATAGTTAGTTTTATTTTAATTTTATTGAAAGTAATTTTTTTCACATTTTAGTTCTTAAAAATTAAAATAATAGATTGTTAGTAAATTTTATTAATTGTGTTTTGTAATATATTAAAATTTTTTTGTACTAGTTCTATCTATACTTCCATATATCTTTACTTAATATGGTTGTCAAATATATAAATTAGGGTTTTTAAAACTTAAATTTTTTTTTTTTGCTTTTGTTTTACTTTATTAGCTACTAGTTTTTTTATATTAGTCTAATTTTATAGCTTATTTAAAGTTAATAATTAGTATTATTTTAATTTATTGGAAGTAATTTTTTTTTACATTTTGATTCTGTAAAATTGAATTAATATAGTTTTATTAAACTTTATTTACGGCTTATTGTATCATATTATTACATTTTGCACTAGTTTTATACTACATAGGGCTGTCAAAAATTAAGGATAGTTTAACATTTTCAAAGAGCTAGTGTAATTTAAACTAGTTGTTTTTTTTTAAATCTATCTTGCTAAAAACTTTTATACTGCAAATCTAAAGCTAGTTTAGATAATAGCCGCATATTTAACAAAGTTTAAAATTTTAAAAATCTTCTAGCCAAGTAGTTAAGCACTTATGTAATCACACTAATAGTAATGGTAATAATACTTATTAGTATTTTTCATTTTAATTAGCCTTTATGAATTTTAATTTTAAAGTACTCAAGTTAAATTACTTAGGTTAAATTTCTTGTCTCAAAATGTGGCCCTGTGTGAAAAAAAAACAGCTTTTTACAAAGTTTAAACATTGATTGTTGAAGTTAACCAAATTTTTTATAATACAAGTAATTATTTTTTGTTTATTAATTTCAGTTTTTTAACTTTAAGACTTAAGTCTTATCAAGTTATTAAACATTAAGTAAGGAGTTTATTTAAGTTATAAAAGATATTGATAAATACAATTGAAAAAAATGACATAAAATAACAATTTAAGCTCGTTTGTTTAATGCTAGTAGGTGATAGTTAAGTAGTTAAATTACTAAGTATGAAATTAATAGTTAATTAGACAGATAGATCGCAATTTTATCTTTTAATAATAAGTCCTATATGCATATATAACTTAGACTCAAGTATTAGACTGATTAAAACTAAATAATTTTAAATGTCTGACTAAAACTAAAACTGCAGTCACCGAACATGTTTCAAATTCGAAATTTGGCCCTCAAGTACCTCCAGCCTGCCGACCCCTGTTCTAAGGAGTAAAGTTTAATAGACTTTTGACTATTTATAGTGACCTTTTAAACTTAATTTGATTAAGAAATAATAATAAATAAAAGCTAAAAGACTATCTGTAACAACAATAGGTAATAGAATATTATTTTCGTTAGAGGTATTTAACTTGGGAACGGGTCACTTTTGCACGAGTGGACACTTTTGCACGAAGACTTTTTTGCACGAGGGGACACTATTGCACGTCGACTCTTTTGCACGAGGGTCACTTTAGCACGAGGGGACACTTTTGCACGGCGTCACTTTTGCACGAATGGACACTTTTGCACGGCGACTCTTTTGCACGAGCGTCACTTTAGCCTGAGAAGACACATTTGCACGGAGGGTCACTTTTGCACGAGGGGACACATTTGCACGGCGACTTTTTTGCACAGAGGGTCACTTTTGCACGAAGTGACACTTTTGCACGGAGGGTCACATTTGCACGGTGACTCTTTTGCACGAAGGGTCACTTTTGCACGGCGCCATTTTTTCACGGTGAGAATTTTTCACGGCATCATTGTTTCACAACGATACTTTTGCACGACGTCACATTTTTACGGTGACATTTTTGCACGACGATTTGTGCATCATGACCTAGGACTAAATATTTTGAGTGTTTTTTAATATCGTTCAATAAACTATAAGTATAACTATAAATTTGAATGAAGTGAATTGTAGTACGTTATTATATTGTCCTACGTAAAACTTTAAATAAACTCTTTACATTAAAATTTCATAAAAAAAATATTACATTTTATTCATTCAAAACAACTTTCGTTTAGAAGCGTATATTATTTAAGTTGACACAAAAAAAATTGTACTTAATTTATTCTTCAATAAAAAATTAGAAGCGTGCTAAAGTGAAACTCCGTCCAAAATTAACCGACTGTTTAAAGTTTTCTCAGGTCATAAATATATCCGTGAAAATATAAAGCCCGCTTGGTTAAGAACACAACAGCAGTTTCTCGCGACTATTTCTGCCTGATAAGTCCTAATTAGGACGAAACCGGTCGTAGGATTGTCTCTGATGCTGTTGTTGTTGATCTTGCGGTAAAGTTCATTAATTATTATAGATGGCGCGAAACATCTGAACTCTGTTGATGATGGACGTTATAACTACTGGTTAAAAAAGTTTGTTAAAGAAATGCCATTTAGTTTAAAAAAAGATTTTTTTTCTATTCCTAATTTTTTAAATGAACATACTTTTCCACTTGGTAAAATTAATAAAACTGAACTTTACTTAATGAACAATAACAACCTAAATAGAAAATTTAATTTAAATATTTAACCAACTGTTTTAGTGCCCAATACATCTCTCCTGAGAACTTTGAATCTCAAGAGAATATAAATTCTAATGATGATAGCTTAACTTTTCTCCATATAAATATAAGAAGTCTTGGTAAAAGTAAATCACTCTTGAGGAGCTAATGTCCTCATGTAATAATTTTCCAGATACTATAGGTATATGAGAAACAAAACTTAATAAAAAAAGCAATATAGATCTAATATCATTGAAAAACTAGAGTTTGTATTTTGTAAACTCTGAAACCAGAACTTGTGGTGTGCTTATTTAAAAACTCAATTTCATATTCAATAAGACAAGACCTCACTATAAATAGAAACATTTGTAGAAATAAACATAATATACAGACATTCAGGATAATCCATAAATGAGTTTAAAACAAAGATTTCAACTTTTTTCATTGAAAACATAAATAAATATAAGGATATATACACTTTTTTAGGCATAAATAGTAACTTTTCAATAAGACAAGACCTCACTATAAATAGAAACATTTGTAGAAATAAACATAATATACAGACATTCAGGATAATCCATAAATGAGTTTAAAACAAAGATTTCAACTTTTTTCATTGAAAACATAAATAAATATAAGGATATATACACTTTTTTAGGCATAAATAGTAACTTTTTAAATGATAAGGTTAATTCAGTGAGAAGTTACTTAAATCAAACCAATAGTTTTAGTCTAACAAATCTTATCAAAATACCAACTAGGATAAATAATATGGGAGGTACATTGATTGATTATTTTTATTATTCATGTCCTGAAAAAGTAACTAATTCTTATGTAAAACTATCAGATATATCAGACCATTTCCCACTTTATATAAGGCTAAAAAATTTCAACTTAATTAAAAATGACTTAAGAACAAAGATAAATATATTAAAGACTTTTCAAAAATTAACACCAATAAAATCTTAACTGATGCTTCTCACATTCTCAACAAACATGAAACAGACAAAATTATCAAATCTAAAAACTCCTTAAATACCAAATTTGATTACTTAATAGACAAAATCAAAGGGATTACGGACCAAAATGTTCCAACTAAAAACACTTTTAAAGCTAAATTAAAATTAAAATCTAAACCCTGGATAACAAAAGAAATTCTAAAGCCTAAAAAAAGAAAAATAAGCTATATAAAAACTTTTGCAAAAACAATTCTATTAACCCAGTTAAACTACAAGAATACAAAAAACATAGAAATAAACTTACAAAAACCATAACAAATTCTAAAAAAGCACATTATGAAATTATGCTAAAAAATTCTAATAAAAATACATCTAAAATTTGAAAAGTAATAAATAACATCTCTAATAGACAGTAAAAAGACAGCTATTTTTCACATAGGCTAGATGTGAATCAAAAATTTTATACGAAACTAAATAGATAAAGTAAACAAACTAAACACTCATTTTTCTAACGTTGGAAAGCAAACCTCAACAAACATAGATAGCCCCCTAGGTTTTAATGATAACGTAAGAAATGTTAGTAATAGTTTTATTTGGTTTGATGTTAAAGGAACTGAAGTATCTAAAATTATTAAGAGTTTAGTTCTATCCAACTTAGACTTCTATCTAATTTAAATAAAACAATTGAAAAAGTAATCTACAATCGCCTGTACAGTTTTTTTTCTAAAAAAAAAATAATCTGAGTTTGGCTTTTGACAGGGTTATTCCACCACTTTGACTTTGTCAGAGTTAGTTGAAGGGGTATTGTCCAATTTTGATAAGGTAGACGCAGTTTATGCAGTCTTTTTAGATTTAAGTAAAGAATTCGATAGTGTAGATAGAAATATCTTACTATGAAGTAAGAGGCAATATGCATCTACTAATTAGTTCATATCTAGATGGAAGGAAAAATTTTGTTAGCTTTGGAGGATATGAGACAACCTGTGAGATATTGAAGCTTGGTTACCACAAGGACCAGTATTAGGATCTTTGTTATTCCTAATACAAATAAATGACTTATAGAAAATACTAGTCTTAACGTCCTCAACTTTGAAGATGATGCAATGTTATACAAAACATTCACAAAAGATAAGTACCTAAATGAAAATAAACATTTTATCACATAACTTAGTAAGGTATCAGATTAGCTTATGGTAAACAAACTCAAACTAAACCTTGATAAAACCAGAAGTATGCTACAACATCAATCGATAATAGTTTTTGGAAAAATATAGATCTTAACGTAAATATTGGTAAAACAATTATAAAAAAAAAACTGTTATAAATATTTGGGAATAACCAAAGACCTAAGTTTAAGTTGGTCACAACATATAGAAACTATAAAAACAAAATTACAAAAAACATTTGGTGTATTATACAAAACATGAAATTTCTAAAATTAAAAAGCATTAGATTTAGTCTTTGATTTTTTGTTTATGAGCAATATTAGATATGGTTTTTTGTCCTTGGGAAGGGCAAATATAAAATTAATAAATGATGTCAATGTTCTTATAAACAGAGCATATAGAGGCTTACATTATAAGAAATATGATGATAGTGTTAGAAAATTAAAAAAAAAAAAATCAAATGTTAAAAGTCTGTATTTATACGAGTTAGGTCTTTTTATGTTTAAATTTAACAATAGTTTGTTACAAGATAGCTTTAATGATTACATTAAAAGTTATAAAAATATTATAATTAACATAATAATACGAAGTTTTCAGAAATAAATTACTACCTACCTAGACTCAACAACAAGAGTGGTCACAAATTGCTAGCTTACCAAGGTAGTAAATTATGGACTGAACTACCATTATATTAAAAAAATCTAAGTAATTTTGGAAAGTTCCTGAATGAACTAAAAAGTAATTATTAAATAGTGAATACCAAGGTTATGAGTGATCATTGCTACTTTTTTATTCATTTTTGTTTAGAGAGTTAATAATAATTGTCATCTAATATACAAAAACTTTATTTGAAAAATTGATTTGTTTGGTTACAATAACAGTGGTTCAGTCTAAACTGTAGCATTTTCTATCTGACTATTCTTTAGATTATTTATTAAGACTACTATTATGAACTAACCTCAGAGTTTTTAAAAACTTCTTTTAATATATATTTATTTCTCTATAAATGGATACATAAAAATAAATTAATAGATGTAATTTTAAAAAGAAAGTTAAGCATATATATAAATGGTAAGCTCAGATTACTATCTCAAGTTAACTTATAATAAACTGATCTATTTTTCTGACAAAACCTAAAAATTTGCAAATATTATTCACTTCTTTATAGTTACATCAGAGTAGAAATAAAAAAAAATTGAATAGAAGAAAAAGATTGTTATTATTTTTATTCATTGTTGCTTTTTTTTTTTGTTTTTTTTAAGTGCATAATGTATTAATGTTAAAGTCCTTATTTTTATATTATTATTTATAAAAGTTAAATTGAGTTTATGGTTAAATTCACTTCTTTATAAAGTAATAAAAAAATTATAATATTTTTATATTTATTTACTAGAATATAAACTTCTATAAGTATTTCAATCAATAAAAAAAAAAGTTAAATTTTTAGCATAAAAACTGATAAAATTCAACGTAAAAGTATTTCAGCTTTTTACACTTTTACCTTATTTTAAAAAGTTTTGATCTATTTTTAAGTATTTTCATGTCTGCTGTTAGTATTGTTTATCTCGTTTTATAAATTATATTTTAATTAATTTTTTAAGTCTAGAAATATTCTTTACTTTTATTTTATTCTTTTAAGTTTTAGGCTTAGATGTATTTTTATTTTTATCTTATTAGACACATTTTTGAGAACATTATGAATAAAATTTTTGTAAGTAAACACATAACTTAGTAAATTATCGTTTAATTGTTTTTCTATTCGTTTATTTAATTGATTGTTTCATTTCTTGAGGTTTAAAAGTTCAGATTAAAAAACAATTTAGCTCGTAAGAAATTGTAAAAACGGGAACGTGTCTAAGTTGCACGAAGACAAAATTGCACGAGGTTACTAAATTGCACGAGTGCACAAATTGCACGAAGATACTTTTGCACGAAGACGAATTTGCACGAGGGCACAAAATTGTGCAAACGATAAAAAATTGGACGATTTAGCACCAAGGGTCAATTTTGCACGAGAGTAAAAAAAATACAGAAAAAGCAAAATAAAATTAAAACAGAAAAAAACTACAAAATTATTTAGAAAAAAAAAAAGGAAAAAAAGTTACTGCCGGAAGGTAAGGGTTATGGGTAACAGTGACAGTCAAAATAAAAAATAAAGAATAACTAATGAAACAAAAATAATTGAAAAAAAAAAGTAAATTAAAAAAAAAGCTACCGACGGTCGGTAAGGATTAGGGGTAATAGTGATAATAAAAAAAAAAATAAAATAAATCAAATGTATATAAATTGAAAAAAAAACAAAAAAATATAGATAAATTACCAACCGAGGGTAAGGGTTAGGGGTAACAGTAATAGTAAAAAAAAATTGAAAATAAATTTAATTAAAAAACTATAAAATAAACAAATAAAAATTAACTCGTGCAAAAATACCTCCGTGAAAAATTGTCTGCTCGTGCAAAAGTGACCTTTCGTGTAATTTAATCCCCTCATGCAAAATTATTTTCGTGCAATTTTATACACTCGTGCAATTTTGTACGCTCGTGCAAATTTGACAGCTACCCTGTAAAACACATGTGGTGTACGACTCGATAACCAAAAGGTTTTTTCGTACACCAGGTCCTTAGACCAAACATTTTGAGCTCATTTTTAATCGTTCAATAAACAGTATGTTGTAACTTGTATTTAAGAATTGAAATGTTAACGAATAAAAAATCTCACAACTAATTTCGCCATCAGCAAAAAATAAAATTTACAAATATATTTGTCTTTAGTAAAAAAGTTATAATTTGTCGTCAGTTTAAAACTCTCTTTTTTAAAGTTTTTATAGAAAAAAATATTATTTAGTTATGAACCAATAAAAGTAATTTTTGAATGTAATTGAAAATGTTATAAAGAGATAAACAATTTTTTTAAAAGGGTTCAGTCTAACTGTTGCGACGTTAAATTGAAGATGCTGGACAGAATCAGGAATCGATCAGCTATGCTTGAACTCTAAAACTTCTCGGGTCGGCTCTGATAAAAATTGTTTCCACAGGATCACTTCAAATAATAATCTGTTTATCAACTTAAACATTCTTCACAGTCCTCCTGGCTCTTACTATTGTTTACAAACAATCTGCTTTGATAAATTAATACACAGCAAATTTTTGTTTCTTACTTTTTAGCCACTTTGTACTACGAGAATTAAAATACTCAAACAAGTAATACGAGATATTTAAACAAGTACAACTTGATATTTAAACAGATGCAAACAAGAAGGATGCAATATGATTTCAAAACAATTAATTACTTTTAGGTGGAGACATTCTACAAAAAATACAACTTATAAGAGTAAGAAAAAACCATTAGTATTTTATTGTGGTCAAGTTTAGTTATCAAGACTGTTTTTAAATTTATTATTTTGTTTTTTGATGTTAATCAAATTTTACTTAAAATAGTATTATCTTAATTAAATATTTAAATGCTCTTTAATACTAAACGAAACTGTTTTTTGTAATTCATTCCATAAATCAATGCTTTGGTGAAAATATGCCACTGACCATTTTTAAACTCATTGTTTGCATTTTCTTTTCCAGTTTTTCTTATTAAAACACATATGTTTGACATTGATTGAAAATTTATGTAAGTATAACTTTTTGATATTTGCTTAAACGTACTGTACCAATCTAATTTAAGACATCCCCAATTGATAGAGTTTGTGCGAAAAGAGATGCTAAACAATTTTGGGTAAGTTTATTGAAAACATTAAAGAAACCGATGCTCAAAAGCCTGGTCAAATGAACTGATATATGGAAATACTTTTAGATTATTAAGCTACACACTACTAATTTATTTTAACTCCTTTAAGCTATAAAGTAAAAAAGTATTCTTTCTTTAACGTTCATTATTCAAAAAAATAGACAATTTAAAGAAAATATATTACATACTTTTAACTTAAGCAAAATAAAACAATTAATATAATTGCTACAACTATAAATGTAATTTACTTACTGATATCTATAAGCCATTTCTATTTTTCGCAAAATTAAAAAAAAATTGAGATATGTTTAAAAAAGTTATGTTATATATTAAATTTAAAAATTTTTCAGTATCTGTAAAAAAAATGGGTTGTAGATATTGATAATACCTACAATCCTATTTTTAATTTTTCAATATGTTTATATTTTAAGATATGGTTTCTAAATTAGTTTTTTTACAAATTTGAATTATCATGCACCACATATATTACTATGACAAATAAAGTTTAGTTAAACTAATCTTTATAACTAAAATTAGTACGATAAATGTCAAACTTTATAAATGTTTACACAATTACGGTGAATAAAATTAAATACTTCAATACTACAATATACTGAAAGTATAAAATAACAAAAATAAAATTGTTTTATTGTTTCTTTAGTTTTTTCTTTTAATTAAAAAAGATTTCACGTAAAATATAATTAAAAATTTAAAACTATAATCGGTTTAAAACAGTAAAACTTTAAGAAATTATTACTTTAAAAATAAGTTACGAAAAGTAATACTTCTTTAATTTTTTTTTTTAATTCTTAAGTTTTTTATTTTACATGTTTTAACATTTAAAAGACGATAATTACGATAAGTTGGTTTTAAAATAAACTTGGACCAAATTTAAATTTAACAAAGAATAAAACTTAATTTGAAATAAATACTTTAAGTAAAGTAATTTTTATGTAGTTTAAAATGATCTGTTTAAAAAATTTAAATGTTACGTACAGTAGGCTTACAATAAGTATATTTTTTGTAAAGTTAAAAATAAAAACACAGTTAAAACATTTTTTATTTACTTAGATTTTAAAACTTGATTATAAAAATGTTTTTTGACCATTTTTATAAAGTTTTGAGCAATTAAACCATATACTTTAATTAACTGTTCTCATATGAATTATAGAAAAACGACTAAAATTGTTTTTTTTTTTGTGTAACTATAGACTATAAGAAGCCTTTTTATTTAAAATAAAACAAAAAAACTGGAAAAACATCTTAAGTGGAGTTTAAAAACAACTAAATCTGTAAATCGAACCAAAGTTTTATAACCAAATGTCTTAGTGGATAAAATTTTCCAAATATTAGTTTTTTAATTGAAATAAACATTAAAAAACGTTTAAACGATTATTTTATAAGCCTTTATGAGAAAATAAGACAGCATTTAGTAACAGCAGCAATTTAAAAACTATTTTGTAATTCTTATCAGTTATTCTATTAAACAAATAGCTACAAAAAATTATTTTTAACATCATAATTTAATACATACTATTTGATTTGTATATAAAAACTAAACAACCAAATAATGTCAACTTATTTTCATTATATTATAAATTAACTGTTAAACAAAACTTTAAGCTCTATGAATTCAATAAAAGTTATCTACATTTAAAGAAAAAATAAAATATCCCTATGCCTTTCGTACATACTATTTAATATAATAAAAATTATTCAATCAACAAATCGACAAACAACAGTAAACTTAACTAAATGCAAACTTTGTAAAACAAAATCAAAAAGAAAAGTTTTATAAATTAAACAACAGTATATTAACCGAAAAATATTATTTACTACATTCGTAACAAAAATAAGTTGTTTTAACAGGTCTTTATACTTTTTTATACCATGTAAATATAGTTTTTGATATACTCATAACATTTCTTCTTGAACTGTACATTTATTGTATTTGTTATTAATTGGAGTATAGGTTATTTCGGTTATTGTATTTATATCAATTGAGTATCAAACTAGAAGAAAAAAGTGTTAGTTTGAAAAGATAAAAGCAGCTTCGTTTTGATTGGCTTATAGAAAAAAAAACTGAGTTTTCAATCAACCCATTTTAAAACTTGATCTTTTTAACTTTCGACAGTTAGCATATTTAAAATATTTTATTATTTTGCAACGTTCTATACAATATCATTGGTACTACTTTCCATATTTGTTTCACTAAAAATCTAAAAGATAATCAAGATGATTTTTAAATAATATTCTATATATCATTTTATTTTTTTTATAAAACAGAAAAACCAATTTAATTTGATTTCAAGATACCACGATTACCCCTCTTTAAGTGAAAAAAGTGTCCTGAGTTAATTAAAAACTGTCCGAAGTGACCTTAAACTGTCCTGAGTAGATATAAGTTTTTACAAAATCTTTAAAAAAAATTCTGTTTCTAAAGTAAAATCAAATAACAAAATTGGTTATAAAACAACAAAAAATGCTAATCAATCTCATTCAAAATCTTAAAAAAAAAAATAAATTCCTGAAATTTAAAAAAATATTAAAATAATTTCAGTTTATTATGTAAAACGAAAATACTAGAGTCAGCCTGAATTAAAAAAAATAACCTTAAAATATCCTGAGTTATCTTGAGCTTTACTGAGTCATACTGACAATTTCAAAAAACTTAAATATATCCTGAGTGTCCTTAGAATTTTGAGTGTGTGGCAATCCTGAGATACAACCAGTTTAAAAAAGATTTCTGTTAAAAAGCAATAGTATAAAAATAAATTTTTAAAGGTAATTTTTTTTCAGAATTTCTTAAAATGTACAAAAAATCTAAATTTTCTTTTGTTTTAAAATAAATTTATCTAAAAGTTTTAGACCACAGTTTTTACAATAACACAAACAATTTTTAGAAAGCAAACTTATTAAAATAACATTTTGAAACGGTATGACCAAAATTAAAATAAATCTTTTTTTGTTTTAGATAAAAGTTTAGGCTGTAAAAAATTAAAAATCTGCTTCCTACAAGTTTGTAAAGATACATTATTTAATTACAATTTTCTATTATTTAATTGGAAACACTTTGTTTTTGGGAAAGCTAAAAACAACAACAAATGAGATGTTGACAAGTTATAGTACAAGAAGTTTGAAATTGTTGCTATAACAACAGTCATCATTCAAAGAAATGACTATTGTGAGCTTGGGGCATTGTTAGAGAGAGTAGTCTGAGTTCTGAGGAAAGAATTGGAGTGAAGTTTATTGTCTTCCAGTAGATCCACCTTTTCCTGTGTGCTAGTGACTAATTTTATTGACTTTTTTTATAAACAAGATACTTAAATTGTTTTTAGACAAATTTAAGTATTTTCTTGAATTTTGTTAAAATTGTCTAAAACTTTATAACAGTTTATAAAATTTTATTGATTTTTTCATACCTGAGTTTTTTATTGTAATTTCTGTCTAATTTTAAATACTTTATTCATTTTAAGTTTTTTATATTTTGTTACAAATTGGTTTACTATTAAGTTTTTAGTATATAAATTTATCCCAACTGCTTTGTATTCTATATTATTAAATAATTTTTGTTAAAGTAAATTTAAACTATGTCACGGGTCAGTCCAAATCCAGAGTGTCTTCCAGACACTAGGATTCAAACTCGGGCTAAGAGTGCTCGCATTCAGAGCCAAAGACCTCTTAGCCATGAGTCAACCATTGACCCCCTACCCTTCTAAACAAACCCTTGGAAGTTGGCATGCCAACCTCCTCTGGTTTCAAGTTGTTTGAAATTCATCAATATTCAACTTTAAATTTTCTTTTTTCAAATATATTTATATAAACAGAGTTTAGAGACCCTTCTTTTGTAAACGTGAATTTTAGTAACCAAATACTTATTTAATTATGAAAAAAATATTTTTTAATTTAGTTTAAACTTACAAAATTTTGATGCTATAGCAACCAAGAAAGTTTTTTACATTTTTTTTATTTGATATTTAACTAAATAAAATAAAAATAAACTAACGGAAAGAAATTAAGAGTCTTAATTAATATTAAAAAACAAAGTGAAAAAATCTAATAGACTTATTTGCCACATAAATTTATGAAAGTTTCAACTCGATTGGTAGGTACAATTGCAATTTTTGATTTGTTCTTTTTTTAAGTAAATAAGAAACTACTATTACAAAAAACTTTGATAGTTTAACTTAGTCTTTTTGTATAGAAGGTCAACACTGTATTCACAGCATGCACTGTTTTTTATTTATTTATTTATCTTATTATATTTAACTGTTATTGTTATTAAATATATTTTTTTATGCTAGAAGTTTAATTTTAATGTATTAATTAGTGATGTACCGGACCCACAATTTCGGGTCCGGCCGGACTTGGATCCGGACTTTTTTTTTCAAATTAGAATCCAGCCGGAACCGGATCCGGATTTTTTTTTCAAATTAAGATCCGGCCGGAACCGGACCCGGATTTTTTTTTTCAAATTGAAATCCGGCCGGATCTGGAACCGGATTCTTAATACTCGAAGTTATTTGTAATGTAATTAGTATAATACTACTATGTACGTTAATGCAATTTTATATAACTAACTACTAACTAAGTATAATTGTGTCAAGTTTATCTTTTATGTGTTATATCTAACTATATACTTTTGAATTTTGAAAATTATAGTTTAAAATAAATTTAGACTAAAAAATATAAATGTGCTGCTAAATAATTAAATAATAAGAAAGTTTATGATATGTTATTAAGGTCTAGTTAAGATTAACAGTTAAAAATACTAGCTGGTATGTTTTCTAATTTTCTGAACAATATTTACATTTAAATTTTATTAAATTTGAAAGAACAAAAAGAAAAACTTCAAATTGAAAGAACAATAAAAAAAACTAAAATATATTTTTTGCTATCATTAAATATTTTATATTTAATATATATATATATTTTATCTAATAAACTTTCCATGATTTTTGGCAACCAGAATATCACCTAATTTTAGCTAATATCAGGGTTGCCACTCTTTGATTCAAAAAAACTAACGGAGTGATTATAAACTTTCCTGAGTCAGAATGAGGTTTTGAAGAAAAACCAAAAAATAATTACTTTAAACTAATAATCAGTAGAACAGCTAGCCACAAGGTTGAACATTTTAAGTAATGTTTACAATTAAGGCTAAGGGGGTTAAACACTTTTTTTCAAGTTGATCTAATTTAATAGAATACTGTATTAGCTACCAGGTGCTTTTTATAGCTTTAGATAATTCAAAGTAGTTTTTGAGATATAAGCGGTCAAAGCCGGAGAGTTCCATAGGGACCTAATGGAAGGCGCAAACTAAAAACGCAGAAATATCCATTTAACTAAAAATTTATTTCCTCTCAGGTTTTTTAAGCTAGGTACCTCAAATTTTCAAAAAAGTATTTCTTACATAGTTTAAAAGCTTTTTAAATAATTCAAATTTACAAATTTAAGGTCTAAAATTAAAAAAAAACTCCTTTTTTTTCAAAAAAGGGCACTTTTCCTCATCATAAAAAAAGTTCCTACACTCAAATGATTTAAAGTTTAGTAAAGAGTAAAATGTAAAAATTTGAATAAGATTGCTTAAAAACTGTAGGAGGAGATAGACTTTAAATAAAATAGTTTTTTTTTAGCCTTTTTAGTTTGCACTTTCTGTAAAGAAGCTATTTAGCTGGCCGGCTTTGACTCTTTGTATCTCGAAAACTACATTGAATTTCTTTAAGCTTTAAAAGTATCTGGTAGCTAAGATTAAAATCTATCAAATAAGATCAACTTGTAAAAATCAAGGTGGACCCCCCTATAGCCTTACTAATCTTAAATCAGTTAAAATCAAGTTCTTGAACAAATTAACTAGAAAATCACAAAATATTGAAAACTGGGTCATCTCAAACTCATTCGAAATGTTAAAGAAAACTAGCCTGAGTTTTTCAAAAAGTCTTAAAACTAGCCTGAGTTTTTATAAAAAACTAAACTAGTCTGAGGCAGCCTTATATTTTCAAAAATTTCCAAAAATTTTCAAACTAGCAGGGTTGTCACTGTTTAAGTAAAAAAAAAACTAGCTTGAGGGAGTATAAACTAGCCTGAGTCTAAAATTACTTTAATCTAATAATCAGTAGAACAGCTAGCCATAAGGTTGACAATTTGGTAGTAAAGTTTTTAATTTTACAACATAGGTAAAGAGTTGCATTTCTGAAATGTTTGTTTCATAGTTAATGTAAAGAAATGTAAATTAGTCACGTGTACAAAATGAGCCAATCACGGTAAGTGTTTAATTTTCGGACGTATTTTCTGACGAAAATGACTCTTTTTAATTTACACAGGGTTTGTTTTTGAAAAAATACTTTAAAATACTTTTTGAAAAAATACTGTGTGCTCTTTTTTACTAACTAGATCCGAATCGGCCGGATCTCTGTTAGGATCCGGCTGGACCCAGATCCGGACTTTTTTATCAAATTAGGACCCGGATCCGGACTTTTTTATTCAAATTAGAATCCGGCCGGAACCGGTTCCGAATTTTTTTTTCATATCAAGATCCGGCCGGATCCGGATATCAGACAAAAATGGCAATATCCGGCCGGGTCCAGATCCGGATAGTGAGTCCGGTAGATCACTGGTATTAATATAATATTTAATTATTTTATGAAAATTTGTTTATTCTTGAATCGTTATCATAGGGTGGGTTTAGCCGATACATTATCATAGGATAACTATTGTACTACCACGGTGCACAAATATCACTGCGCACTTCTTGAATCTTAATTTATATAGAGAATATGAATTTAAAAAAAAATCCTTATGGAGTTTTGCATCAAAGCCGATACACAATGGTTTCTGCGCACCGGCTATGTATATTTGGTATTTGAAAAATTCATTTAAATTTTTGAATAGTACATATACACAGTTGAAAAAAACAAAATGAGAAGGGAAATTAAATGCTTGAAGGATACAAATAATACATTCTAGACATTTTTTCAATCTTTTTTATTAGGAGGCACGCATGTGCCATTGTCACTCCTAACGCTACGCTCCTGAACTATACCAAAGTTTTTATAAAGATGCTTCCGTAAAACTAATATTAACTTGTTAATTGAAACTTTTACTTATAGTCTAAATAAGTTTGTAATAATATTTATAATGTATTAACTATTTCATTAAGACTGAATGAATTCCAATAGAACCCAATAAACGTACTTAGTAAAGACTAACGTTAGATAAATAGTAACTATGAGCATACATCAAAAGCGAATGAAAATAATACTTTTATTAAAAAATATTTATGCTTTGCTGTTTTGATTCATCAGTTAGTAAATAAAATCACTCTGGTTATAAATATATAACAAAGTAGTGTTCAAGATTTCTCTTTCATCTAAAGTTGTTAGGAATTTTAGTCATCAGTTTAATACCCTGGTAAATTAGAAATTTTTGTCCGTGTCTGTTTTACTTTAGTTTTTCTAGTTGAATATTTATGTATTTTTAAAAACGCTTGTATTAAACTGGAAGAAATTTACATTAAAATTTATAAATAACAATACCTACCTCATACTAAAGAAAATCAATATTTCATAATATTTTTGTTAATTTCAGGTTTCTTACACTTTCATCATGGGTTTTTAAATTGTTTCAAATTGTTAAATTTAGTTTAACCAGTAAATGTATAATCAAACAGACGTGTTAGCATTGGGTTCATCTTTTGTCAAGTTTTTGCCAACATCTTTTCAGCACTCTAGCAGACCAGGTATTTTCAGCTCAATAAAATTTTGAATTTATCTAAGGCATGTAGAAAATACTTTTGTTTTCTTTTTTTTCAGAAAAGTTTCAGTTGTTTACATTACTTGAACAATGTTCAAAAACCTTAACTATAAGATAGATGAAAAACATAATAGTTCATTTACCCTTTTAACAGTTGTGTCCAAGGTCTGTTAACTGTGAACTGTAAGTAAAACCCATAAAAAGTTTAACTAAGTCAGAAGCATAATTTGTACCGTGGAAATCATTTGGACTAGTCAAGCAGAAATTATGTGTTTTAATAGGGGTTGACAGCCTTTTATATGTAGTTTTTCGAAATAGTTGCTTGCGGGCCGCACTGTATAGAAAAAGTATTTAGCAAGCAGCATATATTTTGTATAGTTATAGAAATCAAAAAAATATATTTTTTAAAATCAAATATATGTGACGAAATACCAAATAAAAATTCATTATCTTTTTTACTTTTTAATTAGTTATTACTAAACTAAGACTCTATGTTTTAGCTCTTTTATACATCACTTGAAAAAGTATGTCATTAACCAAAAAGTATTTCGCGCGCCGAAAATTTTAGCTTTGTTTTACTCCCCTGGTCTATATGTAAAACTTTAGAAACTTGCTTTTTTACAATTGGCCAACACTTTATTGCTCACATGAAGGTGGCAGTAACTTTTAGGATGAGGAATTTTTTATTTTAGTACAAGCTTATTTTTTGGCTTATATTCTGGAAGCTTTATGTATACAATCGTAAAAACTTATTTTATGTAAACAGAGTAAGTTTATTAATCAGACCAGGCTTTTATAACCTCTATATTTAACTGATGCTTTAATTTTTTTTAATGTAAATTAAGTGTATACTTAGTGTTATTGGAATTTCGCTTATAGCTTTGTTTATTCGGTTTAGTATAACTTCAAATTACAAAGTTTAATAGTCAAACAGTTGATAGTGATGTTATTTGATTAAATGTTCTAATTCTTAAATTTGAATTTAATTGTATGAAACTTCTAACTAAGTCTAAAATTTCTAAACTAATTCTAACTGTATGAACAAACATCTAAAACTTTTATGTAGTTTTGTAAACTTAAATTTGAATAAATTCTTTAAAATAAACTTTAATTTTGTTTTCTATAACCAAAATTTTATACTGATGAGGCTTGGTTGAAAGCACTCTAAAATTAGTTATGTTAAATATGTAATGTATTGTGTTATATGTTCTATTTAGGTTATGCACCAGAAAAAATATTTAGATACAAAAAACTAAGTTATACTAGCATCACCCAGGTGTTAAATTTCAAAATATTAACTTGTTCCTACAATCAAAATACATAAAAACGCTCAAGTTAATATAAAAAAAGTACACTGCTCTTTAAATCTAAATTTATAAGTTGTACTTGCATCTATGATGAATATAAATACAGTATAAATACATTTAAATAAAAAACTATTTTTTGAATTTATGAAACTAAATAATGGAGCTAAAAAAAAACTTGGCATTTCGAGAGATTATAAAAACTAAAAATAATGTGTTTAAAATAATTAAAACAAAATGAGAAGAATTCTTATTATTAACTCTGTAACTACTCTAAATGTCTTTGCTTTATTAGCTGTAAAGTAAAACATTTTTTAAAAGCAAGTTAGAAAACATTCTTAAAACTATATCTTTCAAGAATAAAAAATACAAGTTACCTTTGTTTTTCACACATTTTAAAAGCAAATGAAAAGTTTCGAGATATCTTATATATCGGGATTGGTAGTAGAAACGTACGACCTATCAAGTAGGACTGTTTTTCGGGCTATATCTTGTTAGCTAATTAGCTTAAAACTTTTTGTAACGTTGAGAAGCTTTGTTATTTTCGCTTAGTGTAATTAGACGTATGGTTTTTTGTTAAACAAAAGAATAATTACCGGTCCTGATTTTACTTACCTTGTTTTAAGTATCATACACAGTTGTTTTATGTGGTGTATGAGTCGATGAACGAGATGCACCAGGTCCTTAGATCAACATTTTTTGAAAATTTTCGTTTTTTTTGCTTGTGTTCAATAGATTTAATCAATTAGATGTTTTGTATAACGAATTATTTTTGCTTTTTTAATAACTATTTTTAATGGTTTTTTGTTTTAATTTACTGTTTTTTTTATCACAAGAAATTTTTTATCGAAAATGATGTTAAAGTTGAACATAAACTATCAGTTTTCCGCTTTCATATTTGAAAAATTACCTAGTACTGAATTTCATTTTTAAGTTTAAAAATTTAAAACTTATATTATTATTTTAATTTATAAAAAATATTTATTTTCAAACTTTGAGTGTTATTGAAAAAACTAACTTATAAAATGTGAAGGCTTTGTAATTTTAAAATTTGAAGTTTAAGGCTATATTTGGTTTTTAAGTTAAAAACAATTAAAAGTAAAAACTATATAGCTTCTCAGCCAAGCGTCAAGGTAGACAGAACACACACATTTTCTTATCTTCTCAAACAAATACCGCGATTCCGGCCTCTCTGTTACATTGATGGGTTCAAACAAAGTTGAAAGCTATCAAATGAGATTTAAATTTTATCAAATCTTTCTAACATCTGATACCCATTTTGTTTTTAGAGCGAAATATTTTCAAAATTTTTAGTGCATTGATGATAATTGAAAGTTTATAAACCACACCGTAATGTGACTTCTTGAAAAGATAAGAGATTTTTTGATTAAACAAACAAAAACCAGGCATCTTTTTATTATCTTTTGCAAAAAAACTAAACAAGGGTTCGAATTCTCAACATTCTTTAAGTAAAACATTATGTGTGTACACATATTTAAATTATTTCTTGTTATGACATAACATTAAGTTTTCTAACAATTTCATTTATCAACATATTACATTTTGAAGTATATTAATATAAAAAGTCAATAATACTCAAAAAACTTTTAGAAAAATTAAACATTTTTGTAAATAAATACATATTTTTTTAGTTTTCTTAAAAAAAACTTAGTCTAAATAAAATGGCTTTTGTTTTAAATAAAGCTTTTAAAACACTAATTTTAATCGTCGAGTCGAGTTAAAGCACTTTTTAAAAAGTAGATTAGCTTTTGAAAAAACACAAACCGCCATGCGTATTTCTCACGATTCAACGATACTCTAATCAGATTACTTTGACTGCATAGTTTCCTCTCTGTAAATCCTGGTGTTTATTGACCCATGTAATTAACCTTTCACTTTTGCTTCAACAGTTTGTTTGAAAAACACCGCTTCTGACACACACGGGATTACGTTTGTACTCGAAGGTATGCCTCATACTTTATTAGTATTACCAGCCACCCACTTAGATTTTTTCTCTCATCTTAGGTATGAAAGCTAATTAGATCAATAGCTTATCAACATAATTAATACTTTTTGTTAAATTGATTACACAAATGAAAATTTTAAGTAAAATTATTATATAACAATTATTAGAAGTTAACGTAAATTAGATTTTTTTTCAAAAAGAAGTAATGAAAATGAAATAATTTTTTTAGGAACAATCTTATAATCTTAGATGGAAAAATGTGCTTAGTGAAAAAAAAAAAGAATGACACAGGATAATTAAAACAAAAAAGTTTAAAGTAAACATTGAAATAATCCCGTAATAAAACATAAAATTTAACAGTTTTACCGATTTATAACAAAGCCACCAACTTAACTATTTTTGCCGTTTAATCGTTTTTATAATATTTTTCTAAGAAAGTAAAGATAAAGTTTTCGACTTATTCTGTTTTTTAGCCGTCGAAGGCTTGCACAAGAACCTCTTTTATAAGTTTGGTGTGGGAAAAGAGGGGATGTTTGGTTGAAAGCACGTACGTGTGTCATGCTTCAGGTGACCGATCAAATTTGCACAAATGAACTCTTTTGAAAATTCCCACTGTGTTTTTTATATATTTTACAAGTTTTCGAGTCAGTTTTAACTTAAATAAATTACAATTAAGTAAGCTGTGAATAACTTAAAAGACCATAAAACATTTTGCTTAAACTACATCCCTACATATTTTAAAAATCAGGATCAAACTTTTGTTTTCTTTACTATATTTTGTGGAATTAGAGTAAATACCTATTTTATTATATAATTTATGTACATAACTTGAAATCAATAAAAATTCTAATAAGCTTTAAATGATTGATTAGAATTTAAAGGCTTAAGTTTTATTTAATGAAATTTTCAAACTTAAGTATAACAATTCAATTTTTAAAATACTACAACTTTGTTTTTTGATTTAAAAATAAAAACTCATTGATTTTCAATCTTTTGAATTATAGGCTAACGGTTATGAAACTTATAAGCTAGAAAGTAATTTAAAAAGTAAGATTTATAATATTATCCAACATGACCAAAAAAAAAAATTGAAACTAATAGTATGTACGTATAACTTTTAATAAATTCACTAATTTTTGACCTAAATTAACAATACTATAACTGTAATAAAAAACAATATAAGCGTTTCACAAATAATTAAGTCTATTAGTTTCACAAAGATACTGTTGTACATGTTTTACTTAAATAACCTCATAAGCATTAAAAAGTACTTAACTTCTAGGTTTTTTTTAGTTTATATTTGTATTTCTAAGTTACAAGCCTATAAAATATAAGACTCTATCGGCAGAGACTTTAGTTTTATTAAAAAAAATACTAATTTCAACAACGGGTGTAGTTTCAAAATAACAATAATGAGATGACATTAATATTTCTAAACAACATGTTCATCTGACATTGATAAATTGACTAACGCTGCAACTTTTAAAATCAAAAGGCAGTAACATATTTCCAGACACCGGCTTACACCATTAACAGTTCTATGAAATTAAAATCTAATACGATTGCGCCTTGAGACTGAGGTTTGAAAACTTTTTTGTTGCTATCAAATCTAAAAAAAAACTTGTTTTCACTATCAATTATACAATAAGAAGTGCATTATTCTATTCCTTATTTGTATGGTTATTATTTTCATATTTATCAAATAAGTTCGTCATGGCCTGACTAACTAGTTTAAAGGCTAGTTGTTGTTGACTAAAATTTTCTCCCCAAAAAATATAAAACAAATTTAACAACATTTTAATAAATGAAGTAGTTAAAAAAAACAGCTGAGTATAGCTTAATACTAAATTTTAAAAATGTTCAATTCATATTGATTTTAATTTTCAAGCTACTCTATAAAAAGAATAAACTATTAATTTAAAGAATAAAACTTTTAACTTAAAAATATGAAACGAAATACTTGTTATAAATAAGTTAATTTTTTTATGTGAAAGTTTGAAATTGTGGATTTAATCTTACTGTTTTGTATTTGAAAAACAAAGTTGTTAAAAGACTTTACACAAGCGTTTTTGTAAAAATGATTTTAATTTCAACTGTTAAGTATTAAAATGAAGACTTAAACTTTAAAAAAAAAAAATTAAATATAATAGAATAATTTTGTATAAGAAAGTTACTGTTGAGTATTTGCCTAGTACAACTAATTTTAAACTGAACAAAAAAAGCTAAAACCATGTTTTAATTAAACTTGATTTGGCTTTTAAAATTTATTTTAGTATAACTCCATTCATTAATTAAATTAAGTTAAGTTTAATTTTTTTCTACAAAAAAGCTCAACTTGTACAAGGTGATTTATGAAACTAAAATTTTTTTATTCGATTAATTATTCAGTAGTGAAAAAATTTTAAAAACAAAAAAAAATCCATTATTTGAACATTCGTATACACTAGACTAGACCACTAATTTAATTAGAAAAATGTTGCATTTTTCTTAGCGTTAAATTTCAATTTTTTAAGTGTTATTTTAACTTGATAAAAACAAAGTACCAGTTTATCTACATTCAAAACTATATTTTATTTAAAAATATTTTCATTAAAGAAAGTTTTCACAATACTAAATTTTATAAGTACATTTTGGTAAATACAAAGTTCAAGTACAAACCAACGTTGTAAAATCATAGTAGTACTTTAAAATGTGTCATATTTGCGAAACGCAAACGAAAAGATTACGAAGAGTTTATGTAAAACAACAAGTTTACTTTTAAAGTAACCTTTAAAGTTGTATATAGGAAAAAAAATCTTTCAATGGTTCGATTAGTAAAAACTTTACTTTTTAGATCATAATTCAATTCATAGCTATTATATAACTTGAATTTCTAATTTATAATAGATACTTGTTTTATTTAAAAAAAAGTTAATCATTTTTTAATAGTAAAAAAATAACTATTATCGTTAAGAAAAGTTTTTAACACGAAACGTGTCAAGAATTTAAATATAAATAAATATAAATTCTAACGTACATAAACTTGTTATGATCAGTTTGATTATTTTAACTTTTTATATATAAGTTAGAGTACAAACTACTAACATTTTTCTGACTTGAATACTCGACCGTATTTGCATTTGAATATTTTATACTAAAGTTATCAAAAAAGCTACTTTAAGTAAAAATATACTAGTTTTAAGATAGAGTTTGGATAAAATAGAATACTAATAAATAAGTAATTTAGTTATTACCTATATACTACTTTTATGTCTGAAATTAAAAAGTCTGTTTTACAGAAGTTAGATAAAAAAATGATTTAAAACAGTATACGTACAAATTAAAGTAAAACAAAAAAACTAAAATTTAAAAACAAAATATTTTCTGAAGAACTAAGAACTTTTTTTGATATTACAGAATTCTAATAAGTTTTTCAAAAAAAACCTATATGAAAAAGTTTTTTTCTCAAAAAAACCAATGAGCATAGAGCCAGGTAATCACATATTTAACTAATTATACTAAGTTTATTAATTTGGAACTAGATATTATAAAATTGCTAATCTGTAACAGCCGCAGTCACACGCAATTGTGTTGGAAGTAATGTAAACAAAAACAACTAAGAATAGAAATGCAGCGATCGAAAGCCGAGTTGCAGTATTCGCAGTAGGTCGTATGCAATCATGCGCTAAACAGTTGCTAATCTTTCGCTTATTGTCGCGATAAATCAAAACATGTCTAAGTGGATTGCTACTGTATTAAGCTGTTACATGAACATCGTGCTGTTACAAGTCAGTCTAGTAATAATACTTTAAATATATTATGTAACCCGATTTAAACATATTTGATAGCGCTTTGCAATTTATTGGAGTCTAAAAATGTATTAATAAATTAAAACGATACTTTTTATCAGTAAATGAAAACTTTAACAATTGCTTAAACAAAATGTTTAAATCCTAACAGAATAGAGAGAGTCTACAATATCATTTTATACGTAAGACAAAGCTATAAAAATAATGGCTTTTTGTGAGAAATTTCAAAATACACGAAACAACAGAAAGTTTTCTGATTGCAGCACATTACACGAGGCAAAAACAACGAATTTTTTTAGTTTCGTTGAATTTCCCCTTCGCAAAAGACGTCATATTAACTTAATAGAAAAGAATCTGACTAAAAATAGAAAGGCTGCCTGAAGCAGTTCACTGAAAAAGTTCAAATCTTCCAGAAATGTAAATGTTGCATCTAGTACGTAACTTTTACTGCAAGGCACTAAGTTACAAATATAACTTTTTACGACGTGAATTACCATCAATATATTGACCAATTAAAAAGACTAAAAATAATCTTAACATCAGGAAACAAACTTACTTCATTAAAAGTTACTTTGTTTAATTTGTGTAAAAAACATTACGAAGCAATGTTTAAAAATAAAAAAGTTACTTACATCATTTTGATTAAAGTAAAGAAATAATTAAGTATGTTTGTTAATGATAGACTTAATTATATACAAGATCAAAAGTTAGAACCTCTTTTTATATAAAAAAAGAACTATAAAAAGTAAAATTAATAGGATTTATACTTGTGATAAAAACGAAGAAAGATAAACAAAAATGTTTCATCATTGAAAAGTTGTAGTCTATCAAAAAAGAGAGAAGTAAAATTAAATGTCACAATTTTTTTAGAGTTCCAAAGGAATTTTAATAATATCTTATTGCTGCCATCGTTTTGCTAAATCAACCAAAAACCTAAAAATACATAAAAATTAAAAAGAAAGGTTTTATAGATGACGTTTATATGTATATATAAAAATTTAGAAGTGGTTTCTTAAATATACGCTAAAACCCTCTTTTAAAAAAAGCTTATATAAAACTCGAATTACTTCGTAAATATTTAAATTTCTTAAAAAGTTTTATGAACAGGTAAAGATTATTTTGATATAACTTTCTTACTAGGTTTAATATAAATTTATAACCTAATTAATATTCAGCTTTATAGGATATTTCTTAGGCAGAAAAGACCAAACATCTTTGCTTATACATTATAGCATATTTTAAAATTAATTGATCTATCGTAAACAGTCTTCATAATTCTTTTTTTTTTATTCTAATAAACTAAAATCTAACAATTCTTTTTTAGTTTAAAGCACTAGTATTTTGCATGTTATGATGTTATAGCGTTAAAGTTTAAAATAATTTAGAATACGTTTAAAGTAAATCATCTTTTAATTCAAAGCTGAAATAATTAAGTTACTTGAAGTGCATAAAACAAAATATTTCTTCTAAAAAGTCTGTCAAAAGTATATAACTACTACATTCCATTGGGTACAAGTAATTTTTAGTCATGACGATGAAAGCAAAGGAAATGTGACAAAAAGTTTGCCCCACTTTCAGCTCAGTTTATCTTAAACCTCTTTAACTAAACAATGACGTCATCTTTCAATCATAGCCGATAAGCTTGGGATTTTATAAAAACTCGAACATTTAAAAGTTTTGAAATCATCGGCAACTTAAGAAATTTATTTTTTATAGCTACTATAACATTTTGGATGATGCTCGTGTGATAAAATCTAATTTAAACTAAAACTCTTAAACTTGATAAAGTTGTAGTTTTCTCCTTCTATAGTACATGATATAAAATTGAAATCGGAACTATAGCCATTTTGTTTATTTTAAAGGATGTGGAAATAAAAAAACATTTTGTTGTGTCACAATTTTCATTTCAAAACAGCGACTAAAGTAAGTGATTTTGGTAGCAACACTAAAGCTTTATTTTTCCTAGCAACATCAACTAAGCACGTTCCTTGAAGCCAACGAACCAGCCAGCCCTCGACATTCCGCTGTTATGACGTCACATAGCAAGAGCGTGGGAAGATGACAGCAACGGAATTTATCTTATATCTTTCTTCAGTGCTGCTTGCAAACGCTGACTAAACTTTCTTTGTCATGACGTTGTTCTTTATTACTGCGCCGTTTAGATTTTAAAACCGGAAATTGTTGTTGATTTTTTGTGGCGGGAAATTATTTGAACTTTTCCTGATATAACTTTTAGTAATTTTGTTGTGATAGCTGTTTACTTGCGAATATATTTTCTTATGAACTTAGTTTTTTTTCAGTTATTCTCTTAAAAAAAAGTTAGATTTAAAACGTGCTATTTTGATTGATTAATAATAGAATCTTATTAGCCAGACACTTTAAAATTTATTATTCTGTAAACGAATTATAAGAAATCCTTTAAATAGAAAAACTAGAAAAGCATTAAAAACTAAACTTAAAAATTTCATTTTTTCTTAGTTATTAGTTAATCAAAAATTGTATTAAAAACATTTAATGTAAAAAGTTTCAAACTTATAAGAAATAAAAGAATGCCTTGTCTGTCATTGCCAAAGTTCATACGACTCTATAGTTTAAAAAAAAGTTGTTAATACAACTAAAACCGAGCTTTTAACTATTTTGAAATTGTTTAATTTTATTTAATGTAAAGTATGCTTATTAAAGGTAGAATTTTAAGTTTGTTTCTTTGTTACCTTCGTTTCGACACAACCGGTTTCCGTTTCCGTCTGCATTTTTTTTTGTGACGCAATAATTGCCGATAACATAGCGTCAACTTTGCAGCGACCTAAATTACCCCTCGCTCACAAAACAATTAGTTTAATTTTTTATTGTTTTTTCCACTAAATATTTTTGAACAAGTTTTAAGTTTTTGTTAATACTTTGCCTATGTTTATAATAAACTTAAAAAACGATTCTAAAATAAATTATAATAGTGGAATTAATTATGTCTCATACAATTTTGAAACTTTAATTTAAATATTTTTCTACATTTAGTGCTAAATTTCTGTTTGTTTTGATTAATGCAAACTATTTTGAATTATACTTAAGGCCTAGTGATGTTTTTTAAAGATTAAGGTGCTTAAACATTTTTTTAAAATAAATAATCTGTTTGCATAGCATTTTTAAATAAACTTTATTTAACTTTAGTTAATAGAATAACATGAGTAGCTTATTTCAATTTTTGAATTTGAAAGAAATGGTATATTATTTTTTACTAAAGTCTTCACAAGAAAATAAAAAGCATTAGCTTTAACTTTGAAAATAAAGAGCTTTTTAAACTACATAACCAATTACAACAGTAAAATTTTTTATAAACTTATATTTAAAATTAATTGAAAATAATCTAAATAGATTAAAAAGTTATCTCATAACTTTCTGAAAAAGTTGAGTATAAAGTACTAATTATAAGTAAAAAATATTATTTAATACTATAGTTTTAATCGATGTAGAACTCTTAAGCTTTTTAAATAAGTCTTTCAATAAGTAGCTAGCAGTTTTCTAAAGTTTTATTGACAAACAAAAGCAATATTAATTGTTTTACAGTTTTTTATTTTTTGAAACATTGATTAGTATGATTAATACCGACCTGCATGACACAAAATAGTTTTCATTGCTATTTACACTTAACACTAAAAAGTACAGCAAATTACCGTAAAGTATTATTTAAATTTTAGAACTTCATGTTTTTAAAAGCGTGTGTATTAAAAT